>NC_052532.1:182673982-182986982 GCF_016699485.2 Gallus gallus
GGGATTAATCTGCTAATGCCCTTTAGCTTTCTTCCAAGCTTCAGTTTAACTGTGTAGGGGAGGAGTTCAGCCAAGGTTCTGCCCATTGTAACCATTCCTTCCTGAAATTTGCCACCTCTTCCTACTTCTGTGTATAGGAAGAGGAGTGAAAACCGTTTGTTCCTCCACAGTGTCATAAATAGTCAGCAATGGAAATCATTTCACCTTAACTCCGTGGGACTGTAGTATGGATCATAACTTGCATTTTTGTAAGAAAGCATCAACTGATGCACTAGTAACATTCCAGAATTCTTATCTTGGAAAGCTACAAAGCACTCCAGAACAGATTAAACATTTGATTCCATCAGATACTGACTAACACAAGTTCTTAAAAATGTCACAGGGAGCTTCCATGTGAATGTGCTCTTCTGAGGAAGGGGCCAGTTATGGGCACTTAGTGCCCTGTAGCTGCTACTTTGAAACAAAGCATTGCACTAAAAAAACTGGAATAATATGTGGATTTAATACTGAATTCATCTCCCTCTTGCAACTGCTTTTAAATCTTACTGTAGTAAAGGCAATTTCCAGCGTATGCCAGCTTTGGACAGGGGCGGAAGTGAACACAGCATTGAGACCAATGTAGGACATTGGCTGTACTAGTTTAAGGTGACACTCAAGAGTTTGTTCTGAAAGTAATTCAGACATGACATATCCCAGAGGTGTGGTACAAACTGAGGTTTGGACATAAGCTAAAATTGCTTCCACAGCCAAATTTAGCATTCTGCCACCCCACCAGTGAAAACACCTTCAGTTTTATGATAAAAGCCTTTTAAAAAGTTGAAAATTGATACCTTTTCTTTCTTTCAATGAGGCTAAATCACTCACTACCAAATACAAATACCGGTGCTCAAAATCAGCATGTAAGAAACTGTCATGCTTTTGCCACAATGCAAAGATATGTTTGGTGTGTCATGTGCAGGTAATGAGCAGGAAGTGCTCTCAGGAGACAAGCAGTGCAAGTATATAAATCTACTGTGCAACAGAGCTGTGTTTTATTAAACACAGGCATTAAAGGAGTGATGTGTTGGCTGTTCTTTGTGCCGTACACATTCCCGAATAGTTAGCTCAGGACTTCATAGTGTACAATTCTTTCCGCAGAAATGTGAAACCCGTCAAAACATTTGCTTTGCTGCAAGTAAAAGATGAACAGCTTTAGGGTAACTTCATTAATTTCTCTCAGTGTTCTTTTGTTGGGCTGGGGAGAAACTGTTATAAGTGATGTCAAGCCTTGTTCATCTAAGGTAAGATTTTCAATTACTTTGCTGAGATAAGGTAACGAATGTAACTGAATAATTTCTTAGAAAAGTGACAGAGAAATAGACTGCTTTATTCAGGGTAGGTATGAAAATATGGGAGAATTAGGTATTTTCAGAGAGAGAAAAGAGAGTGCATTGGAACTGTAGAAATTCGGTACAACAGGAAAACATTTTTGTTTTAACATCTATTATCACAGTTCAGTTGCTGAGCTGTATCTTTACTGTCATCTGCATCTCTGCAAAGACACAGTAACTCCTGTTGTAGCCACAGTCCAAGCTGTGACATGAATTCCTGAGGTCCGATTTAATTGCCTGTTTCGTTTTGCCTTAAAAAAGAATTAATACTGATTAAAGTATTTTCTTAATATCACTTAATTGAGCAGCTGGTGAGTAGCTGTGGTAAAGCCCAGAACAACACTTGGCTTCAAGTGTTCTGTTTATATGTTTCAATTGATCTTTTTATGACTGTTACTGTTCTTTTCTTCCTTTATTTTCTGCTCATTTCAATATCAAAGAAACAATGTTTTCATTCTCTAGCATTTATTCCTCTCTAGACATAAAATGCAATCAAATTAATAATTCGGAAACCTTTTCTTTTTTAAATCTCCCTGTTAACAGCTTAATGTAATACTTATTTTCAATTTTAACAAGCAAAAATCAGGAAAAAAACGTTGAGAGCTCTGTCAGTGTAGGGCCGACACCAGAAAGAGAAATCTGAAGCTGGAAAGGAGAGCAAGTGGTCAATTTGGTCAAGTCTAATTAAGCTTCCTTTTTAATTAGAATCTTTAAGTTTCTAAGGTCCTTTTTACATCTGAAAGTACAGTATATGAGCATGCTACAGTGCCTTGCTGAGATTAATTAATTAATAAACAAAGACTTAAATAAAAACATGTTTCTTAGCCTTCTTACAATGAGATTTTTCAGGGATAATTTCGGCATTTCTTTAAGTGATGAATCAGAGACAGCCCCGTATTTTATGGCACCATGGAAGAAAAAATTTTAAATACAAAAATATTATTTTGAAATAACGTTATCAGGTGTAGTAGTACAAAACTACTTCTCCTGATGCTTTTATTGTTACTACTTCAGATAATTGTATCCCTGCGAATAGTGTCTCTTTAAACTTTCCCCGACAAGAACATTTTAAATATTTTTTGTATGTTGGATTTGTCTGCACATCTGTTTGAAACTACTTGTGTGCCTGGCTTCATAACCTCGGGAATTGTTTCCACAAACAAACCATCAGTTCTGAATTTGGAGACTTTGTAGAGTGAAAGGGTTTTTGTAATATGTGGTAAATCCCAAATCCCTCTCCTTTCCAGGGAAAATAACTGTGGGTATTTGAGATGTCTGTTGGGTGTGGCAAATCTTAAAATGCGAGCTTCTTAAATGCAAGTATTTGCAAGTTTTGGCCTGCAGATCACTCACAGAGTATTTTAACAGAAATTTTGGTGTATTTTAAAAATTTATAGAGGTTATATGCCCAGAGATGTGGTGGATGACACTCGAGGTCAGGCTGGATGGGGTTCTGAGCAACCTAATGGAGATGTAGGTGTCCCTGTTCATTGCAGGGAAGTTGAACTAGATGACCTTTAAGGGTCTCTTCCAGCTCAAATGTTTCTGTAATTCTGTGATTCTCTACTTCTGACACCCCTGCAAGACATAGCTAAGTAGAAGATGCCTAACAAGCCTTGACCTCAGCTCTGTCAAGTATTGCTATAAAGCTTTTAAGAAAACAGGTTTTAAAGGATGATCCATGGATTAATCAGCTTCATTTTGGCAGACTGAGCAATTTAACATATGTTTGTGATCAATTTATTTCCCCCTCCATTGTTTGGTACAACAGGGCACAAGGAATGTTGGAGCTGTGGAGGAACCACTCAAGGCAGAAGAGAAAAATAAATCTGCAGATATTTCAAAACAAAAAGAACAATGCCTTGTACCATGTGATGTTCAAGCTAAAATTTTACGAGGGGAAAAACAGTATATGTGCAGTATGTATTCATACAGAATACTTTCAACAACAAGCTGTGCCATGCTGTGCTATGCATTCCTCTGCTACGCTATGCTATGCTGTGCTAATTTATTTTTTAACCTTCTTGAGCACATGTGGCAGACTTTGACTGAGCTGCCCACTGTTCAGATTTGGGATGCTGTGTGCAGCTGGGACAATGAAGTTAATCATGCTACTTTCTCTTTATAATTGCTTCTGGGGACAGACAAATCCAGGCAGTAGCTCATCCCACCTGTCTGTGTTATCCTCTGAATATCTGTAGCTCTCTCTGTTAGAGAGAAAGGTTTGAGTGTCTGTTCCTTATTTAAACATTGTACTTAAGTATCCGAAATTAAGTGGGAACAAGTCTGTACTTGAGCTTGCCTTTTGTACATACATATGCAGGACATATCCTCTGTTCATCACCTGAAAAAAACTAAACAGCAATTGATATTATCCAGCCTCAGAAAAAATGTGATTACATGGCAAGTTTAGTTTCTATATTTTTAACATCAGGGCAAAACAAGGAACCTGAATAAACAGGACAGTGAATAGACAAAACACAGAATGGCGGGAAACCTTACATATCTATTCTTTTTGTTCAGATGTATTTAAATTTCTGTGTTAGCCATTAACTGCTTATCCCAATAGCTGAAGGTTAAGATGGAATTCATCAGATCTTATGATTTGTGAGGCTGAAGTTCTTAGCACCTTTGGGTTTAATCTTTGGTCTCCGTACTTTGCTTTCACTTTTAGGTACCTTAGATACTCTAAGGTTAAACACCTTCAATATTCACTTAGATATCATAAATAGATGTGTCATTATTTGATCAAGACTATTTCTAAGTTTGTGCTAACAAGGTGAATGAACATATTTCTTTTAAAGGAAATTTGCAGAGCTCTCTTGTTGAATATGCAAGAAGCACAAAAAAACTGGTGAGAAACATGATGGATGATCAACAGTCTTCCTTGGATTACCTTTCTAATCAGGTACTTTTTTCTTTATCATAAATATTTTTATTTATTATTTAGCACTATGATTATTGTCTAACTGAGGAAAATTAATTATTTACTTTGTCATTAGCACACTAGGATTAGAGACTCTGATGCATTGACTTCAGGAGTGATGTCTTGTACCCCGGCTAAAGTGTCAGGCCCAGGGAGTAATTAGCACCACCTGGTGCATATGGCCGTAGGGCAAGTGGCTGTATGCAACCCTGTTGTATCATATTATCATTAATTGGAAGTAGTTTATAAACACCATGCTCACTCAATACAGATAAAAAGCCTTAATCAAATTGAAGGACTTTCCTTGAATTAATTGGGTTTGTGCCTGAAAGTGACTTTGGATGCAGAAAGTAAAAAAATTGACATTCACATAATGAAGTTACAAATCACTAACATATTTCAAAAATGACCTTCAGATTACATTTACTAGGAATCAAAAAGACCATCCTTAGAATATAAAATACTTCACTGCAACCTGTTTTAAGATATTTATTTAAACTTACAGGTGAATGAACTCATGAACAGAGTTCTTCTTTTGAATGCAGAAGTTTTAAGAAAGCATTTGGATCCACTTCCTTACAAAACAGTTCAATCTCATGGTAAATATTTTCATATTTTATCTTGAGCTTTTTCTTTTTATCTTTGAGAGTATCTTAACAGAGAACAAATTACAGGTAAGCAATTATAATGTGTACAATACTTAGTCTGTGCTAGTATGCACGCGTAAAATCTGAAAAATTATTGAACTATTTAAGAGTCTCATTGGAAAGGGCTGGTTTAAATAATTGGCAAGCAGATCATTTTGGGCATAGCATCTTGTTGATATTTATGCAAAATACTAAGTACAATCATTAGTTCTTAAGTGATTTAATGCAGCTAAATTGCAATTTCTTTTGTAATTAAATAAAGTATGCTCAACGTTTGCAGTATCTTAAAAAAAAAAAAAAACCTGAAACAGAAGTCACTTGTGCACTGGACAGTTCATATTCTTTACAGTTCCCAACCCAGCTACAGGAAACATTATCAGTCTTACCAGCCTTAGAAACTTGAGTCTAACACACACTTAGCTTAACACTAGGCAAAAGGCTTTATATATATTCGTATATAATGATTTAAAGGCTTTTATGAGCACAAATACAAACATTTGCAGGAAGAAGACATCCTTCCCTGGGTAATATGTGTTTTTACTCTGTACAAATGTTAACAAAAAAAATCTATGAAATAAGACCTGGGTATATGTAGGCTGCTCTGAAAGTAATGCTTCCTATGAAAACTACAGCAGATACAAAGGGCACAGTGACACTATTTGATAGAGTAAATTCTTAGCTATAAAACACTATTTTTCAACATAGTCACCATCAGCCAACTCATGCGGATGAGCTGATCAAGACACTCTTCATTTCATGGTGTGAAAGCTGTGCGTGGCTGTCTGGAACACATCATTGTCACCGCTGCTGAAATGCTCCACACACCACTTCACTATGCTTACATCCACCATTTGCTTTCCATGAATGTTCGGCAAGCATCGGTGAATGT
Source organism: Gallus gallus (assembly GCF_016699485.2). Classification (NCBI taxonomy): domain Eukaryota; kingdom Metazoa; phylum Chordata; class Aves; order Galliformes; family Phasianidae; genus Gallus; species Gallus gallus. Next base: position 182,679,815 of record NC_052532.1, read on the forward strand.
CAATGGGTGCCATTTCTTTCCACACAGAGGAATTCAATTTCACACCTTTACTTCATATGCACTTCCATGCCAGAAAGTATTTGTTAGACTGCTACTTTGCTGCCATCTGCCGCACAGCAACAAGATGGAATGGAATACTGGTGGGAAGGTTCAACCTCTACTGCCATAACACCAGCATCTGCCTTTGATGTTGTGTGCCAACAGAATAAAACAGGAGGCATTAGTTTTGGAGCAACCATCATATAATCTTTACTTTCTGTAACATATCAGTTAAAATTAGAATGAACTTTCTCAACAAGATGCAATTTATTCTTCTTTCCAAGCTTAACAGATCTCAGAGAATTATCATTCCATAGAATCATAGAATGGTTTGGGTTGAAAGGGCCTTAAGGTCATCTAGTTCCAGTTCCCCCAGGGTGAGGGTATATATGGTGAATTCCTGAAAATTCATATTTTAAATTTGCACAACAAGAAATTCTATTTGAGATCATTCATAAGTTCCCAACAAAATTTGTATTTCTCCACTTAAGCTGTATTTGTGCTCTTTTTTTTAAAAAAAAAAAACATGTTGTGTTAATAACCTTCATCAAATACTTTATTCTCCAGGGTTGGATTGCACTGATATTAAAGATACCATTGGTTCAGTTTCAAAAACTCCAAGTGGTCTGTACATTATCCATCCAGAAGGATCAAATTATGCTTTTGAGGTAATAAATTTCTCTCTCATGATAGTTGAAATTTGCTTGAGAATATCCACTTAGAATAATTCAATAATATGTCTTTCATGACAGTTTTCCAACCAATGAATAAGAAGTGTGTTAAATCATCCAAATGTGCTTGCCTTTGCTACAGTTTTGAAGAAAAAAATCAGTTTCTACATTGAAATTTAAGTTCTGATATAATATCTCATCATCAGTTTTCATCTGTAGTGAAAAATGTACCAAAGAGGAAAACTGAAGACACTCTCCAGCCCTGCTTTTGGTCACTGAAAACTTCTGTTCTCTTCTGTGTTAGAGATGGAAACTGAAGAGACAAAAGGCTGATCTATTTGGTTTCTAAATTATTCTGCTGGGGAAGCTTAAAGGGTTGCCTTCTCTTGAGAGGTGATGCTGCTGGTAACCATAGATTGAACCGTGATTTTCCTGGGCATCTAAATGGAGGTGCAGATGTACATCTATTTGAGGAATAAGTGCTTAGCTTTTGTCTGAGTGCCATTACTACTCAGCTGTAGGGCACAGAGCATCTAAACCTTCTTATTCTTATTCTGTCAGTGGGACATATGCAGTTAAGATTTAAAAAGAAAAAAAAAAAAAGAAAGAATGAAATTAGTTATCAAAGAATCATAGAATGGTTTGAGTTGGAAGGCAACCCAAACCTGGCCTCCCTCTACACCAGGTTGCTCAAAGCACCATCCAGCCTGGCCTTGAATGCTTCCAGGGAGGGGACATACACAACTTCTCTGGGCAACCTATCTTACCACCCTCACAGTAGAATTTCTTGCTAATATCTAGCCTAAATTTATCCTCTTCCAACTTAAAGCCATTTCCCCTTGTCCTGTCTCTACGTGCTCTTTTAAAAAGTTCCTCCCCAGCTTTCCTGAAGGTCTCCTTCAGGTACTGGAAGGCCACTATAAGGTCCCCTCAGAGCTTTATCTTCTCCAGGCTGAGGAGCCCCAGCTCTCTGAACCTGTCCCTGTAGGGGAAGTGCTCCACCCCTCTGATCATCTTTGTAGCCCTCCTCTGGACCTGCTCCATTGGAGCTCCATGCCCTTCTTGTGTGGAGGGCTCCAGTACTGGACACAGTATTCCAGGTGGGGTCTCATGAGTGCAGAGTATAGGGGCAGAATCATCTCCCTGACCTTGCCCTGCTGGTCATGCTTCTCTCGATTCAACCCAGGATACAGTTGTCTTCTGGGCTGCAAGCACACATTGCCAGCTCATGTTGTGTCTTTCATCAACTGACACCCCCAAATCCTTCTCCTCAGGGGTGCTCTCAAGCCATTCTCTGCCCAACCTGCATCTGTCCTTGGGATTGCCCTGACCCAGGTGCAGGACCTTGCACTTGGCCTTGTTGAACTTCATGAGGTTGGCATGGGCCCACCTCTAAAGCCTTGTCCAGATCTCTCTGGATGGCATCTCTTCCCTCTAGAATGTCAACTGCACCACTCAGATTGGTGTCATCTCCAAACTTGTTGAGGGTGCACTCAATCCCACTGTCCACATTGCCTACAAAGATGCTAAGTAACACCGGTCCCAGCACTGATCCCTGAGGAATGCCACTTGTCACTGGTCTCCATTTGGACTCTGAGTTGTTGACCACAACTCTCTGAGTGTGTCCATCCAGCCAATTCTTTATGCAGTGAGTGGTCCATCCACCAAATCCATTTTTCTCTAATTTGGCAACCAGGATGTCATGAAGGATGCTGTTAAATACTTTGCACAAGTCCAGGTAGATGGCATCAGTTGCTTTTCCTTTCTCCACTGATGCTGTAACTCCATCATAAAAGGGCACCAAGTTTGTCAGGCATGACTTGTCCTTGGGGAAGGTGTGCTGGTTACCACCAATCACCTCATCTTTATTTTCCGTGTGCCTTAGTCGGGCCTTCAGGAAGATCTGCTCCATGATCTTGCCAGGCACAGAGGTGAGACTGACTGGCCTGTAGCTCCCTGAATCTTCTTTTTTTTCCTTTCTTGTTAATGGGGGTTATGTTTCCCCTTTTCCATTCAGTGGGGACTTCACCACCATGACCTTTCTAATATGACGTATAGTGGCTTGGCAACTTCATCCACCAGTTACTTCAGAACCTGTAGATGGATCCTGTGAAGTACAGCAGTCATGTTTTCTGTCACCAGATCCACAAAAACATTAGGAAACCTTTTTTAGTATGTTTATTTCCATTGCAGTCTGTCCATAAGGACTTCCTTAAGAAGAAAACAGATATGGCACTGACTGATAAGGGTGAAGATGGATATGGTGCTGACAAACCTTTTATTTTGCAGTACATGCTGGGGTTATTACTTTTTGGAGGAAAAAAAATGTAGAGTTTTAGCCAGAACGTAAATAGCAAAATATAATGAATACTTTTAAAGTCCTCCTTTATATATAGCAAAAGAAGAGTGAATCCCTTTATCTCTGGCCAATTGGAACCTTATAAAATGCTATGAAAAAAATTGCTCAGTATTGTTATGAAAAGGCTTCAGAAGTATGCCAGGATTTCAAAAGTAAAAATAGATTCTGGTTCTGCAGACTCCTGATCGAAAATGCTGTTGTTCTTTCTGCACAATGCTGTGAGTTCAGGGAAAAAATCTGTAACTCATCATCACATTCTTTCCAGGTAAAAGAAAGGCAAAGACAGATAGAATTTTTCACAGAGAGCTCATATGTATAGTATGAAGAAAATGCTGTCTGCTTCACTCCCAGCTGAACTATAGCACAAAAGTGTTTGTTTCAGAATTTCTCTTGGATTGAGGAGGATCCCATTGAGGAAATATTCATATCTCACCCAAATTACTTTTACTAGAGATGGTATGACTTTATCTATGTGAGAAAATGTAAAATGGTAAATCTCCTTTAACTTTAGAAGTATTTTTGGCACTTGTCCACATTTGAAATTACTGCCAGTGTCCAAAAGAACCAAGAATCAGTTATGTGAATGGAAATGTTCCTTAAGGAGAACAAGAAACAAAAGTAAAAGCTGTAATAATTTGATTTAAACCACAAGGTAACAATAAATAATGCGAAATCTCTGCGCTCCTGGAATGACTGTCTCGTTTCTTGTCTGGTAGATTTTATGCAGAAATGAAAAGATAGTGCCAAAAAGCACTCAGGGAAAAATATCTAAAGGATGTGTGTTCCCTCCAGAACGTTATTTTAAGGAAAAGTGTTTAATGCAATTTTTTCCATGTGTTGAAGTGTAAAAGAAGTACCACAGAAATGATGGATGAACAAAAATAAATCAAGACATTAAAATAAATTGAAATGCATTCAAGAGGCTGATAGCCAAGAGTTTGGAAAAGTTTGAAGACGAGCAAAATAAAACAAAATTAGAAAAAGGCAGAAAATCATAGTAAGAGAATTAAAAACAGAAAACAAAGCCATATGAACAACTCATTTAAAGGAGGACCTTTTCATCAATGAAAGAATTAGCTGCCCCTTAAATGTATCTGAAACTATAACAAAATGTCTCTAGAATGATTTGCATAAAGATATCAGATAAATGAAGAAAACTATTTTAAAAATCTCTCATGTTCTCATGTCTTCGTGTTTGAATCTTCATATTTTCAAAAGTGAGCTTAGATTTTGGATAGTTAATTTGAACTGATTCAAAACTAGATTCCAGGAGCTCTGAGCACATCCAGTTTCAGCACAAGCTTCAGGTTGTTGTCGTCTCAGAAAATTAGTCCTAAATGGGTGTTTGTGTGAGCATTTCACCATGAGGCAATTAAAAACAGAGCTCACTTTCTGATACATTTTTTGATGAGTACGTTCAGACCAATGGGTTGGAGAAACTGAATGGCTGTTTGGAATATAGTTCCTATACACACCAAAGATGGAAAAATACTCAGTAGAAGCCCCGTCATGCTCATTTAATTTAACAGTCACGCCCCTGGTACCTTGCACAATATGAGACATAGAGCAAGTTGTAAAGTGGATCGCAAGGCTTTAAGAAAGGAAATCACTGCATCATTTACAGCATATAAAAAATTAAAAAAAATATAGCAGTGACTGTTTTTGTGTACCTATTTCATATTCCTACTTAGCTGGTGTATGTTTGGTGCCATATGTAAGTAACATACTGATGACCTCCCATGTAGGTCCAACTCTTATTCTTCTGCATACTATCACCACTCCCACTGGCTCAGAGCTTGATGTTGTGACTGAGTGGGCTCCTCTTTGTATTCCTGGCTCATAGTCAGTAGCAAAGCAAGCCATCATTTCAAGATGGTGACTGAGTCAGTAGGATTATTTGTAATGCATGTTAGATATTTGTATCTAAATGCCCATTTTGGAGTCACGGGTATTTCTTTTCATTCCAGTTCCACTCTCCTTGGGTGACTGAAATAAACATGTGACTCTCCAGGGAGAAAAGCCCATCGTTTTCCAGATGCACTTGCATGCACATGACCCTTACTGTGATTCCTTCAGTGTTTGGGTTGTAAGAATTGCTCAAGGCATCCAAAGGCACCCTCATGTAATGAGGATCAAAAATTTCCGAGCTGTATTAATTAGATCACGCTGAAGCTCTGTACTGCTGCTTCCTGTGCTTCATAGAGAAGATGTTATGTCACAGAAGTTCTTAGTATGAGGTCAAGGTATTTCTCCATGGAAAAAATCTTTGGTTTTGTCAAAAGTATCAGAGTTGTACATCCAATGGAGGAGCAACATGTAAAACTCAGACTGCTGCTTGGGTGATTACAGTGTCTAAATGTGTAATGCACACCTTTCTACATCAGGATGCCAAGAATTTCTAATTTGTGTTACAGCTGGTCAAGCAGTGGCACTGCAGATACCCAGAGTGGCCTGGATGCATTCCATTTAATTTTAGACACTTAACTGATATCCCAAGAATGCAGCCAAGGGTCTGAGGGCCCTTTTTTTTTTTTTTTTTTTTTTTTTGCAAACAGTGCAGGTAACATCTGCAGAGGGTGATTTAGATCTTACTTTTCCAGATCCACACTGTGAGTGCACATTTCTCTCTATGAGGGGGATTACAAAGCAGACAAGGACAATTTGATGCCCAACTTAGGGTGGTCAGTTATGTGTCTAATGTTAAATGGGCTGAGGAGAAAATGTGCCATGCAATGTGATACTCTATAGGAGAGCAGAGAGCAGTCGAACTGTTGTCATTTGACATAGCAGTGGGCACAAATTTTAGTGGTCTTATAAAGCAAAGAATCTGAGAGCTGACCCTATGTATTCAGTGGGACTGCTCAGTTTCAGGCTGCTAAGTGTTCGTACTGAGACTTCCCTGGATTGAGGGCCCCTTTTATGTGAAGTTTTCCACTGCTCCAGCATAAATTATTGTATACTATGTTATCACTATCACTTCTTCCATTCCCTCACCTTTATTAAATGCTCTGCATTTCTCAGTATCACAAACAGTATTTCTGGGAGAGAGCGTATGATGGTGGAAGAGAACACAGAAGAAGTTTTGACTCTTTGCTTTGCTGAAATAAACGCATATTTGCTATTAGTGCCCCCTATCTGTGTTTCTTGCAGGATTAACACACGCTATCCCACATTGCTTCCACTTCATGCTATTATTAAAACAAAGTAAAATTTTGCAAAGGGCATTTTTTTATATTTAATGTGAAGAGGCATTTGCACACGACAGCTTATACTGTTTGAGGTAGTCTCCAAATTAAGCAGTCTCCATAGAACATAAAAGAAAATACTGCAGCTTGTTTGCTTAATTTTCTCTGAGCTTTTTGTTAGAATGCTGGAAGGGTACATTGTTTGGCAAGAACCTAACAGTCCACATTTATTTCATTTAAAAAGTTATTTCCTTCATTATACATCAAGATGTGCTTAATCAGATGCATCAAGAGTGCTTAATCATACTTATGTCTATTTTAGGTATTATGTGACATGGATTTTCAAGGAGGTGGATGGACTGTGCTTCAGAAAAGAACTGATGGAATCATTACATTTCAGAGAACTTGGTCTGAGTATCTGGATGGATTTGGTGATCTTTCTGGTATGAGTTTTGAATACTCTTAAGCGCTTTGGACCCGGTGTTCCTGCCGTATTTTTGAGAGCTACATTCCCACTAAGTTGTATTGCAGTTTTAGTAGCATGCAGAGTGAAGTTCTTGTTTCTTAAAAAGTATTTTGTTTAATACTCAGATACTTTGTTGCTTCCCCAAAACTATTGTCTAACCTTCTCAACAGTGGACATCACCCTACTGGAGTCCTTCACCATTGCTCATCCTTAAGTCTCGCAAGAGGAGCTTAATACAATGCAATATTTTATTCCTGAACCTACGTATAAGTTGTATTTCTCTGTGGCTTTTTTGTTTGTTTGTTTGCTTGTTATTGTTATTATTATTTGTTTGTACGTTTGCTGAGATTTAAGAAAGACTGAGTTAGTTTTAGTCATGCTTGCAAAATATTTCCCTGAAGCAAAGAACAGTCAGTAATATTTCAGCATCGGGAGCGGTTAGAAAGATAATGGGAATATTTCAGTAGCTAACACCAATACAACAGTGGTATTATTTTTTTTACTGTCAACTTTAATCCATCAAGTCTAAAAGCAGCAGCTGCTTTTTCAGTTGTTTATCTGGAATAGAAATATAACTCTAACTGTCCAAATTTACAAGCAACTGCAGGTCATATGGGGCAATATTTCATGGAAAAAAATGTGAGGAAGCAAATCTTTACAATTAGATTTGATGTTTGTTGTATTTTGTTGCATTTCACATAATACTGACCTTTGTCATTTCTCAGTATAGTCTTTAGGAACACCACTGAATTCTGGTTAGTTAAGTGGATATTCAGCACACCTCGATTTTGTGGCCTTACAAAGTATGTTAAAGACGAACACTTGAAAATTATCATGTGTAAAATTTTCTGAAAATGTCATAAAGAAAAAAGATGGTGCACACGTGGGTTCTTTCCATGGATTTTCACAGTGAAGTAAGGAGATGACTTTGTACCTCCGTTGGTCTTTCAAAGGAATATATGCCTATCAGATATTTTTATTACACTTAGGTCAGGAAGGAAAGTAGGAAAACTAGAAAACATTATACTTCCTGTTTCTAGATGTTTATTGAATGTACATTGTATTTTTGCTTTAGGGGAATTTTGGATTGGATTAAGGAAGATTTTTTATATAGTAAACCAGAAAGCAACCACTTTCAGTCTCTATGTGGATTTGGAATCAGAAAATGACAAGCATGCCTACGCATCGTATGATGCGTTTTGGATAGAGGATGAAGCATGTTCTTTTAAAATTCATTTGGGACGTTATTCAGGAAACGCAGGTAAGCACTTCCTTTCTTAATGTGTTTAAAGATACAAACTCTCCTTTTTTTTAGTGTATTCAAAAGAGTAATACTTGGGGTAAGTGTCTTTGTGGACAGAAGTCTTTACCTTCATAGTTAGCAATACTAAAAGCACGAAAGCAACAAGAAGATAAAGATGTTCCATCATTTCCTCCATACTTCTGAGCATTTGGTACTTTTTCTTTCCTATGTCTTCAACACGTACCAGTGCAGTGCTGCCCTGAACTGCTTTTGAAGAAATCCATTTTTGTAATAATTCCAGAGGAAATGTTTGCAAATAATATTCTATTTCTCATAAGTAACTCCTTTATCATCATTCTATTTCATCTCCTATAATTAGGTGATGCATTCAGAGGATACAGAAAAGAAGATAATCAGAATTCAATGCCTTTCAGCACATTTGATGTCGACAATGATGGATGTAGGCCAGTGTGCACTATTAAAGAACAGCCTGTAAAGAGCTGCAGTAACTTCAGTGATAACACTGGATGGTGGTTCAACCAGTGTGGCCTTGCAAATCTTAATGGTATTCATCGTTACACAGGTAGATTTCTTGCAACTGGGATTCACTGGGATACATGGACAGTGAACAATAAGCCAGTAAAAATTAAATCAGTCTCAATGAAGATTCGGAGGAACTATGATCCATATTTCCATTAACCTTTGAAAATAGAAATATATCTATTCTTGCTGTTATGTGGCATAATGTATCAATACAACATTAACATTTTCATTTAAACAGTTCAGTCTTAAAACTTTATTAAATATTTCCATAATACAGTTACTCATTTTTATTATGAAATACCAGCATTTGCAGTGGTCCCACTTGAGTAAGAAGGTCCTAAGGAAAGGATTTCCAGATAAACAATGAAGCTCAGTGTTTGCAAGTTTTTATTTAGCTGCCTCATATGTAATCACAGATCCAGTGGAAAAGTTATAAAAATAGAAATGCTGACTTTTGAATGTATTTCTTCTATGGTCTCTGCATATCTAAACTGCCAAGAAATTGCAGGAAATTTTCTTTTAAGAAAGTAATATATCAGTCATTCTTGCAATGACTGATATATTTTTCATGTTTTTCTTCATGTTAATTTTCCAGAACCAGCTTTTTTTAATGTATTCCTTATCAGGCGAGATAATATTAACTTATGTCAGCACATGTGTAAGGTCCTTGTAAAACTTGTAATAGCTTACTTGTATAAAAAATGATGCCCTGGGAGTACTGTATAGACCCTGAGTATTGTATATTCTCAGGGATTGTTTTTTAGACAAGTAAGGCAGATTGCAATATGCAAGAGCTATGGTCTATTTTCTATTTAATTCTATTTCATAGTCAATATATTTCATATTCAGGTTAAGATTTGTCATGTCCATAATTCACTAAAAATGAATACATTTTTTTCAAAGAAAATGAATAACATATCTTTGGAGTTTTGATTTTTGGATGTATGGGCATGAAATTATCTTTTTCATTCTTACTGTTATTCACTTTGTGAATGTTCTTATAATAATGAACAAAAGATTGGAGTTGTATAATTACATTTTAAACTATGCAGTGTTAAGTGTTTGAATTACTGTCAATAAAAATGAAGTAATATAAAAAGCACGTGAATATTGTCAGTACAGCAGCGTTTGTGGAACCTACCATCCATTCTTTAGCAACTGGCATGGTATTTCTCGTATTTGCTTCTATTTCAGTGGATGAGGTCTGTAGCAGTATGTGGCACTGAATCAGTTAAAAACTCTATGTTATTCATTTTTACTGCCTCACACCTTGTATAAGCTTTAGGACAGTGAGTATACTTAAAGAAGTCTTTCTTCTTGTCCTTGAAATCAATGAACAGATTCCATTCCATTTGGGCTTTAGCTTTCTTAACTTCATCCTTGGATGCTTGAACAATGTTTCAGTATCCTTACCAGGCTATCCATCCTTGCTTACACTCTCCCTATACTTCCCTTTTGCATTACAGTTTGGTCAGAAGCTACTTGTTCATCCTTGCAGGCCTCCCTGGTGTTTTTGTCTTTCTATTTGTCTTAATGGACCGCACTGAAGTTTGAACTGCCATGATTTAGAACTTTCCAAAGACACAGATTAGGAGGAAATTAAGCTTCTGATAGGGTTTGTGTTCTCTTACAACATTAAGGGAGATGAGTTAAAGACTAGCTTAACTAGCTTAACCATTAAATATTGCTGTACTGGCAACATCACAAATAGACACTGTGTTCACTGTGACTTACAGTTCCTTCCCTTTGCAGATATTTTAAGTTAATCCTGGTAGGTATCTGGGCCTCACAGAGCTGCCACACTCCCTCAGTGGAATGGGGAAGATAATTAAAGAATCATAGAATAAAAGGTTGAAAGGGATCTTAAAGACCATCTCGTCCCAACCCCCTGCCATGGGCTGGTTGCAATGCACCAGCTCAGGCTGCTAAGGGCCCTATCCAAACTGGCCTTGAATACCTCCAGGGATGGGGCACCCACAGCTTCTCTGGGAAGCTGTGCCAGTGCCTCATTGCCCTGTGAGTAAACAATTTCTGCCTATCTACAAACCTAATTTCTCCTCTTTTAGTTTAAAGCCTTTTCCCCCCTGTCCTCTCACTGTGTAAAAAGTTGGTCTCCTTCCAGTTTCTAAGCTCCCTCAAATACTGAAAGAAAGCAATGAGGTCTCCCCAAAGCCTTCTCTGAGCTAAACAAGCCCAACTCCCTCAACCTTTCTTCATAAGAAAGGTGCTCCAGCCCACTGTTCATCCCCATGGTCCTCCTCTGGACCCAAGGAGATGAGTGAGACAGACAGTTTGATAAATAAGGCAAAAACTATGCAGCATTATGTGAGACATTGGTATGTTATCAACTGGTTTGGTCACGAACCTAAATGTAGTACCATACAAGCTACTTTGAATAAAATTAACTCTATATCCACCAAAACTGGTACAAGAAATCAATTTTGCTCCAAGTTTGACCAGTGTCTTAGCTGAACTGTAAGAGTTGGATCTATAATGTCTCTATAATCTCTAAAGAGGATTGAGTCCAAACTACAAATACTGCTTATATTTTAATTCTTTTAAATCATTCAGATAAGATTTTTCAATATACTTCTCTTCAGCAAAAGGTGGACAATGCTTTAGTCCTTTTTCAGGTTAGAAACCACACACAAAAATAGACATGCCTATGAATTTCTCTTCTTGCACTTACCATAGTATCTACTAGTCATGATCACACTTAGTGCTTCTCTGATGTCTTCAACAATTAATAAGATAATAATTAATAGCACATAATTATTTTGTAGAATTTAGCAACTGAGAGGATCTGAATAAGATTTCTATAAAAAGTTCTTGAGCATTGGAATCTCACAGATCATCATTGCATGCATGTGGTATATTGGTACTGGTATAGCCCTTTTTTGTTTTAGAATTACATACTTAGGAAAGCAGAGTGCTAGAAATGAGCTGGTGGAAATCTGAATTGCAACAATGAGAGAAGACCGTGCGCCGTGTGATAGGTGGTTACTGTCTTCAAAAGTTCATTCAGTCTCCTCTCAGAATAAAACAGTGAAAACAAATAATTGTTTTAGTTAGGCATGAAGAATTTAAAAGGACATTGAACTGATTCCAGAGGGTTGTGTTCAGTATTTACAGCTGATGGTTCCCAACCCCATTCATTAGATTCTCATTAACTTTTATTCAGGACTAGTAATGAGCCATTACAGCCCAAACAGACTTGTTTCAACTAAATAAAAATGAATATGTGTGGTGCAGGAAACAGATAGAGTGTTCCAAATAAAAAAGAGCGCAGTTAAACTACATTCAGTACCTACTGCGGGAATGATACTCCAGAATATGGAAAACTGTCTTTAAAGTATGAGTAATCTCTGATGTTATGAAATGGCATGGCTTTTGTTTTCTTTTTTCCAAGACTGTCTTCAATTTGTAAATCTGAGTTTGGTGAACTCGAATGACTTGACCCAGTTCATGATGTTACAGAAATACAAACAAACGACCACACGGTTTCCATAGCCTGACTACTACTGACGTGGCAGTACAGTGCATTGCACATCTGGAAATAACGAAACAGTACAACCAAAGGCATTTTTCTTTCCACTTGGAAAGGCCTTAAGTGGACAGTAAAAAATCCTCTAAACTACTTAGATTACTTGTTTTTCTCTGTCTTACTTTTCTTTGTTAACTGCAAATTCTGGTATTGATTTAAAACTTTATAATCAGCTGTGTTTCTTTTATTTTATTGGTGTCTGTTACAGAACCTATTTATGGAAAAAAAATACACTTAACCTCTCTATACACTGTAGTTTTGCTTTGCTACAAAATATACAGTGTATTTATGTACAGTACTCCAAGCGGTGAGTCAGAAAGTCAGATGCAGAGCTTAACTATTTAGCTGGTTGCATGCAAAAAAAAAAAAATTTCCAAGTTATTTAAGGATCTCTAATGTAATACACAATTAATATGCAATATTTTACACAACTATCTCAAGAACTCTTACTTGAACTCTCTTATGTTGGATGTTCTGCAAATGTTGGCAGCATGATCCTTGACACTGCTGCTTGTTTTGAGTGTCCAAGACCTCTATTCTTTTAATGGAAGTTGTAAATTCCTATTAAATATAGTTAATCATGTAAATGCTCAATTCTGTAACCTCAGCTTCATATGGGAACTCTCTTCAGTGGCTGTCTGGTGTAGAGCTGGTTAGTTTTTCTACTTAAGTGAAAGTGTACGAATGAAGCTCACAGCTAGCCTAATGCAGATGGGCTCTCATTCTCCTCAGCCAAAGCTGGTAGGTGATCCAGTAAAATAGAGACAGTCCTGACTCATCTCAATCTTCTGAGAAAACTGTGATCCTGCTTTGTACAAGTCGTTCAGAAATACCAGTCCCAGCAGGTAGTCAGCCTTTATCTTCAACAGAAATCTGTAACAAGTTCTAGTAGCTGTGGTGAGATGATGTTGGGTGTATCTAGGGAACTAGACTCCATTCAGTCTTTACAAACACAAGAGAGAAAGCTTACACCCTTTAGCATACCTGTGTGTACGCATGCATGGCATTCCACAAGTTTTGATTCTTTAATGTCTATTTTCTAGGAAGCTTCACTGTAGCCCTTATGTTCTTTCATCTGTTCTAGCTGTTGTAGTTGCACTTTGTCGTGGTGCACGTAAAGAGCTTACAGACAGCAATTTTAGCGATATGAAGTAATACGTTGAGGCACAGTTTACAGAATCGAATAATCATAAATGACTTCTGAAGCTTACCTAGTCCACCTCCTGCTAGCAGCATATCTAATTACATCAGGTTGTAGTTGTATCCTGAACACCTCCAAACATAAAAGAAGCTCTCTGGGCAATATTTTCCAGTATTTGACCACCCTCATGGTGATTTTTTTTCCTAACATTTGATTTAAATTTTCCATGTTTCAACTTGTGTTGGTTGCCAATTACTTTATCCAAAATGACTCTGACTTTTTGTGTGTGTCTGAACTGGGTTAAGTGATCCTTAACTCTTCTACTGCTTCGCTCCCATAGACTCTGCTCATAGACCTGGGAGACCAGGGAAGCCAATGGACAAGAGTCAGTGAAAACTGAGGCAAAAAAGGTGTCAGTGTGTTTGTAAATCCTTTTCCTGTTGACTTTCACATCACTTGCTAGTTTCATCTTCAGCTTTGCAAACTCTGCATGCAGGCAGTTTCACTGTGTTCCGTCCAATAGCCTGTTACTGCTTGCAGCTTCTGGGTCCTTCTTATATTTGAACTCAGTCAGGAGCTCCATGTTTTCCCACACTGTCCTGCCTTGTTTGCTCAACTTCCTGCACTTAGGAAAGGATATGTATTTTGGGGTAGTTATCTAGGTTCTAAAGCTCTCTGAAGATCACTTTCCTACTGTGTTTTTTTAATTATTATTTTTTATTATTATTTTTTATTCTTTAATGGAAATCACAACAAAGCTAGAAACCATTACTACATTTCACCCACAAGAACTCTACTTTTCTAGGAATTCATTGCCCCCCTCCTGGAGAAAAATCTGTCTGTGCATAGTGTACACTAAGACTTTGACTAAAAAACCTCCAAGCTCACTCCAGTGCAATTATTTGTTGCAAAAGCTGGTGAGGTCATCCTGGTTGCTGAACTACAGACCTACAGCATGCAATAACATTATTTTCCTTTGTTAAGTCAGTTTTCTGCAATGAGTCTCTAATTCATAGGGAAATACATATGAACGCTTCCTATCATAATAGTGAACTGAATGTGTATGCTGGGAATTAAACAGGAGAATAGGACTGTTCTTTTCAAATTTTAAAATAAATCCTTACAATTTCTTCATATAATTGTATTTCTTCCCTACTTCCAGATTTGAAAGATGACTAAAAACTAATGGGACAATGGCAAAAATATAAACCTATGGCATAAAAAAAATTAGCTTATAGCTTTTCCAAATCAAACTCTTCAAATAAGTACTAAAATTGCACTGTGGTGATTTTATTCTTAATATCTGCCTAGATTAGAAATTAATTAGAATTAAGGAAAGGTTCAGCTGCATAGTCCTTAGCAATGACAGTGGCACTTTTTTTGTTTGCTAGTGTTTCAATTTCCCTTAAAATCAACTGAGAGAGATCACAGAATTAAAAACATCCTGCTGTATTTGAATGTCTCCACAACTGTGGATTCAACAATCGCTCTGGGTGACTTCCTCCAACATTAAACAACCATCACAGTAAAGAAGTGTTTTCCATATGCTAGAGATCCATTTTTTGAAGTCCTCTGGAAAGAGTTCCAGTGTATTGGTCCCTTCATTGATTACACAGCAAAAAGGAGAAATATTAGTGCCTTCACTTGCTCACCATTCTTTTTGTGAGTATAAGTTTAGATTTTATAAAAAAAATGATAATAGTGGTGGAGGTATGTGATCTGTGTTGGCACAATGGCTTACAGTTTTCAGAGTCTAAAACACTGTATCAGGAAGGAGGGATTTAGGTCAGTTTCAAGTAAAGAGTTCAAAGCAAATCACTGTAAGTAGCAGTGGCTATAAGCTCTCTGGTAGTTTTTTAGAATATGGGCACTCAACAGTTGTGACTGTAGGAATCAGGGGATGCAGAAACTATGTATGAAGGACACTGACTCATGGGAGGAATGGAAGGCTTGCTACTTGGATTATAAGTGAAGGTGACTGCAGATAGACTCTGGGCAGATAAGAGAGACAAATGTAAGAGACACTAGGTATCCTTCAGTACACCTTAATGCTCTGTTTCACATGTTCTTTTTCCAAGCTTCTGACACTTGGGTTCCTGATGACATTGTAATGCTGGACTTTCCCATCAGGAATAAAGGTTTTTTTTTTTTTTTTTTTCCAGTAAGAAATCAGGCTGGTAGATAAGGATATTGTTCTTCTGCACTTACGACTGAAGACTGCCTAGAATGTTGATGTCCCACTTCATGGCTGACTCCTCTAATCATTGGTCTGTTAGGCAGAAGATGCCACCATGATCGTCTATGTCATGACAAAAAAAGCTTGAATTAATCTCTTAAAAGATGATAGGAAACACTATTATCTGAGTTGACAGCCAGATCCATAGCTGGATTTTGAGAAAAACAGTTCTAAACTACAATAGGTGATTTAACTCCCAGTGGTATACAGAATTGGGTTTTGTAAAACACTGTCTTAAACCAAAGGCTCAGAGAGTAAACTCAAATTACGTGTTTCTGCTCTATAAAGAAAACGTATAATTGGCTTTTGATGGTAAGATGAGTTTTACCAGTTCATGTCATGACTGAAGGAGAGATTTACATACTCAGAACATTCTAGTATGTAACATTCCCATGCTGGTAGCTGAAATGCCATGCGAGAAAGCTGACACATGGGTGAGAAGGATCGTTGCAGAATTCCCATAGATGAAAAATATTAAAGAGGAAATATGTAAAGATGTTGGGAGAATAAAAGAGATGTCTGTGTTAGAAGAACACTGCCAGTCTTCCCTGAATATAGATGCTTTTGAGACTTGAAGAGATTCCAGCGCATAAAGGAGAAAGTGCGGACTTTCACTACTTCTACAGACATTTAGTAAATAACTGTTCTGAGGCTTTGCACCTCTTTAATGGCCCAGACAGATTGTTTCCAGCTCCACTGATGTAAATGAGAGTGACCTGATGAAAAAGGAAAGAATGCATGCTGCCTGTGAAGATTTTGCTACTCTGAATTGAGACATGAGAATGGTGAGAAAAGTAGTCTAGCTAACATAGAACACTTTGAAGTGATTTCTGAGAAATTAAACTAATTTTCTATTGGCGCTGAAGTTTTTGATACTCAAAAATGAAACACAGACTGAGACAATTGCATTTTGAAAGATAGATAACACCTGCTTTGGGCTTGGTAAATGCTGCAAAATGGACTAAGGGCATAAAATTTCGAAGGTTCGATAACATCCTCTAGGCAGAATTAATAGCACCCATTGCTGAAAGCATTCCCCACTTGCAGACAAAGCAAATATTTCTACCCTCATTTTTGATTCGTTTGTAAACTACAGAGAAGACTCCAATAAAACACAAAGGAAGAAGCTGTGTTGTAAGGAAGAAAATTGAAGAGAATACAACTTTCAGTGCCTTTGCTTGATGGCTTGTAGCTCTGTGCTTAAAAGAAGACTTTAAGGAGAAAGTTGCCAAAGATGCCCACAGCAGGCCTAGCACTATTATTGGCCAGTGAGCGTTGGCCTCAGCTTCATGGAGAAGTTGGAAGCAGGCTCAGGGTGGAAGAGCAGTGGTGCCCAAGTGAGGCTCCAGGGCTGCAGTCCTGGCCAAGTCCAGACAGCTCTGTTCCTGCCTCTGGCAAGGGTAGTGTTGCCGGCAGGTCGAAGGAGGCAAACCTTCCTGCCCGCTCCATGGCCAGCAGCAGGCACCTCACTGCACTGCCTGCAACAGCCGCCATCTTGCTTGGGTGCCGAGGGCCCACGCCCTCACCCCTCTGTGTGGTAGTGACTACCTCACAGAGCGTGTCGCAAAGCGGCCATTGTGACATAAGCAGCCAGGAGCAGGTTAGGCCAGGCCAAGCTCAGACCGTGGGTCAGTGCGACCTGGTGAGGTGAGCAGAGAGGGCAGGGAGCCAGGGGCTGCCTGGGGCTGCTCAGTGAGGAGGGGTCCCCACGCCCTGGGGGCCTGAGCTGCTAACTCAACTCTCGTCCTGCTTCTCCCTCAGAGTCGGCAGAGGAGAGTGTGCAGGAGAAAGCCCAGCGCTGACTGGGCAGGGACTCCAAGCGCTCAGCGTCGACGTGTACCATGTCCAAAAGGAAGGAGAAGACCTCCCACTCGGAGGAGCAAGGTGAGAGCAAAGTATCCCTGCGTGCAGCTCCCTGCCGGGCAGAGGGGTACTGCGGGGTCTGCCTGTGTCTGAGAGGGGAGGCGGGGGCAGGCAGGGGCTCCCCAGACACTGCTGGGCATGGCCCCTCTGCTCCTCAGCCAGCTTGGCCTGCGCGTGCCTGCCGTGACTGTTGGGCCTACCGTGGCCCTTGTCCCCCTCGCATCTTCCAGCCCTGCCCCTCATCCAGCATGGCAGGCACAGTGCAGGCCCCAGGCAACAGTCCTCGGGGACACTCGGTACTCACTGCTGCTTCTATCGGCTCTCTCCTCTTCAGTATGCATGCTGTGTCGCCGAGCAGACGTTCACCCGGACATCTGCGGGCCCACCCTCAGCGAGAGCGGGCTTTGCGTCCACAAGTTTTGCTTGGTGAGTTCCCTCAGAGCTCCTTCCGCCTTCCAGACACGGATGCTCCCTCTTTTCCTTCCTGTGCTCATGAGATCCTGCTCTGTTCTCTTCTCCTCCCCAGTTTTTTGCCAACGGCCTGTATGAACACACTGCCCTCCAGAGGGCAGTTCTCAAGTTCCCCCTTGATGCCATCAGATGCACAATCGCGGAGGCAGAGCAGAAGGTGAGGATCTGAAGGAATGGGGATGTTTGTGCCGTCACGAGCCAAGCCTGGACCCTGGGGAAGCAATCGCAGTCTGTCCACCTAGCACCAGGACAAAGTTCTGCTCTAGCAGATTAAACTTGTCCGCCAGGCGGCTCTGCAGGGCATGACCCAGCAGTGCCTGCATTCTGTGCCCTGCCTAGAGGCACGGCGTTGGGCTCAGAGGCCCCGAGCCTGGTGCTAATGGGGGCTGCTGTGCTCTTTCCAGCACTGCTTCGTTTGTGGAGAGAAGGGGGCCTCCATCTGCTGCGCAGAGACAGGCTGTGAGCGTAGCTTTCATCTGCCCTGTGCCACGGATGGCGAATGCGTCACGCACTTCTTTGGGAGGCACAGGTAAGGGCTGTCAGCAGCAGCCAAGCAAGGGAGGAACGTGCAGGGCTGCTTCCCAGAGCCAAAGCATGGAGCAAAGTCCTTAGTGTTCCTCTGCCCACCTCTCCGCACTTCTCAGCTTACCCATCCTTTCCACCTTCCCCCAGGTCCTTCTGCTGTGAGCACCGCCCTCAGCAGATAGTGGAGGCAGATCCAGAGCCTGACACAGCCTGCATCATCTGCCTGGAGCCCGTGGGGGACAAAAAGTCCTACCACACCATGGTGTGCCCAGTGTGCATACAGGCCTGGTTCCACCGGAGCTGCATCCAGGTAGGAGCCCTCCCCTTGCTCTGCAGTCACCGCAGGTGCTCAGCGGCACCAGGCCCCGCTCACACTCTGGCTGCTTGTGTGTTACTGCCGCAGGGACAGGCCATGAGCGCTGGCATTCTGCGCTTCCAATGTCCCGTCTGCAGAGACAGGATGCAGTTCCGGACGCAAATGCACATCCTCGGGATCCAAATCCCAGCCAGGTTGGTGCCTTCCTTCCGCCCAGCTCTCTAGACACTGAGGCGCAAGTGCCGTGCCTGCCCAGGGATTGCCCCCAGCAGGCCCAGCTGACCCTTTGCTGTCCCATGAGCGTTGGCCTCAGCTTCATGGAGAAGCTGGGGATGGGCTTGCGGCGGAAGAGCAGGGATGCCCTAGATCTGCCCTACGCCTGGGGCACTGAGGACTCATCACTTTCCCTCTCTTCTCTGGCAGAAGACCAACATGGGAGGACAAGGAGTCCTATGAAAAGCTGTACGAGATGCACGGGCTCTGTGATGTCAGCGAGTGCCTGTACACAGAAGGCAGGGAGCAAGCAGAGGAAGAGGGGTGAGTTACCTCAGCAGCCCCGCGTGGGATCTCAGCCTCACCACAGGCTGGGGGAGCAAGGACTGGGCTCAAGTGCTGCACTACCCGGCACTCCCTGGCTTGACTCTGTTTGTCCTCACAGCTTCAGCCTCTTTTCCTTTTTCTTTTTTTTTTTTTCTTTTTTTTCTTTCTTTCCCCAGGCCCTGGGAGCTGCTCGTTTGCACCTCTTGTGCTGTGCAAGGCACCCACCGGCACTGCTCCTCCTTGAGCGAGAGCATAACAAGCTGGGAGTGTGACATCTGTGCTGACGTGGGCACAGGTAAGAGGCAAACAGCCGTGTACTGCTGGCTTGGGGCCAGGCAAGGCCTGGCAGCGGGTCCTCCGAGCGGCTTTGCCAGAGTTCCTCTGCCCCTGGACGGATGGGAACCTCGCCCACCACGGGGCTGCCGGGTCATCCGGCTGACCTTCCTGCCTCTCCTTACAGCCTCCAGTGACGAGCCGCAGCTTGCTGGTCCCAGCACTGCCAGCCAGGAGGCAGAGGGGCCATCTCCTAGCTCCCCAGAACCTGGCAACCACAGATCCGACTCCACTAGCAAGGCAGCATCGGAGTCACCCTGTGGTTCTCAGCTGCCTAAGCGCAGCAGCCTGTCCAGCCAGCCCAGGACAGGACAGAGCAAGAGCCGCGGACATACATCTAAGCAGCACCAAGGACACCAAGGGAGCAGCCCTACACCAGCTCCAGGTGCTGAGAGCAGCCCCCGCGGATCCACCAGCAAGCGGGAAGTGGGGTCCTCCAGAAATTGCCCAGCGGCTGAACGCAGAAGGCAATCCGGGCAGCAGGACACAGGCCGGACAAGAAGCCGCTCTCCGCTGAAGGATCGTGCCTCCAATTCCCCGAGCCAGCTCAGAAGAAATCCTGGCAGCAGACGTAGTGCAGCCTCAGCTACTGTGAGCGGCAGACGTACTGCGGCCTCAGCTACTGCCAGCGGCAGACGTACTCCAGCCCCAGGTGCTGAGAGCAGCACGCACACCTCTGGCAGCCGGAGGGCATCCAGGAATTCCCCAGGGGCTGGAAGCATAAGATGCCACAAAGAGCAAGGCACAAGCCGGAGACAGAGCCAATCCTCCCTCCAAGGTCCGGCATCAAATTCCTCGAGCCAGCCCCGAGGACGCCGTGGCAGCAGGCTTAGTGCTGAGAGCGGCTCCCAGAGCTCTGGCAGACAGGTGACATCCAGGTCCTCCAGGGATTCCGCGCTGCCTGAACACAGAAGGCATTCCCAGAACCAGGAACGAAGCCGTTCCCCGCGGGATCGTCGGGCTTCCAATTCCCCAAGACAGTCTGGAGGAAGCCAGAGCCGCAGTCCCAGGCAGCGGCGGCCATCTCAGGCACGACGCCACTCCCAGAACCAGCCCTGAAGACACCGCAGGAGCAGCCATGTACCACAGCCACGTGACGGCTCCTGTCCCCAGCAGCCAACCCAATAGACTTGTCACGGACTTCTCTCTAGATCCGCGTCCGTGACAGGGGGCAGCAGGCCTGGGAAAAAAGACAAAAAATACAGAGAGACAGAGGGAAGAAAGAAAAGTGTTAACGGATTACGGGCCGGTCCGGCGCAGCCCCGTGACTGAAGAGGCAACGGACTCGTGGGATAATACAATGCAACACAATACAATTGGAATGGAGACCCACACAGCAAACAGAATGAGGGAGAGAATGTCCAAAACTGAGGCCTTACTCTGTGGCACTGCAGAGGAACCACGTGCTTCTCCGCTGTGAAAGCGAGAGTCCGCGAGAGGGAGAGCGGCTGGTGTCCTGCCAGGAGCTGCACCTTTCTTCCTCTGAGCCCAGAGTCCTGTGGGGAATGCCGCTCCTCCCCTGCCCTCCGAGAACCAACATGCCCACAAAAAGCAGTCCGCAGAACCAGCACGTTAGCTCTTTAACTCCCACTGCTTTACATGATGTCATGATGCGGAACAGCGACAACCAAAAGCACAAAACCACCACCAAAATTAAAACCAACAATTTAACCCAAAAAAGCTGCATTGTGTCTACTCTCTAAAGCGGGAGCTGAATACTCCGGGTACACTTAGTTAGAGCATTGAGGATGAAGAAGGAGGAAGTGTATATGCCCTGCATAAGGAGCAGGGCAGATATCTTTATACAAGCACAGCACTTCCAGGAGGACTGGTCAGTGAAGATCCAACCACAGGCTTACGGTTAACGCTGGCTCCTGGCATATGTATTAAGCTTGATTGCCACATTAGGCTTATTTTGCACAACCATGGCTACGCTACACCCAGCCTGTCCTAGCTCATACTGAGCCACCTGGGTTGCCTCCGCACTCAGCTCTTGGATGGTGTTCACACCCAGCATGACTGCAGTGACTGCAAGGGGTCCTCTGCTGACCCCTTATGCTGACCACATGCTGACCATGTGCTAGATGCATACACACACAAACGCTGTCATTACAGCTCTGCTCTCACCAAAACCAATGAAAGTTGACTTGAATTACTTCAGCGGAGGCTGGGCTCAGTTTTTTGTCAGAGAAAAATTGAAGGAGCTAACACCAAGCAGATACAATGAACTTGCTAACGTACCTACTTCTGGCAGTAATTCTAAAGTACTGCCCATACAATACCACTTACAGCCAGACAGTCCGGCCCGGCCCCGTGACTAAAGTGGCGCAAGGGAATAAAGAAGAGTCCAATATAAATAAAATAATACAAAAAATATAGCATAGCTCCAGAAGAATGAAAGCAATTCAGGGAAATTCTAAGACCACGGCATCGTAGAGTCAAAGAATGACTTCGGTTGGAGGGACCTTAAAGATCATCTAGTTCCAATCCCCCTGCTGTGGGCAAGGTTGCTGCCCACTAGATCAGGCTGCCCAGGATCCAATCCAACCTGGTCTTGAATGTCTCCAGAGATGAGGCATTCCACAGCCTCTCTGGGCAACCTGTGCCAGTGCCTCACCACTCTCTGAGTAATACTATTCTTCCTAACATCTACTCTAAATCTCCCCTCTCTTAGTTTAAAGCCTTGTCCTATCACTATCTACCTGTGTAAAAGGAAGGTACCCCTCCTACTTGAGGATCCCTTCAAGTACTGGAAGACCACAATGAGGTCTCCGTGGAGCCTTCTCTTCTCCAACCTAAATATGCCCAACTTCCTCAACTTTTCCTCATACGAGAGGTGCTTCAGTCCTTCGATCATTTCTGTGGCCCTCCTCTGGACCTAGTCCAACAGCTCCACACCCTTCCTGTACTGTGGGCCCCAGGCCCGCACACAGTACTCCAGATAGGATCTCATGAGGACAGAGTAGAGAGGAACAATCACCTCCCTCTCTCTGCTGGCCACTCCTCTTCTGATGCAGCCCAGCATACCGTTCACCTTCCGGGCTGCAAGCGTGCACAGCTGGCTCATGACCAAGGCTGCTCTCCATGGCTTCTTCTCTCAGTCTGTGCACATACCTCGGATTGCCTCGACCCAAGTGCAGCACCTTGCACTTGGCCTGGTTAAACCCCGTAGGCTTCTTGTGTATCCATTTTTTGAGCCTGTTCAGGTCCCTCCAGGTGGCGTCCTTCCCTTCCATTGCGTCAACTGCGCCACTCAGCTTGCTGCCTACAGCAAACTTGCTAAGGGTACGCACAGTCCCCTGTCTATGTCGACAAAGATGTTGAAGAGCACTGGTCCCACAGCAGACCTCTGGGGGATCACCACTCATCCCTGGCCTCCACCTGGACATAGAGCCATTGTCAGCCACCCTCTGGCTACAGCCATCCAACCAATTCTTTCTCCACCTAACAGTCCAGCCTTCAAACCCATAGCTCTCCAATGTAGAGTTAATGATGTGGTGTGGGAGCATTTCAGAGGTCCTGCACAAGCCTATGTAGACAACATCAGCTGCCCTCCCTTGGTCCACATATTTCATTGCTTCCACGAAATTAATTTAATACCAACCTTTTAGCCCTGCTTAAGCAGGGGGTTGGACTAGATGACCTCTAGCTGTCTCTTCTAACTTCAGTCACTCTGTGGTTCTGTGAACCTGTCTCTTTGACTTGTTTTCTCTTTGGTTTGTTATTCTTACGGTTTTAAAAGAAGGGGAAGGAAGCTACTTGACTAATCACAGAATCATAGAATCGCTAAGGTTGGAAAAGCCCCACAGGATCACCCAGACCAACCATTCGCCCATCACCAATGCTTCTCGCTAAACCATGTCCCTCAACACAACATCCAAACGCTCTTTGAACACCTCCAGTGTCGGTGACTCCACCACCTCTCTGGGCAGCCCTTTCAGAGAAGTAGTATTTCCTAACGTCCAGCCTGAATTTTCCCTGGCGCAGCTTGAAGCCGTTCCCTCTAGTCCTATCATTAGTCACAGCGAGAGAAGAGGCCGACTCCCAGCTCACTACAACCTCCCTTCAGGTTGTTATAGAGAGCAATAATGTTTCCCCTGAGCCTCCTCTTCCCCAGATTGAACAATCCCAGCTCCTTCAGCCGCTCCTCATAAAGCCTGTGCTCCAGACCCCTCACCAGCTTTGTTGCCCTTCTCTGGACACGCTCCAGGGCCTCGATGTCTTTCTTACAGCGAGGGGCCCAAAACTGGACACAGCACCCGAGGTGCGGCCTCACCAGTGCTGAGTACAGGGGGACAATTACTTCCCTGTTCCTTCTGGCAACACTGTTTCAGTTGCAAGCCAGGATGCCATTGGCCTTCTTGGACACCTGGGCACACTGCTGGCTCATGTTCAGCCAAGCATCAATCAGTGCCCCCAGGCCCATTTCCTCTACAGTCTTTGTCACTGCTTAATCTTTGCTTAATTTCCACAGGGTTTTTTTTTTTTTCTTTTTTTTTCTGTCTTTTTTTTCATTTGCTGCACTTTACACTTCATAGAATCATTGAATCATCGAATCATAGAATGGCCTGGGTTGAAAAGGACCACAGTGATCATCGAGTTTCAACCCCCCTGCTATGGGCAGGGTCACCAACCACCGGACCAGGCTGCCCAGAGCCACATCCAGCCTGGCCTTGAACGCCTCCAGGGATGGGGCATCCACAACCTCCTTGGGCAACCTGTTCCAGTGCGTCACCACCCTCTGGGTGAAAAACTTCCTCCTAATATCTAACCCAAACCTCCCCTGTCCCAGTTTAAAACCTTTCTCCCTTGTCCTGTCACTATCCACCCTCGTAAACAGATGTTGCACTTCCTGTTTATAGGCTCTCTTCAAGTACTGGAAGGCCACAGTGAGGTCTGCCCAGAGCCTTCTCTTCTCCAAGAGAAACCAGCCCAGTTCCCTCAACCTTTCCTCACAGGAGAGGTGCGCCAGCCCTCTCATCATCTTAGTGGCCCTCCCCTGGACCCGTTCCAGGAGCTCTGCGTCTTTCTTGTACTGGGGGCCCCAGGCCTGGACGCAGTACTGCAGATGGGGCCTCACAAGAGCTGAATAGAGGGGGACAATCACCTCCCTCTCCCTACTGGCCACCCCTTTCTTAATGTAGCCCAGAACACAGTTGGCCTTCCGGGCTGCAAGCGCACACTGCTGGCTCATGTCCAGCTTCTCGGCTACCAGGACCCTCAAGTCCTTCTCCACAGGGCTGCTCTCAAGGGGTTCTTTGCCCAGTCCGTATAAACACCTGGGATTACCCTGGCCCAAGAGCAACACCCTGCACTTGTCCTTGTTGAACCTCACTAGATTCACACGGGCCCACTTCTCCAGCCTGTCCAGGTCCCTCTGGATGGCTTCCCTTCCCTCCAACGTATCGACTGCACCGCTCAGCTTGCTGTCACCCACAAATTTGCTGAGGGTGCACTCGATGCCATCGAGTTCATTTATTATGCGCCGTTTATTTAAAAAAAAATGTATTAAAGAGTGAATTACTATAGTAACTGTATTTTTATTTAAGAGACTGTTGGCTATCTTGCTCCACTGTGCAGATACAGAAGCAGTGCCAAACAGTGATACAGCTGTTGCAGTAAAATGAAAGGTCACTCTGCAGGTGATCTCCAGACATACCTTCAAAACTGAGCCACTCTGTATATCCGATGAATATATTCTTAGTTTATAATAATGCCTTTCTTGTGGCAATATTAATGCTTGGTAGGAAACTAACCACATACACCGTCAAGCCTTACACAGCCAAACTCTTTCAGTCAGTTTCCTATCACTCATCTCTGTATCAATGCTGTATCCTTCTGTTTGTTATTTTCATTTGTTTACTAGCAGACAAAAAGTGTTTGATTGTTATGAATTACTGAATTTAAAATGAGATGAAAAGAGTGTCCAATGTGAATAAAATAGAAAAAATAGCATAGCTCCATAAATATCGAAGATCTAAAAATAGAAATAAAAAATTTTATCTCGGTAAGAAATCAATAAAAAGAAAATAAAAAAAAAATATGATAGCACCAGACGATGTAAAGCAATTCAAGGAAATTCTAAGATCATTACATCACAGAGTAATAGAATATTGTTGCCGGCAGGTCGAGGGAGGCAAACCTTCCTGCCCGCTCCATGGCCAGC
The DNA here is from genome assembly GCF_016699485.2 of Gallus gallus. Classification (NCBI taxonomy): domain Eukaryota; kingdom Metazoa; phylum Chordata; class Aves; order Galliformes; family Phasianidae; genus Gallus; species Gallus gallus. The sequence continues at coordinate 182,705,456 of NC_052532.1, forward strand.
AGCAGGCACCTCACTGCACTGCCTGCAACAGCCGCCATCTTGCTTGGGTGCCGAGGGCCCACGCCCTCACCCCTCTGTGTGGTAGTGACTACCTCACAGAGCGTGTCGCAAAGCGGCCATTGTGACATAAGCAGCCAGGAGCAGGTTAGGCCAGGCCAAGCTCAGACCGTGGGTCAGTGCGACCTGGTGAGGTGAGGAGAGAGGGCAGGGAGCCAGGGGCTGCCTGGGGCTGCTCAGTGAGGAGGGGTCCCCACGCCCTGGGGGCCTGAGCTGCTAACTCAACTCTCGTCCTGCTTCTCCCTCAGAGTCGGCAGAGGAGAGTGTGCAGGAGAAAGCCCAGCGCTGACTGGGCAGGGACTCCAAGCGCTCAGCGTCGACGTGTACCATGTCCAAAAGGAAGGAGAAGACCTCCCACTCGGAGGAGCAAGGTGAGAGCAAAGTATCCCTGCGTGCAGCTCCCTGCCGGGCAGAGGGGTACTGCGGGGTCTGCCTGTGTCTGAGAGGGGAGGCGGGGGCAGGCAGGGGCTCCCCAGACACTGCTGGGCATGGCCCCTCTGCTCCTCAGCCAGCTTGGCCTGCGCGTGCCTGCCGTGACTGTTGGGCCTACCGTGGCCCTTGTCCCCCTCGCATCTTCCAGCCCTGCCCCTCATCCAGCATGGCAGGCACAGTGCAGGCCCCAGGCAACAGTCCTCGGGGACACTCGGTACTCACTGCTGCTTCTATCGGCTCTCTCCTCTTCAGTATGCATGCTGTGTCGCCGAGCAGACGTTCACCCGGACATCTGCGGGCCCACCCTCAGCGAGAGCGGGCTTTGCGTCCACAAGTTTTGCTTGGTGAGTTCCCTCAGAGCTCCTTCCGCCTTCCAGACACGGATGCTCCCTCTTTTCCTTCCTGTGCTCATGAGATCCTGCTCTGTTCTCTTCTCCTCCCCAGTTTTTTGCCAACGGCCTGTATGAACACACTGCCCTCCAGAGGGCAGTTCTCAAGTTCCCCCTTGATGCCATCAGATGCACAATCGAGGAGGCAGAGCAGAAGGTGAGGATCTGAAGGAATGGGGATGTTTGTGCCGTCACGAGCCAAGCCTGGACCCTGGGGAAGCAATCGCAGTCTGTCCACCTAGCACCAGGACAAAGTTCTGCTCTAGCAGATTAAACTTGTCCGCCAGGCGGCTCTGCAGGGCATGACCCAGCAGTGCCTGCATTCTGTGCCCTGCCTAGAGGCACGGCGTTGGGCTCAGAGGCCCCGAGCCTGGTGCTAATGGGGGCTGCTGTGCTCTTTCCAGCACTGCTTCGTTTGTGGAGAGAAGGGGGCCTCCATCTGCTGCGCAGAGACAGGCTGTGAGCGTAGCTTTCATCTGCCCTGTGCCACGGATGGCGAATGCGTCACGCACTTCTTTGGGAGGCACAGGTAAGGGCTGTCAGCAGCAGCCAAGCAAGGGAGGAACGTGCAGGGCTGCTTCCCAGAGCCAAAGCATGGAGCAAAGTCCTTAGTGTTCCTCTGCCCACCTCTCCGCACTTCTCAGCTTACCCATCCTTTCCACCTTCCCCCAGGTCCTTCTGCTGTGAGCACCGCCCTCAGCAGATAGTGGAGGCAGATCCAGAGCCTGACACAGCCTGCATCATCTGCCTGGAGCCCGTGGGGGACAAAAAGTCCTACCACACCATGGTGTGCCCAGTGTGCATACAGGCCTGGTTCCACCGGAGCTGCATCCAGGTAGGAGCCCTCCCCTTGCTCTGCAGTCACCGCAGGTGCTCAGCGGCACCAGGCCCCGCTCACACTCTGGCTGCTTGTGTGTTACTGCCGCAGGGACAGGCCATGAGCGCTGGCATTCTGCGCTTCCAATGTCCCGTCTGCAGAGACAGGATGCAGTTCCGGACGCAAATGCACATCCTCGGGATCCAAATCCCAGCCAGGTTGGTGCCTTCCTTCCGCCCAGCTCTCTAGACACTGAGGTGCAAGTGCCGTGCCTGCCCAGGGATTGCCCCCAGCAGGCCCAGCTGACCCTTTGCTGTCCCAGGAGCGTTGGCCTCAGCTTCATGGAGAAGCTGGGGATGGGCTTGCGGCGGAAGAGCAGGGATGCCCTAGATCTGCCCTACGCCTGGGGCACTGAGGACTCATCACTTTCCCTCTCTTCTCTGGCAGAAGACCAACATGGGAGGACAAGGAGTCCTATGAAAAGCTGTACGAGATGCACGGGCTCTGTGATGTCAGCGAGTGCCTGTACACAGAAGGCAGGGAGCAAGCAGAGGAAGAGGGGTGAGTTACCTCAGCAGCCCCGCGTGGGATCTCAGCCTCACCACAGGCTGGGGGAGCAAGGACTGGGCTCAAGTGCTGCACTACCCGGCACTCCCTGGCTTGACTCTGTTTGTCCTCACAGCTTCAGCCTCTTTTTTTTTTTTTCTTTTTTTTCTTTCTTTTTTTTTTTTTTTTTTCCCCAGGCCCTGGGAGCTGCTCGTTTGCACCTCTTGTGCTGTGCAAGGCACCCACCGGCACTGCTCCTCCTTGAGCGAGAGCATAACAAGCTGGGAGTGTGACATCTGTGCTGGCGTGGGCACAGGTAAGAGGCAAACAGCCGTGTACTGCTGGCTTGGGGCCAGGCAAGGCCTGGCAGCGGGTCCTCAGAGCGGCTTTGCCAGAGTTCCTCTGCCCCTGGACGGATGGGAACCTCGCCCACCATGGGGCTGCCGGGTCATCCGGCTGACCTTCCTGCCTCTCCTTACAGCCTCCAGTGACGAGCCGCAGCTTGCTGGTCCCAGCACTGCCAGCCAGGAGGCAGAGGGGCCATCTCCTAGCTCCCCAGAACCTGGCAACCACAGATCCGACTCCACTAGCAAGGCAGCATCGGAGTCACCCTGTGGTTCTCAGCTGCCTAAGCGCAGCAGCCTGTCCAGCCAGCCCAGGACAGGACAGAGCAAGAGCCGCGGACATACATCTAAGCAGCACCAAGGACACCAAGGGAGCAGCCCTACACCAGCTCCAGGTGCTGAGAGCAGCCCCCGCGGATCCACCAGCAAGCGGGAAGTGGGGTCCTCCAGAAATTGCCCAGCGGCTGAACGCAGAAGGCAATCCGGGCAGCAGGACACAGGCCGGACAAGAAGCCGCTCTCCGCTGAAGGATCGTGCCTCCAATTCCCCGAGCCAGCTCAGAAGAAATCCTGGCAGCAGACGTAGTGCAGCCTCAGCTACTGTGAGCGGCAGACGTACTGCGGCCTCAGCTACTGCCAGCGGCAGACGTACTCCAGCCCCAGGTGCTGAGAGCAGCACGCACACCTCTGGCAGCCGGAGGGCATCCAGGAATTCCCCAGGGGCTGGAAGCATAAGATGCCACAAAGAGCAAGGCACAAGCCGGAGACAGAGCCAATCCTCCCTCCAAGGTCCGGCATCAAATTCCTCGAGCCAGCCCCGAGGACGCCGTGGCAGCAGGCTTAGTGCTGAGAGCGGCTCCCAGAGCTCTGGCAGACAGGTGACATCCAGGTCCTCCAGGGATTCCGCGCTGCCTGAACACAGAAGGCATTCCCAGAACCAGGAACGAAGCCGTTCCCCGCGGGATCGTCGGGCTTCCAATTCCCCAAGACAGTCTGGAGGAAGCCAGAGCCGCAGTCCCAGGCAGCGGCGGCCATCTCAGGCACGACGCCACTCCCAGAACCAGCCCTGAAGACACCGCAGGAGCAGCCATGTACCACAGCCACGTGACGGCTCCTGTCCCCAGCAGCCAACCCAATAGACTTGTCACGGACTTCTCTCTAGATCCGCGTCCGTGACAGGGGGCAGCAGGCCTGGGAAAAAAGACAAAAAATACAGAGAGACAGAGGGAAGAAAGAAAAGTGTTAACGGATTACGGGCCGGTCCGGCGCAGCCCCGTGACTGAAGAGGCAATGGACTCGTGGGATAATACAATGCAACACAATACAATTGGAATGGAGACCCACACAGCAAACAGAATGAGGGAGAGAATGTCCAAAACTGAGGCCTTACTCTGTGGACTGCAGAGGAACCACGTGCTTCTCCGCTGTGAAAGCGAGAGTCCGCGAGAGGGAGAGCGGCTGGTGTCCTGCCAGGAGCTGCACCTTTCTTCCTCTGAGCCCAGAGTCCTGTGGGGAATGCCGCTCCTCCCCTGCCCTCCAAGAACCAACATGCCCACAAAAAGCAGTCCGCAGAACCAGCACGTTAGCTCTTTAACTCCCACTGCTTTACATGATGTCATGATGCGGAACAGCGACAACCAAAAGCACAAAACCACCACCAAAAGCACAAAACCACCACCAAAATTAAAACCAACAATTTAACCCAAAAAAGCTGCATTGTGTCTACTCTCTAAAGCGGGAGCTGAATACTCCGGGTACACTTAGTTAGAGCATTGAGGATGAAGAAGGAGGAAGTGTATATGCCCTGCATAAGGAGCAGGGCAGATATCTTTATACAAGCACAGCACTTCCAGGAGGACTGGTCAGTGAAGATCCAACCACAGGCTTACGGTTAACGCTGGCTCCTGGCATATGTATTAAGCTTGATTGCCACATTAGGCTTATTTTGCACAACCATGGCTACGCTACACCCAGCCTGTCCTAGCTCATACTGAGCCACCTGGGTTGCCTCCGCACTCAGCTCTTGGATGGTGTTCACACCCAGCATGACTGCAGTGACTGCAAGGGGTCCTCTGCTGACCCCTTATGCTGACCACATGCTGACCATGTGCTAGATGCATACACACACAAACGCTGTCATTACAGCTCTGCTCTCACCAAAACCAATGAAAGTTGACTTGAATTACTTCAGCGGAGGCTGGGCTCAGTTTTTTGTCAGAGAAAAATTGAAGGAGCTAACACCAAGCAGATACAATGAACTTGCTAACGTACCTACTTCTGGCAGTAATTCTAAAGTACTGCCCATACAATACCACTTACAGCCAGACAGTCCGGCCCGGCCCCGTGACTAAAGTGGCGCAAGGGAATAAAGAAGAGTCCAATATAAATAAAATAATACAAAAAATATAGCATAGCTCCAGAAGAATGAAAGCAATTCAGGGAAATTCTAAGACCACGGCATCGTAGAGTCAAAGAATGACTTCGGTTGGAGGGACCTTAAAGATCATCTAGTTCCAATCCCCCTGCTGTGGGCAAGGTTGCTGCCCACTAGATCAGGCTGCCCAGGATCCAATCCAACCTGGTCTTGAATGTCTCCAGAGATGAGGCATTCCACAGCCTCTCTGGGCAACCTGTGCCAGTGCCTCACCACTCTCTGAGTAATACTATTCTTCCTAACATCTACTCTAAATCTCCCCTCTCTTAGTTTAAAGCCTTGTCCTATCACTATCTACCTGTGTAAAAGGAAGGTACCCCTCCTACTTGAGGATCCCTTCAAGTACTGGAAGGCCACAATGAGGTCTCCGTGGAGCCTTCTCTTCTCCAACCTAAATATGCCCAACTTCCTCAACTTTTCCTCATACGAGAGGTGCTTCAGTCCTTCGATCATTTCTGTGGCCCTCCTCTGGACCTAGTCCAACAGCTCCACACCCTTCCTGTACTGTGGGCCCCAGGCCCGCACACAGTACTCCAGATAGGATCTCATGAGGACAGAGTAGAGAGGAACAATCACCTCCCTCTCTCTGCTGGCCACTCCTCTTCTGATGCAGCCCAGCATACCGTTCACCTTCCGGGCTGCAAGCGTGCACTGCTGGCTCATGACCAAGGCTGCTCTCCATGGCTTCTTCTCTCAGTCTGTGCACATACCTCGGATTGCCTCGACCCAAGTGCAGCACCTTGCACTTGGCCTGGTTAAACCCCGTAGGCTTCTTGTGTATCCATTTTTTGAGCCTGTTCAGGTCCCTCCAGGTAGCGTCCTTCCCTTCCATTGCGTCAACTGCACCACTCAGCTTGCTGCCTACAGCAAACTTGCTAAGGGTACGCACAGTCCCCTGTCTATGTCGACAAAGATGTTGAAGAGCACTGGTCCCACAGCAGACCTCTGGGGGATCACCACTCATCCCTGGCCTCCACCTGGACATAGAGCCACTGTCAGCCACCCTCTGGCTACAGCCATCCAACCAATTCTTTCTCCACCTAACAGTCCAGCCTTCAAACCCATAGCTCTCCAATGTAGAGTTAATGATGTGGTGTGGGAGCATTTCAGAGGTCCTGCACAAGCCTATGTAGACAACATCAGCTGCCCTCCCTTGGTCCACATATTTCATTGCTTCCACGAAATTAATTTAATACCAACCTTTTAGCCCTGCTTAAGCAGGGGGTTGGACTAGATGACCTCTAGCTGTCTCTTCTAACTTCAGTCACTCTGTGGTTCTGTGAACCTGTCTCTTTGACTTGTTTTCTCTTTGGTTTGTTATTCTTACGGTTTTAAAAGAAGGGGAAGGAAGCTACTTGACTAATCACAGAATCATAGAATCGCTAAGGTTGGAAAAGCCCCACAGGATCACCCAGACCAACCATTCGCCCATCACCAATGCTTCTCGCTAAACCATGTCCCTCAACACAACATCCAAACGCTCTTTGAACACCTCCAGTGTCGGTGACTCCACCACCTCTCTGGGCAGCCCTTTCAGAGAAGTAGTATTTCCTAACGTCCAGCCTGAATTTTCCCTGGCGCAGCTTGAAGCCATTCCCTCTAGTCCTATCATTAGTCACAGCGAGAGAAGAGGCCGACTCCCAGCTCACTACAACCTCCCTTCAGGTAGTTATAGAGAGCAATGATGTTTCCCCTGAGCCTCCTCTTCCCCAGATTGAACAATCCCAGCTCCTTCAGCCGCTCCTCATAAGGCCTGTGCTCCAGACCCCTCACCAGCTTTGTTGCCCTTCTCTGGACACGCTCCAGGGCCTCGATGTCTTTCTTACAGCGAGGGGCCCAAAACTGGACACAGCACCCGAGGTGCGGCCTCACCAGTGCTGAGTACAGGGGGACAATTACTTCCCTGTTCCTTCTGGCAACACTGTTTCAGTTGCAAGCCAGGATGCCATTGGCCTTCTTGGACACCTGGGCACACTGCTGGCTCATGTTCAGCCAAGCATCAATCAGTGCCCCCAGGCCCATTTCCTCTACAGTCTTTGTCACTGCTTAATCTTTGCTTAATTTCCACAGGGTTTTTTTTTTTTTTTTTTTTTTCTGTCTTTTTTTTCATTTGCTGCACTTTACACTTCATAGAATCATTGAATCATCGAATCATAGAATGGCCTGGGTTGAAAAGGACCACAGTGATCATCGAGTTTCAACCCCCCTGCTATGGGCAGGGTCACCAACCACCGGACCAGGCTGCCCAGAGCCACATCCAGCCTGGCCTTGAACGCCTCCAGGGATGGGGCATCCACAACCTCCTTGGGCAACCTGTTCCAGTGCGTCACCACCCTCTGGGTGAAAAACTTCCTCCTAATATCTAACCCAAACCTCCCCTGTCCCAGTTTAAAACCTTTCTCCCTTGTCCTGTCACTATCCACCCTCGTAAACAGATGTTGCACTTCCTGTTTATAGGCTCTCTTCAAGTACTGGAAGGCCACAGTGAGGTCTGCCCGGAGCCTTCTCTTCTCCAAGAGAAACCAGCCCAGTTCCCTCAACCTTTCCTCACAGGAGAGGTGCGCCAGCCCTCTCATCATCTTAGTGGCCCTCCCCTGGACCCGTTCCAGGAGCTCTGCGTCTTTCTTGTACTGGGGGCCCCAGGCCTGGACGCAGTACTGCAGATGGGGCCTCACAAGAGCTGAATAGAGGGGGACAATCACCTCCCTCTCCCTACTGGCCACCCCTTTCTTAATGTAGCCCAGAACACAGTTGGCCTTCCGGGCTGCAAGCGCACACTGCTGGCTCATGTCCAGCTTCTCGGCTACCAGGACCCTCAAGTCCTTCTCCACAGGGCTGCTCTCAAGGGGTTCTTTGCCCAGTCCGTATAAACACCTGGGATTACCCTGGCCCAAGAGCAACACCCTGCACTTGTCCTTGTTGAACCTCACTAGATTCACACGGGCCCACTTCTCCAGCCTGTCCAGGTCCCTCTGGATGGCTTCCCTTCCCTCCAACGTATCGACTGCACCGCTCAGCTTGCTGTCACCCACAAATTTGCTGAGGGTGCACTCGATGCCATCGAGTTCATTTATTATGCGCCGTTTATTTAAAAAAAAATGTATTAAAGAGTGAATTACTATAGTAACTGTATTTTTATTTAAGAGACTGTTGGCTATCTTGCTCCACTGTGCAGATACAGAAGCAGTGCCAAACAGTGATACAGCTGTTGCAGTAAAATGAAAGGTCACTCTGCAGGTGATCTCCAGACATACCTTCAAAACTGAGCCACTCTGTATATCCGATGAATATATTCTTAGTTTATAATAATGCCTTTCTTGTGGCAATATTAATGCTTGGTAGGAAACTAACCACATACACCGTCAAGCCTTACACAGCCAAACTCTTTCAGTCAGTTTCCTATCACTCATCTCTGTATCAATGCTGTATCCTTCTGTTTGTTATTTTCATTTGTTTACTAGCAGACAAAATGTGTTTGATTGTTATGAATTACTGAATTTAAAATGAGATGAAAAGAGTGTCCAATGTGAATAAAATAGAAAAAATAGCATAGCTCCATAAATATCGAAGATCTAAAAATAGAAATAAAAAATTTTATCTCGGTAAGAAATCAATAAAAAGAAAATAAAAAAAAAAATATGATAGCACCAGACGATGTAAAGCAATTCAAGGAAATTCTAAGATCATTACATCACAGAGTAATAGAATATTGTTGCCGGCAGGTCGAGGGAGGCAAACCTTCCTGCCCGCTCCATGGCCAGCAGCAGGCACCTCACTGCACTGCCTGCAACAGCCGCCATCTTGCTTGGGTGCCGAGGGCCCACGCCCTCACCCCTCTGTGTGGTAGTGACTACCTCACAGAGCGTGTCGCAAAGCGGCCATTGTGACATAAGCAGCCAGGAGCAGGTTAGGCCAGGCCAAGCTCAGACCGTGGGTCAGTGCGACCTGGTGAGGTGAGGAGAGAGGGCAGGGAGCCAGGGGCTGCCTGGGGCTGCTCAGTGAGGAGGGGTCCCCACGCCCTGGGGGCCTGAGCTGCTAACTCAACTCTCGTCCTGCTTCTCCCTCAGAGTCGGCAGAGGAGAGTGTGCAGGAGAAAGCCCAGCGCTGACTGGGCAGGGACTCCAAGCGCTCAGCGTCGACGTGTACCATGTCCAAAAGGAAGGAGAAGACCTCCCACTCGGAGGAGCAAGGTGAGAGCAAAGTATCCCTGCGTGCAGCTCCCTGCCGGGCAGAGGGGTACTGCGGGGTCTGCCTGTGTCTGAGAGGGGAGGCGGGGGCAGGCAGGGGCTCCCCAGACACTGCTGGGCATGGCCCCTCTGCTCCTCAGCCAGCTTGGCCTGCGCGTGCCTGCCGTGACTGTTGGGCCTACCGTGGCCCTTGTCCCCCTCGCATCTTCCAGCCCTGCCCCTCATCCAGCATGGCAGGCACAGTGCAGGCCCCAGGCAACAGTCCTCGGGGACACTCGGTACTCACTGCTGCTTCTATCGGCTCTCTCCTCTTCAGTATGCATGCTGTGTCGCCGAGCAGACGTTCACCCGGACATCTGCGGGCCCACCCTCAGCGAGAGCGGGCTTTGCGTCCACAAGTTTTGCTTGGTGAGTTCCCTCAGAGCTCCTTCCGCCTTCCAGACACGGATGCTCCCTCTTTTCCTTCCTGTGCTCATGAGATCCTGCTCTGTTCTCTTCTCCTCCCCAGTTTTTTGCCAACGGCCTGTATGAACACACTGCCCTCCAGAGGGCAGTTCTCAAGTTCCCCCTTGATGCCATCAGATGCACAATCGAGGAGGCAGAGCAGAAGGTGAGGATCTGAAGGAATGGGGATGTTTGTGCCGTCACGAGCCAAGCCTGGACCCTGGGGAAGCAATCGCAGTCTGTCCACCTAGCACCAGGACAAAGTTCTGCTCTAGCAGATTAAACTTGTCCGCCAGGCGGCTCTGCAGGGCATGACCCAGCAGTGCCTGCATTCTGTGCCCTGCCTAGAGGCACGGCGTTGGGCTCAGAGGCCCCGAGCCTGGTGCTAATGGGGGCTGCTGTGCTCTTTCCAGCACTGCTTCGTTTGTGGAGAGAAGGGGGCCTCCATCTGCTGCGCAGAGACAGGCTGTGAGCGTAGCTTTCATCTGCCCTGTGCCACGGATGGCGAATGCGTCACGCACTTCTTTGGGAGGCACAGGTAAGGGCTGTCAGCAGCAGCCAAGCAAGGGAGGAACGTGCAGGGCTGCTTCCCAGAGCCAAAGCATGGAGCAAAGTCCTTAGTGTTCCTCTGCCCACCTCTCCGCACTTCTCAGCTTACCCATCCTTTCCACCTTCCCCCAGGTCCTTCTGCTGTGAGCACCGCCCTCAGCAGATAGTGGAGGCAGATCCAGAGCCTGACACAGCCTGCATCATCTGCCTGGAGCCCGTGGGGGACAAAAAGTCCTACCACACCATGGTGTGCCCAGTGTGCATACAGGCCTGGTTCCACCGGAGCTGCATCCAGGTAGGAGCCCTCCCCTTGCTCTGCAGTCACCGCAGGTGCTCAGCGGCACCAGGCCACGCTCACACTCTGGCTGCTTGTGTGTTACTGCCGCAGGGACAGGCCATGAGCGCTGGCATTCTGCGCTTCCAATGTCCCGTCTGCAGAGACAGGATGCAGTTCCGGACGCAAATGCACATCCTCGGGATCCAAATCCCAGCCAGGTTGGTGCCTTCCTTCCGCCCAGCTCTCTAGACACTGAGGCGCAAGTGCCGTGCCTGCCCAGGGATTGCCCCCAGCAGGCCCAGCTGACCCTTTGCTGTCCCAGGAGCGTTGGCCTCAGCTTCATGGAGAAGCTGGGGATGGGCTTGCGGCGGAAGAGCAGGGATGCCCTAGATCTGCCCTACGCCTGGGGCACTGAGGACTCATCACTTTCCCTCTCTTCTCTGGCAGAAGACCAACATGGGAGGACAAGGAGTCCTATGAAAAGCTGTACGAGATGCACGGGCTCTGTGATGTCAGCGAGTGCCTGTACACAGAAGGCAGGGAGCAAGCAGAGGAAGAGGGGTGAGTTACCTCAGCAGCCCCGCGTGGGATCTCAGCCTCACCACAGGCTGGGGGAGCAAGGACTGGGCTCAAGTGCTGCACTACCCGGCACTCCCTGGCTTGACTCTGTTTGTCCTCACAGCTTCAGCCTCTTTTTTTTTTTCTTTTTTTTCTTTCTTTTTTTTTTTTTTTTCCCCAGGCCCTGGGAGCTGCTCGTTTGCACCTCTTGTGCTGTGCAAGGCACCCACCGGCACTGCTCCTCCTTGAGCGAGAGCATAACAAGCTGGGAGTGTGACATCTGTGCTGGCGTGGGCACAGGTAAGAGGCAAACAGCCGTGTACTGCTGGCTTGGGGCCAGGCAAGGCCTGGCAGCGGGTCCTCCGAGCGGCTTTGCCAGAGTTCCTCTGCCCCTGGACGGATGGGAACCTCGCCCACCATGGGGCTGCCGGGTCATCCGGCTGACCTTCCTGCCTCTCCTTACAGCCTCCAGTGACGAGCCGCAGCTTGCTGGTCCCAGCACTGCCAGCCAGGAGGCAGAGGGGCCATCTCCTAGCTCCCCAGAACCTGGCAACCACAGATCCGACTCCACCAGCAAGGCAGCATCGGAGTCACCCTGTGGTTCTCAGCTGCCTAAGCGCAGCAGCCTGTCCAGCCAGCCCAGGACAGGACAGAGCAAGAGCCGCGGACATACATCTAAGCAGCACCAAGGACACCAAGGGAGCAGCCCTACACCAGCTCCAGGTGCTGAGAGCAGCCCCCGCGGATCCACCAGCAAGCGAGAAGTGGGGTCCTCCAGAAATTGCCCAGCGGCTGAACGCAGAAGGCAATCCGGGCAGCAGGACACAGGCCGGACAAGAAGCCGCTCTCCGCTGAAGGATCGTGCCTCCAATTCCCCGAGCCAGCTCAGAAGAAATCCTGGCAGCAGACGTAGTGCAGCCTCAGCTACTGTGAGCGGCAGACGTACTGCGGCCTCAGCTACTGCCAGCGGCAGACGTACTCCAGCCCCAGGTGCTGAGAGCAGCACGCACACCTCTGGCAGCCGGAGGGCATCCAGGAATTCCCCAGGGGCTGGAAGCATAAGATGCCACAAAGAGCAAGGCACAAGCCGGAGACAGAGCCAATCCTCTCTACAAGGTCCGGCATCAAATTCCTCGAGCCAGCCCCGAGGACGCCGTGGCAGCAGGCTTAGTGCTGAGAGCGGCTCCCAGAGCTCTGGCAGACAGGTGACATCCAGGTCCTCCAGGGATTCCGCGCTGCCTGAACACAGAAGGCATTCCCAGAACCAGGAACGAAGCCGTTCCCCGCGGGATCGTCGGGCTTCCAATTCCCCAAGACAGTCTGGAGGAAGCCAGAGCCGCAGTCCCAGGCAGCGGCGGCCATCTCAGGCACGACGCCACTCCCAGAACCAGCCCTGAAGACACCGCAGGAGCAGCCATGTACCACAGCCACGTGACGGCTCCTGTCCCCAGCAGCCAACCCAATAGACTTGTCACGGACTTCTCTCTAGATCCGCGTCCGTGACAGGGGGCAGCAGGCCTGGGAAAAAAGACAAAAAATACAGAGAGACAGAGGGAAGAAAGAAAAGTGTTAACGGATTACGGGCCGGTCCGGCGCAGCCCCGTGACTAAAGAGGCAACGGACTCGTGGGATAATACAATGCAACACAATACAATTGGAATGGAGACCCACACAGCAAACAGAATGAGGGAGAGAATGTCCAAAACTGAGGCCTTACTCTGTGCACTGCAGAGGAACCACGTGCTTCTCCGCTGTGAAAGCGAGAGTCCGCGAGAGGGAGAGCGGCTGGTGTCCTGCCAGGAGCTGCACCTTTCTTCCTCTGAGCCCAGAGTCCTGTGGGGAATGCCGCTCCTCCCCTGCCCTCCGAGAACCAACATGCCCACAAAAAGCAGTCCGCAGAACCAGCACGTTAGCTCTTTAACTCCCACTGCTTTACATGATGTCATGATGCGGAACAGCGACAACCAAAAGCACAAAACCACCACCAAAAGCACAAAACCACCACCAAAATTAAAACCAACAATTTAACCCAAAAAAGCTGCATTGTGTCTACTCTCTAAAGCGGGAGCTGAATACTCCGGGTACACTTAGTTAGAGCATTGAGGATGAAGAAGGAGGAAGTGTATATGCCCTGCATAAGGAGCAGGGCAGATATCTTTATACAAGCACAGCACTTCCAGGAGGACTGGTCAGTGAAGATCCAACCACAGGCTTACGGTTAACGCTGGCTCCTGGCATATGTATTAAGCTTGATTGCCACATTAGGCTTATTTTGCACAACCATGGCTACGCTACACCCAGCCTGTCCTAGCTCATACTGAGCCACCTGGGTTGCCTCCGCACCCAGCTCTTGGATGGTGCTCACACCCAGCATGACTGCAGTGACTGCAAGGGGTCCTCTGCTGACCCCTTATGCTGACCACATGCTGACCATGTGCTAGATGCATACACACACAAACGCTGTCATTACAGCTCTGCTCTCACCAAAACCAATGAAAGTTGACTTGAATTACTTCAGCGGAGGCTGGGCTCAGTTTTTTGTCAGAGAAAAATTGAAGGAGCTAACACCAAGCAGATACAATGAACTTGCTAACGTACCTACTTCTGGCAGTAATTCTAAAGTACTGCCCATACAATACCACTTACAGCCAGACAGTCCGGCCCGGCCCCGTGACTAAAGTGGCGCAAGGGAATAAAGAAGAGTCCAATATAAATAAAATAATACAAAAAATATAGCATAGCTCCAGAAGAATGAAAGCAATTCAGGGAAATTCTAAGACCACGGCATCGTAGAGTCAAAGAATGACTTCGGTTGGAGGGACCTTAAAGATCATCTAGTTCCAATCCCCCTGCTGTGGGCAAGGTTGCTGCCCACTAGATCAGGCTGCCCAGGATCCAATCCAACCTGGTCTTGAATGTCTCCAGAGATGAGGCATTCCACAGCCTCTCTGGGCAACCTGTGCCAGTGCCTCACCACTCTCTGAGTAATACTATTCTTCCTAACATCTACTCTAAATCTCCCCTCTCTTAGTTTAAAGCCTTGTCCTATCACTATCTACCTGTGTAAAAGGAAGGTACCCCTCCTACTTGAGGATCCCTTCAAGTACTGGAAGGCCACAATGAGGTCTCCGTGGAGCCTTCTCTTCTCCAACCTAAATATGCCCAACTTCCTCAACTTTTCCTCATACGAGAGGTGCTTCAGTCCTTCGATCATTTCTGTGGCCCTCCTCTGGACCTAGTCCAACAGCTCCACACCCTTCCTGTACTGTGGGCCCCAGGCCCGCACACAGTACTCCAGATAGGATCTCATGAGGACAGAGTAGAGAGGAACAATCACCTCCCTCTCTCTGCTGGCCACTCCTCTTCTGATGCAGCCCAGCATACCGTTCACCTTCCGGGCTGCAAGCGTGCACTGCTGGCTCATGACCAAGGCTGCTCTCCATGGCTTCTTCTCTCAGTCTGTGCACATACCTCGGATTGCCTCGACCCAAGTGCAGCACCTTGCACTTGGCCTGGTTAAACCCCGTAGGCTTCTTGTGTATCCATTTTTTGAGCCTGTTCAGGTCCCTCCAGGTGGCGTCCTTCCCTTCCATTGCGTCAACTGCGCCACTCAGCTTGCTGCCTACAGCAAACTTGCTAAGGGTACGCACAGTCCCCTGTCTATGTCGACAAAGATGTTGAAGAGCACTGGTCCCACAGCAGACCTCTGGGGGATCACCACTCATCCCTGGCCTCCACCTGGACATAGAGCCATTGTCAGCCACCCTCTGGCTACAGCCATCCAACCAATTCTTTCTCCACCTAACAGTCCAGCCTTCAAACCCATAGCTCTCCAATGTAGAGTTAATGATGTGGTGTGGGAGCATTTCAGAGGTCCTGCACAAGCCTATGTAGACAACATCAGCTGCCCTCCCTTGGTCCACATATTTCATTGCTTCCACGAAATTAATTTAATACCAACCTTTTAGCCCTGCTTAAGCAGGGGGTTGGACTAGATGACCTCTAGCTGTCTCTTCTAACTTCAGTCACTCTGTGGTTCTGTGAACCTGTCTCTTTGACTTGTTTTCTCTTTGGTTTGTTATTCTTACGGTTTTAAAAGAAGGGGAAGGAAGCTACTTGACTAATCACAGAATCATAGAATCGCTAAGGTTGGAAAAGCCCCACAGGATCACCCAGACCAACCATTCGCCCATCACCAATGCTTCTCGCTAAACCATGTCCCTCAACACAACATCCAAACGCTCTTTGAACACCTCCAGTGTCGGTGACTCCACCACCTCTCTGGGCAGCCCTTTCAGAGAAGTAGTATTTCCTAACGTCCAGCCTGAATTTTCCCTGGCGCAGCTTGAAGCCGTTCCCTCTAGTCCTATCATTAGTCACAGCGAGAGAAGAGGCCGACTCCCAGCTCACTACAACCTCCCTTCAGGTAGTTATAGAGAGCAATGATGTTTCCCCTGAGCCTCCTCTTCCCCAGATTGAACAATCCCAGCTCCTTCAGCCGCTCCTCATAAGGCCTGTGCTCCAGACCCCTCACCAGCTTTGTTGCCCTTCTCTGGACACGCTCCAGGGCCTCGATGTCTTTCTTACAGCGAGGGGCCCAAAACTGGACACAGCACCCGAGGTGCGGCCTCACCAGTGCTGAGTACAGGGGGACAATTACTTCCCTGTTCCTTCTGGCAACACTGTTTCAGTTGCAAGCCAGGATGCCATTGGCCTTCTTGGACACCTGGGCACACTGCTGGCTCATGTTCAGCCAAGCATCAATCAGTGCCCCCAGGCCCATTTCCTCTACAGTCTTTGTCACTGCTTAATCTTTGCTTAATTTCCACAGGGTTTTTTTTTTTTTCTTTTTTTTTCTGTCTTTTTTTTCATTTGCTGCACTTTACACTTCATAGAATCATTGAATCATCGAATCATAGAATGGCCTGGGTTGAAAAGGACCACAGTGATCATCGAGTTTCAACCCCCCTGCTATGGGCAGGGTCACCAACCACCGGACCAGGCTGCCCAGAGCCACATCCAGCCTGGCCTTGAACGCCTCCAGGGATGGGGCATCCACAACCTCCTTGGGCAACCTGTTCCAGTGCGTCACCACCCTCTGGGTGAAAAACTTCCTCCTAATATCTAACCCAAACCTCCCCTGTCCCAGTTTAAAACCTTTCTCCCTTGTCCTGTCACTATCCACCCTCGTAAACAGATGTTGCACTTCCTGTTTATAGGCTCTCTTCAAGTACTGGAAGGCCACAGTGAGGTCTGCCCGGAGCCTTCTCTTCTCCAAGAGAAACCAGCCCAGTTCCCTCAACCTTTCCTCACAGGAGAGGTGCGCCAGCCCTCTCATCATCTTAGTGGCCCTCCCCTGGACCCGTTCCAGGAGCTCTGCGTCTTTCTTGTACTGGGGGCCCCAGGCCTGGACGCAGTACTGCAGATGGGGCCTCACAAGAGCTGAATAGAGGGGGACAATCACCTCCCTCTCCCTACTGGCCACCCCTTTCTTAATGTAGCCCAGAACACAGTTGGCCTTCCGGGCTGCAAGCGCACACTGCTGGCTCATGTCCAGCTTCTCGGCTACCAGGACCCTCAAGTCCTTCTCCACAGGGCTGCTCTCAAGGGGTTCTTTGCCCAGTCCGTATAAACACCTGGGATTACCCTGGCCCAAGAGCAACACCCTGCACTTGTCCTTGTTGAACCTCACTAGATTCACACGGGCCCACTTCTCCAGCCTGTCCAGGTCCCTCTGGATGGCTTCCCTTCCCTCCAACGTATCGACTGCACCGCTCAGCTTGCTGTCACCCACAAATTTGCTGAGGGTGCACTCGATGCCATCGAGTTCATTTATTATGCGCCGTTTATTTAAAAAAAAATGTATTAAAGAGTGAATTACTATAGTAACTGTATTTTTATTTAAGAGACTGTTGGCTATCTTGCTCCACTGTGCAGATACAGAAGCAGTGCCAAACAGTGATACAGCTGTTGCAGTAAAATGAAAGGTCACTCTGCAGGTGATCTCCAGACATACCTTCAAAACTGAGCCACTCTGTATATCCGATGAATATATTCTTAGTTTATAATAATGCCTTTCTTGTGGCAATATTAATGCTTGGTAGGAAACTAACCACATACACCGTCAAGCCTTACACAGCCAAACTCTTTCAGTCAGTTTCCTATCACTCATCTCTGTATCAATGCTGTATCCTTCTGTTTGTTATTTTCATTTGTTTACTAGCAGACAAAATGTGTTTGATTGTTATGAATTACTGAATTTAAAATGAGATGAAAAGAGTGTCCAATGTGAATAAAATAGAAAAAATAGCATAGCTCCATAAATATCGAAGATCTAAAAATAGAAATAAAAAATTTTATCTCGGTAAGAAATCAATAAAAAGAAAATAAAAAAAAATATGATAGCACCAGACGATGTAAAGCAATTCAAGGAAATTCTAAGATCATTACATCACAGAGTAATAGAATATTGTTGCCGGCAGGTCGAGGGAGGCAAACCTTCCTGCCCGCTCCATGGCCAGCAGCAGGCACCTCACTGCACTGCCTGCAACAGCCGCCATCTTGCTTGGGTGCCGAGGGCCCACGCCCTCACCCCTCTGTGTGGTAGTGACTACCTCACAGAGCGTGTCGCAAAGCGGCCATTGTGACATAAGCAGCCAGGAGCAGGTTAGGCCAGGCCAAGCTCAGACCGTGGGTCAGTGCGACCTGGTGAGGTGAGGAGAGAGGGCAGGGAGCCAGGGGCTGCCTGGGGCTGCTCAGTGAGGAGGGGTCCCCACGCCCTGGGGGCCTGAGCTGCTAACTCAACTCTCGTCCTGCTTCTCCCTCAGAGTCGGCAGAGGAGAGTGTGCAGGAGAAAGCCCAGCGCTGACTGGGCAGGGACTCCAAGCGCTCAGCGTCGACGTGTACCATGTCCAAAAGGAAGGAGAAGACCTCCCACTCGGAGGAGCAAGGTGAGAGCAAAGTATCCCTGCGTGCAGCTCCCTGCCGGGCAGAGGGGTACTGCGGGGTCTGCCTGTGTCTGAGAGGGGAGGCGGGGGCAGGCAGGGGCTCCCCAGACACTGCTGGGCATGGCCCCTCTGCTCCTCAGCCAGCTTGGCCTGCGCGTGCCTGCCGTGACTGTTGGGCCTACCGTGGCCCTTGTCCCCCTCGCATCTTCCAGCCCTGCCCCTCATCCAGCATGGCAGGCACAGTGCAGGCCCCAGGCAACAGTCCTCGGGGACACTCGGTACTCACTGCTGCTTCTATCGGCTCTCTCCTCTTCAGTATGCATGCTGTGTCGCCGAGCAGACGTTCACCCGGACATCTGCGGGCCCACCCTCAGCGAGAGCGGGCTTTGCGTCCACAAGTTTTGCTTGGTGAGTTCCCTCAGAGCTCCTTCCGCCTTCCAGACACGGATGCTCCCTCTTTTCCTTCCTGTGCTCATGAGATCCTGCTCTGTTCTCTTCTCCTCCCCAGTTTTTTGCCAACGGCCTGTATGAACACACTGCCCTCCAGAGGGCAGTTCTCAAGTTCCCCCTTGATGCCATCAGATGCACAATCGAGGAGGCAGAGCAGAAGGTGAGGCTCTGAAGGAATGGGGATGTTTGTGCCGTCACGAGCCAAGCCTGGACCCTGGGGAAGCAATCGCAGTCTGTCCACCTAGCACCAGGACAAAGTTCTGCTCTAGCAGATTAAACTTGTCCGCCAGGCGGCTCTGCAGGGCATGACCCAGCAGTGCCTGCATTCTGTGCCCTGCCTAGAGGCACGGCGTTGGGCTCAGAGGCCCCGAGCCTGGTGCTAATGGGGGCTGCTGTGCTCTTTCCAGCACTGCTTCGTTTGTGGAGAGAAGGGGGCCTCCATCTGCTGCGCAGAGACAGGCTGTGAGCGTAGCTTTCATCTGCCCTGTGCCACGGATGGCGAATGCGTCACGCACTTCTTTGGGAGGCACAGGTAAGGGCTGTCAGCAGCAGCCAAGCAAGGGAGGAACGTGCAGGGCTGCTTCCCAGAGCCAAAGCATGGAGCAAAGTCCTTAGTGTTCCTCTGCCCACCTCTCCGCACTTCTCAGCTTACCCATCCTTTCCACCTTCCCCCAGGTCCTTCTGCTGTGAGCACCGCCCTCAGCAGATAGTGGAGGCAGATCCAGAGCCTGACACAGCCTGCATCATCTGCCTGGAGCCCGTGGGGGACAAAAAGTCCTACCACACCATGGTGTGCCCAGTGTGCATACAGGCCTGGTTCCACCGGAGCTGCATCCAGGTAGGAGCCCTCCCCTTGCTCTGCAGTCACCGCAGGTGCTCAGCGGCACCAGGCCCCGCTCACACTCTGGCTGCTTGTGTGTTACTGCCGCAGGGACAGGCCATGAGCGCTGGCATTCTGCGCTTCCAATGTCCCGTCTGCAGAGACAGGATGCAGTTCCGGACGCAAATGCACATCCTCGGGATCCAAATCCCAGCCAGGTTGGTGCCTTCCTTCCGCCCAGCTCTCTAGACACTGAGGCGCAAGTGCCGTGCCTGCCCAGGGATTGCCCCCAGCAGGCCCAGCTGACCCTTTGCTGTCCCAGGAGCGTTGGCCTCAGCTTCATGGAGAAGCTGGGGATGGGCTTGCGGCGGAAGAGCAGGGATGCCCTAGATCTGCCCTACGCCTGGGGCACTGAGGACTCATCACTTTCCCTCTCTTCTCTGGCAGAAGACCAACATGGGAGGACAAGGAGTCCTATGAAAAGCTGTACGAGATGCACGGGCTCTGTGATGTCAGCGAGTGCCTGTACACAGAAGGCAGGGAGCAAGCAGAGGAAGAGGGGTGAGTTACCTCAGCAGCCCCGCGTGGGATCTCAGCCTCACCACAGGCTGGGGGAGCAAGGACTGGGCTCAAGTGCTGCACTACCCGGCACTCCCTGGCTTGACTCTGTTTGTCCTCACAGCTTCAGCCTCTTTTTTTTTTTTTCTTTTTTTTTCTTTCTTTCCCCAGGCCCTGGGAGCTGCTCGTTTGCACCTCTTGTGCTGTGCAAGGCACCCACCGG
This sequence comes from Gallus gallus, assembly GCF_016699485.2. Lineage (NCBI taxonomy): Eukaryota > Metazoa > Chordata > Aves > Galliformes > Phasianidae > Gallus > Gallus gallus. The sequence goes on from NC_052532.1 coordinate 182,725,487, forward strand.
CACTGCTCCTCCTTGAGCGAGAGCATAACAAGCTGGGAGTGTGACATCTGTGCTGGCGTGGGCACAGGTAAGAGGCAAACAGCTGTGTACTGCTGGCTTGGGGCCAGGCAAGGCCTGGCAGCGGGTCCTCCGAGCGGCTTTGCCAGAGTTCCTCTGCCCCTGGACGGATGGGAACCTCGCCCACCATGGGGCTGCCGGGTCATCCGGCTGACCTTCCTGCCTCTCCTTACAGCCTCCAGTGACGAGCCGCAGCTTGCTGGTCCCAGCACTGCCAGCCAGGAGGCAGAGGGGCCATCTCCTAGCTCCCCAGAACCTGGCAACCACAGATCCGACTCCACTAGCAAGGCAGCATCGGAGTCACCCTGTGGTTCTCAGCTGCCTAAGCGCAGCAGCCTGTCCAGCCAGCCCAGGACAGGACAGAGCAAGAGCCGCGGACATACATCTAAGCAGCACCAAGGACACCAAGGGAGCAGCCCTACACCAGCTCCAGGTGCTGAGAGCAGCCCCCGCGGATCCACCAGCAAGCGAGAAGTGGGGTCCTCCAGAAATTGCCCAGCGGCTGAACGCAGAAGGCAATCCGGGCAGCAGGACACAGGCCGGACAAGAAGCCGCTCTCCGCTGAAGGATCGTGCCTCCAATTCCCCGAGCCAGCTCAGAAGAAATCCTGGCAGCAGACGTAGTGCAGCCTCAGCTACTGTGAGCGGCAGACGTACTGCGGCCTCAGCTACTGCCAGCGGCAGACGTACTCCAGCCCCAGGTGCTGAGAGCAGCACGCACACCTCTGGCAGCCGGAGGGCATCCAGGAATTCCCCAGGGGCTGGAAGCATAAGATGCCACAAAGAGCAAGGCACAAGCCGGAGACAGAGCCAATCCTCTCTACAAGGTCCGGCATCAAATTCCTCGAGCCAGCCCCGAGGACGCCGTGGCAGCAGGCTTAGTGCTGAGAGCGGCTCCCAGAGCTCTGGCAGACAGGTGACATCCAGGTCCTCCAGGGATTCCGCGCTGCCTGAACACAGAAGGCATTCCCAGAACCAGGAACGAAGCCGTTCCCCGCGGGATCGTCGGGCTTCCAATTCCCCAAGACAGTCTGGAGGAAGCCAGAGCCGCAGTCCCAGGCAGCGGCGGCCATCTCAGGCACGACGCCACTCCCAGAACCAGCCCTGAAGACACCGCAGGAGCAGCCATGTACCACAGCCACGTGACGGCTCCTGTCCCCAGCAGCCAACCCAATAGACTTGTCACGGACTTCTCTCTAGATCCGCGTCCGTGACAGGGGGCAGCAGGCCTGGGAAAAAAGACAAAAAATACAGAGAGACAGAGGGAAGAAAGAAAAGTGTTAACGGATTACGGGCCGGTCCGGCGCAGCCCCGTGACTGAAGAGGCAACGGACTCGTGGGATAATACAATGCAACACAATACAATTGGAATGGAGACCCACACAGCAAACAGAATGAGGGAGAGAATGTCCAAAACTGAGGCCTTACTCTGTGGACTGCAGAGGAACCACGTGCTTCTCCGCTGTGAAAGCGAGAGTCCGCGAGAGGGAGAGCGGCTGGTGTCCTGCCAGGAGCTGCACCTTTCTTCCTCTGAGCCCAGAGTCCTGTGGGGAATGCCGCTCCTCCCCTGCCCTCCGAGAACCAACATGCCCACAAAAAGCAGTCCGCAGAACCAGCACGTTAGCTCTTTAACTCCCACTGCTTTACATGATGTCATGATGCGGAACAGCGACAACCAAAAGCACAAAACCACCACCAAAAGCACAAAACCACCACCAAAATTAAAACCAACAATTTAACCCAAAAAAGCTGCATTGTGTCTACTCTCTAAAGCGGGAGCTGAATACTCCGGGTACACTTAGTTAGAGCATTGAGGATGAAGAAGGAGGAAGTGTATATGCCCTGCATAAGGAGCAGGGCAGATATCTTTATACAAGCACAGCACTTCCAGGAGGACTGGTCAGTGAAGATCCAACCACAGGCTTACGGTTAACGCTGGCTCCTGGCATATGTATTAAGCTTGATTGCCACATTAGGCTTATTTTGCACAACCATGGCTACGCTACACCCAGCCTGTCCTAGCTCATACTGAGCCACCTGGGTTGCCTCCGCACCCAGCTCTTGGATGGTGTTCACACCCAGCATGACTGCAGTGACTGCAAGGGGTCCTCTGCTGACCCCTTATGCTGACCACATGCTGACCATGTGCTAGATGCATACACACACAAACGCTGTCATTACAGCTCTGCTCTCACCAAAACCAATGAAAGTTGACTTGAATTACTTCAGCGGAGGCTGGGCTCAGTTTTTTGTCAGAGAAAAATTGAAGGAGCTAACACCAAGCAGATACAATGAACTTGCTAACGTACCTACTTCTGGCAGTAATTCTAAAGTACTGCCCATACAATACCACTTACAGCCAGACAGTCCGGCCCGGCCCCGTGACTAAAGTGGCGCAAGGGAATAAAGAAGAGTCCAATATAAATAAAATAATACAAAAAATATAGCATAGCTCCAGAAGAATGAAAGCAATTCAGGGAAATTCTAAGACCACGGCATCGTAGAGTCAAAGAATGACTTCGGTTGGAGGGACCTTAAAGATCATCTAGTTCCAATCCCCCTGCTGTGGGCAAGGTTGCTGCCCACTAGATCAGGCTGCCCAGGATCCAATCCAACCTGGTCTTGAATGTCTCCAGAGATGAGGCATTCCACAGCCTCTCTGGGCAACCTGTGCCAGTGCCTCACCACTCTCTGAGTAATACTATTCTTCCTAACATCTACTCTAAATCTCCCCTCTCTTAGTTTAAAGCCTTGTCCTATCACTATCTACCTGTGTAAAAGGAAGGTACCCCTCCTACTTGAGGATCCCTTCAAGTACTGGAAGGCCACAATGAGGTCTCCGTGGAGCCTTCTCTTCTCCAACCTAAATATGCCCAACTTCCTCAACTTTTCCTCATACGAGAGGTGCTTCAGTCCTTCGATCATTTCTGTGGCCCTCCTCTGGACCTAGTCCAACAGCTCCACACCCTTCCTGTACTGTGGGCCCCAGGCCCGCACACAGTACTCCAGATAGGATCTCATGAGGACAGAGTAGAGAGGAACAATCACCTCCCTCTCTCTGCTGGCCACTCCTCTTCTGATGCAGCCCAGCATACCGTTCACCTTCCGGGCTGCAAGCGTGCACTGCTGGCTCATGACCAAGGCTGCTCTCCATGGCTTCTTCTCTCAGTCTGTGCACATACCTCGGATTGCCTCGACCCAAGTGCAGCACCTTGCACTTGGCCTGGTTAAACCCCGTAGGCTTCTTGTGTATCCATTTTTTGAGCCTGTTCAGGTCCCTCCAGGTAGCGTCCTTCCCTTCCATTGCGTCAACTGCACCACTCAGCTTGCTGCCTACAGCAAACTTGCTAAGGGTACGCACAGTCCCCTGTCTATGTCGACAAAGATGTTGAAGAGCACTGGTCCCACAGCAGACCTCTGGGGGATCACCACTCATCCCTGGCCTCCACCTGGACATAGAGCCACTGTCAGCCACCCTCTGGCTACAGCCATCCAACCAATTCTTTCTCCACCTAACAGTCCAGCCTTCAAACCCATAGCTCTCCAATGTAGAGTTAATGATGTGGTGTGGGAGCATTTCAGAGGTCCTGCACAAGCCTATGTAGACAACATCAGCTGCCCTCCCTTGGTCCACATATTTCATTGCTTCCACGAAATTAATTTAATACCAACCTTTTAGCCCTGCTTAAGCAGGGGGTTGGACTAGATGACCTCTAGCTGTCTCTTCTAACTTCAGTCACTCTGTGGTTCTGTGAACCTGTCTCTTTGACTTGTTTTCTCTTTGGTTTGTTATTCTTACGGTTTTAAAAGAAGGGGAAGGAAGCTACTTGACTAATCACAGAATCATAGAATCGCTAAGGTTGGAAAAGCCCCACAGGATCACCCAGACCAACCATTCGCCCATCACCAATGCTTCTCGCTAAACCATGTCCCTCAACACAACATCCAAACGCTCTTTGAACACCTCCAGTGTCGGTGACTCCACCACCTCTCTGGGCAGCCCTTTCAGAGAAGTAGTATTTCCTAACGTCCAGCCTGAATTTTCCCTGGCGCAGCTTGAAGCCGTTCCCTCTAGTCCTATCACTAGTCACAGCGAGAGAAGAGGCCGACTCCCAGCTCACTACAACCTCCCTTCAGGTAGTTATAGAGAGCAATGATGTTTCCCCTGAGCCTCCTCTTCCCCAGATTGAACAATCCCAGCTCCTTCAGCCGCTCCTCATAAGGCCTGTGCTCCAGACCCCTCACCAGCTTTGTTGCCCTTCTCTGGACACGCTCCAGGGCCTCGATGTCTTTCTTACAGCGAGGGGCCCAAAACTGGACACAGCACCCGAGGTGCGGCCTCACCAGTGCTGAGTACAGGGGGACAATTACTTCCCTGTTCCTTCTGGCAACACTGTTTCAGTTGCAAGCCAGGATGCCATTGGCCTTCTTGGACACCTGGGCACACTGCTGGCTCATGTTCAGCCAAGCATCAATCAGTGCCCCCAGGCCCATTTCCTCTACAGTCTTTGTCACTGCTTAATCTTTGCTTAATTTCCACAGGGTTTTTTTTTTTTTCTTTTTTTTTCTGTCTTTTTTTTCATTTGCTGCACTTTACACTTCATAGAATCATTGAATCATCGAATCATAGAATGGCCTGGGTTGAAAAGGACCACAGTGATCATCGAGTTTCAACCCCCCTGCTATGGGCAGGGTCACCAACCACCGGACCAGGCTGCCCAGAGCCACATCCAGCCTGGCCTTGAACGCCTCCAGGGATGGGGCATCCACAACCTCCTTGGGCAACCTGTTCCAGTGCGTCACCACCCTCTGGGTGAAAAACTTCCTCCTAATATCTAACCCAAACCTCCCCTGTCCCAGTTTAAAACCTTTCTCCCTTGTCCTGTCACTATCCACCCTCGTAAACAGATGTTGCACTTCCTGTTTATAGGCTCTCTTCAAGTACTGGAAGGCCACAGTGAGGTCTGCCCGGAGCCTTCTCTTCTCCAAGAGAAACCAGCCCAGTTCCCTCAACCTTTCCTCACAGGAGAGGTGCGCCAGCCCTCTCATCATCTTAGTGGCCCTCCCCTGGACCCGTTCCAGGAGCTCTGCGTCTTTCTTGTACTGGGGGCCCCAGGCCTGGACGCAGTACTGCAGATGGGGCCTCACAAGAGCTGAATAGAGGGGGACAATCACCTCCCTCTCCCTACTGGCCACCCCTTTCTTAATGTAGCCCAGAACACAGTTGGCCTTCCGGGCTGCAAGCGCACACTGCTGGCTCATGTCCAGCTTCTCGGCTACCAGGACCCTCAAGTCCTTCTCCACAGGGCTGCTCTCAAGGGGTTCTTTGCCCAGTCCGTATAAACACCTGGGATTACCCTGGCCCAAGAGCAACACCCTGCACTTGTCCTTGTTGAACCTCACTAGATTCACACGGGCCCACTTCTCCAGCCTGTCCAGGTCCCTCTGGATGGCTTCCCTTCCCTCCAACGTATCGACTGCACCGCTCAGCTTGCTGTCACCCACAGATTTGCTGAGGGTGCACTCGATGCCATCGAGTTTATTTATTATGCGCCGTTTATTTAAAAAAAAATGTATTAAAGAGTGAATTACTATAGTAACTGTATTTTTATTTAAGAGACTGTTGGCTATCTTGCTCCACTGTGCAGATACAGAAGCAGTGCCAAACAGTGATACAGCTGTTGCAGTAAAATGAAAGGTCACTCTGCAGGTGATCTCCAGACATACCTTCAAAACTGAGCCACTCTGTATATCCGATGAATATATTCTTAGTTTATAATAATGCCTTTCTTGTGGCAATATTAATGCTTGGTAGGAAACTAACCACATACACCGTCAAACCTTACACAGCCAAACTCTTTCAGTCAGTTTCCTATCACTCATCTCTGTATCAATGCTGTATCCTTCTGTTTGTTATTTTCATTTGTTTACTAGCAGACAAAATGTGTTTGATTGTTATGAATTACTGAATTTAAAATGAGATGAAAAGAGTGTCCAATGTGAATAAAATAGAAAAAATAGCATAGCTCCATAAATATCGAAGATCTAAAAATAGAAATAAAAAATTTTATCTCGGTAAGAAATCAATAAAAAGAAAATAAAAAAAAAATATGATAGCACCAGACGATGTAAAGCAATTCAAGGAAATTCTAAGATCGTTACATCACAGAGTAATAGAATATTGTTGCCGGCAGGTCGAAGGAGGCAAACCTTCCTGCCCGCTCCATGGCCAGCAGCAGGCACCTCACTGCACTGCCTGCAACAGCCGCCATCTTGCTTGGGTGCCGAGGGCCCACGCCCTCACCCCTCTGTGTGGTAGTGACTACCTCACAGAGCGTGTCGCAAAGCGGCCATTGTGACATAAGCAGCCAGGAGCAGGTTAGGCCAGGCCAAGCTCAGACCGTGGGTCAGTGCGACCTGGTGAGGTGAGGAGAGAGGGCAGGGAGCCAGGGGCTGCCTGGGGCTGCTCAGTGAGGAGGGGTCCCCACGCCCTGGGGGCCTGAGCTGCTAACTCAACTCTCGTCCTGCTTCTCCCTCAGAGTCGGCAGAGGAGAGTGTGCAGGAGAAAGCCCAGCGCTGACTGGGCAGGGACTCCAAGCGCTCAGCGTCGACGTGTACCATGTCCAAAAGGAAGGAGAAGACCTCCCACTCGGAGGAGCAAGGTGAGAGCAAAGTATCCCTGCGTGCAGCTCCCTGCCGGGCAGAGGGGTACTGCGGGGTCTGCCTGTGTCTGAGAGGGGAGGCGGGGGCAGGCAGGGGCTCCCCAGACACTGCTGGGCATGGCCCCTCTGCTCCTCAGCCAGCTTGGCCTGCGCGTGCCTGCCGTGACTGTTGGGCCTACCGTGGCCCTTGTCCCCCTCGCATCTTCCAGCCCTGCCCCTCATCCAGCATGGCAGGCACAGTGCAGGCCCCAGGCAACAGTCCTCGGGGACACTCGGTACTCACTGCTGCTTCTATCGGCTCTCTCCTCTTCAGTATGCATGCTGTGTCGCCGAGCAGACGTTCACCCGGACATCTGCGGGCCCACCCTCAGCGAGAGCGGGCTTTGCGTCCACAAGTTTTGCTTGGTGAGTTCCCTCAGAGCTCCTTCCGCCTTCCAGACACGGATGCTCCCTCTTTTCCTTCCTGTGCTCATGAGATCCTGCTCTGTTCTCTTCTCCTCTCCAGTTTTTTGCCAACGGCCTGTATGAACACACTGCCCTCCAGAGGGCAGTTCTCAAGTTCCCCCTTGATGCCATCAGATGCACAATCGAGGAGGCAGAGCAGAAGGTGAGGATCTGAAGGAATGGGGATGTTTGTGCCGTCACGAGCCAAGCCTGGACCCTGGGGAAGCAATCGCAGTCTGTCCACCTAGCACCAGGACAAAGTTCTGCTCTAGCAGATTAAACTTGTCCGCCAGGCGGCTCTGCAGGGCATGACCCAGCAGTGCCTGCATTCTGTGCCCTGCCTAGAGGCACGGCGTTGGGCTCAGAGGCCCCGAGCCTGGTGCTAATGGGGGCTGCTGTGCTCTTTCCAGCACTGCTTCGTTTGTGGAGAGAAGGGGGCCTCCATCTGCTGCGCAGAGACAGGCTGTGAGCGTAGCTTTCATCTGCCCTGTGCCACGGATGGCGAATGCGTCACGCACTTCTTTGGGAGGCACAGGTAAGGGCTGTCAGCAGCAGCCAAGCAAGGGAGGAACGTGCAGGGCTGCTTCCCAGAGCCAAAGCATGGAGCAAAGTCCTTAGTGTTCCTCTGCCCACCTCTCCGCACTTCTCAGCTTACCCATCCTTTCCACCTTCCCCCAGGTCCTTCTGCTGTGAGCACCGCCCTCAGCAGATAGTGGAGGCAGATCCAGAGCCTGACACAGCCTGCATCATCTGCCTGGAGCCCGTGGGGGACAAAAAGTCCTACCACACCATGGTGTGCCCAGTGTGCATACAGGCCTGGTTCCACCGGAGCTGCATCCAGGTAGGAGCCCTCCCCTTGCTCTGCAGTCACCGCAGGTGCTCAGCGGCACCAGGCCCCGCTCACACTCTGGCTGCTTGTGTGTTACTGCCGCAGGGACAGGCCATGAGCGCTGGCATTCTGCGCTTCCAATGTCCCGTCTGCAGAGACAGGATGCAGTTCCGGACGCAAATGCACATCCTCGGGATCCAAATCCCAGCCAGGTTGGTGCCTTCCTTCCGCCCAGCTCTCTAGACACTGAGGCGCAAGTGCCGTGCCTGCCCAGGGATTGCCCCCAGCAGGCCCAGCTGACCCTTTGCTGTCCCAGGAGCGTTGGCCTCAGCTTCATGGAGAAGCTGGGGATGGGCTTGCGGCGGAAGAGCAGGGATGCCCTAGATCTGCCCTACGCCTGGGGCACTGAGGACTCATCACTTTCCCTCTCTTCTCTGGCAGAAGACCAACATGGGAGGACAAGGAGTCCTATGAAAAGCTGTACGAGATGCACGGGCTCTGTGATGTCAGCGAGTGCCTGTACACAGAAGGCAGGGAGCAAGCAGAGGAAGAGGGGTGAGTTACCTCAGCAGCCCCGCGTGGGATCTCAGCCTCACCACAGGCTGGGGGAGCAAGGACTGGGCTCAAGTGCTGCACTACCCGGCACTCCCTGGCTTGACTCTGTTTGTCCTCACAGCTTCAGCCTCTTTTTTTTTTTTTTCTTTTTTTTCTTTCTTTTTTTTTTTTTTTTCCCCAGGCCCTGGGAGCTGCTCGTTTGCACCTCTTGTGCTGTGCAAGGCACCCACCGGCACTGCTCCTCCTTGAGCGAGAGCATAACAAGCTGGGAGTGTGACATCTGTGCTGGCGTGGGCACAGGTAAGAGGCAAACAGCCGTGTACTGCTGGCTTGGGGCCAGGCAAGGCCTGGCAGCGGGTCCTCAGAGCGGCTTTGCCAGAGTTCCTCTGCCCCTGGACGGATGGGAACCTCGCCCACCATGGGGCTGCCGGGTCATCCGGCTGACCTTCCTGCCTCTCCTTACAGCCTCCAGTGACGAGCCGCAGCTTGCTGGTCCCAGCACTGCCAGCCAGGAGGCAGAGGGGCCATCTCCTAGCTCCCCAGAACCTGGCAACCACAGATCCGACTCCACCAGCAAGGCAGCATCGGAGTCACCCTGTGGTTCTCAGCTGCCTAAGCGCAGCAGCCTGTCCAGCCAGCCCAGGACAGGACAGAGCAAGAGCCGCGGACATACATCTAAGCAGCACCAAGGACACCAAGGGAGCAGCCCTACACCAGCTCCAGGTGCTGAGAGCAGCCCCCGCGGATCCACCAGCAAGCGGGAAGTGGGGTCCTCCAGAAATTGCCCAGCGGCTGAACGCAGAAGGCAATCTGGGCAGCAGGGCACAGGCCGGACAAGAAGCCGCTCTCCGCTGAAGGATCGTGCCTCCAATTCCCCGAGCCAGCTCAGAAGAAATCCTGGCAGCAGACGTAGTGCAGCCTCAGCTACTGTGAGCGGCAGACGTACTGCGGCCTCAGCTACTGCCAGCGGCAGACGTACTCCAGCCCCAGGTGCTGAGAGCAGCACGCACACCTCTGGCAGCCGGAGGGCATCCAGGAATTCCCCAGGGGCTGGAAGCATAAGATGCCACAAAGAGCAAGGCACAAGCCGGAGACAGAGCCAATCCTCCCTCCAAGGTCCGGCATCAAATTCCTCGAGCCAGCCCCGAGGACGCCGTGGCAGCAGGCTTAGTGCTGAGAGCGGCTCCCAGAGCTCTGGCAGACAGGTGACATCCAGGTCCTCCAGGGATTCCGCGCTGCCTGAACACAGAAGGCATTCCCAGAACCAGGAACGAAGCCGTTCCCCGCGGGATCGTCGGGCTTCCAATTCCCCAAGACAGTCTGGAGGAAGCCAGAGCCGCAGTCCCAGGCAGCGGCGGCCATCTCAGGCACGACGCCACTCCCAGAACCAGCCCTGAAGACACCGCAGGAGCAGCCATGTACCACAGCCACGTGACGGCTCCTGTCCCCAGCAGCCAACCCAATAGACTTGTCACGGACTTCTCTCTAGATCCGCGTCCGTGACAGGGGGCAGCAGGCCTGGGAAAAAAGACAAAAAATACAGAGAGACAGAGGGAAGAAAGAAAAGTGTTAACGGATTACGGGCCGGTCCGGCGCAGCCCCGTGACTAAAGAGGCAACGGACTCGTGGGATAATACAATGCAACACAATACAATTGGAATGGAGACCCACACAGCAAACAGAATGAGGGAGAGAATGTCCAAAACTGAGGCCTTACTCTGTGCACTGCAGAGGAACCACGTGCTTCTCCGCTGTGAAAGCGAGAGTCCGCGAGAGGGAGAGCGGCTGGTGTCCTGCCAGGAGCTGCACCTTTCTTCCTCTGAGCCCAGAGTCCTGTGGGGAATGCCGCTCCTCCCCTGCCCTCCGAGAACCAACATGCCCACAAAAAGCAGTCCGCAGAACCAGCACGTTAGCTCTTTAACTCCCACTGCTTTACATGATGTCATGATGCGGAACAGCGACAACCAAAAGCACAAAACCACCACCAAAAGCACAAAACCACCACCAAAATTAAAACCAACAATTTAACCCAAAAAAGCTGCATTGTGTCTACTCTCTAAAGCGGGAGCTGAATACTCCGGGTACACTTAGTTAGAGCATTGAGGATGAAGAAGGAGGAAGTGTATATGCCCTGCATAAGGAGCAGGGCAGATATCTTTATACAAGCACAGCACTTCCAGGAGGACTGGTCAGTGAAGATCCAACCACAGGCTTACGGTTAACGCTGGCTCCTGGCATATGTATTAAGCTTGATTGCCACATTAGGCTTATTTTGCACAACCATGGCTACGCTACACCCAGCCTGTCCTAGCTCATCCTGAGCCACCTGGGTTGCCTCCGCACCCAGCTCTTGGATGGTGTTCACACCCAGCATGACTGCAGTGACTGCAAGGGGTCCTCTGCTGACCCCTTATGCTGACCACATGCTGACCATGTGCTAGATGCATACACACACAAACGCTGTCATTACAGCTCTGCTCTCACCAAAACCAATGAAAGTTGACTTGAATTACTTCAGCGGAGGCTGGGCTCAGTTTTTTGTCAGAGAAAAATTGAAGGAGCTAACACCAAGCAGATACAATGAACTTGCTAACGTACCTACTTCTGGCAGTAATTCTAAAGTACTGCCCATACAATACCACTTACAGCCAGACAGTCCGGCCCGGCCCCGTGACTAAAGTGGCGCAAGGGAATAAAGAAGAGTCCAATATAAATAAAATAATACAAAAAATATAGCATAGCTCCAGAAGAATGAAAGCAATTCAGGGAAATTCTAAGACCACGGCATCGTAGAGTCAAAGAATGACTTCGGTTGGAGGGACCTTAAAGATCATCTAGTTCCAATCCCCCTGCTGTGGGCAAGGTTGCTGCCCACTAGATCAGGCTGCCCAGGATCCAATCCAACCTGGTCTTGAATGTCTCCAGAGATGAGGCATTCCACAGCCTCTCTGGGCAACCTGTGCCAGTGCCTCACCACTCTCTGAGTAATACTATTCTTCCTAACATCTACTCTAAATCTCCTCTCTCTTAGTTTAAAGCCTTGTCCTGTCACTATCTACCTGTGTAAAAGGAAGGTACCCCTCCTACTTGAAGATCCCTTCAAGTACTGGAAGGCCACAATGAGGTCTCCGTGGAGCCTTCTCTTCTCCAACCTAAATATGCCCAACTTCCTCAACTTTTCCTCATACGAGAGGTGCTTCAGTCCTTCGATCATTTCTGTGGCCCTCCTCTGGACCCAGTCCAACAGCTCCACAGCCTTCCTGTACTGTGGGCCCCAGGCCCGCACACAGTACTCCAGATAGGATCTCATGAGGACAGAGTAGAGAGGGACAATCACCTCCCTCTCTCTGCTGGCCACTCCTCTTCTGATGCAGCCCAGCATACCGTTCACCTTCCGGGCTGCAAGCACACACTGCTGGCTCATGTCCAGCTTCTCGGCTACCAGGACCCTCAAGTCCTTCTCCACAGGGCTGCTCTCAAGGGGTTCTTTGCCCAGTCCGTATAAACACCTGGGATTACCCTGGCCCAAGAGCAACACCCTGCACTTGTCCTTGTTGAACCTCACTAGATTCACACGGGCCCACTTCTCCAGCCTGTCCAGGTCCCTCTGGATGGCTTCCCTTCCCTCCAACGTATCGACTGCACCGCTCAGCTTGCTGTCACCCACAGATTTGCTGAGGGTGCACTCGATGCCATCGAGTTTATTTATTATGCGCCGTTTATTTAAAAAAAAATGTATTAAAGAGTGAATTACTATAGTAACTGTATTTTTATTTAAGAGACTGTTGGCTATCTTGCTCCACTGTGCAGATACAGAAGCAGTGCCAAACAGTGATACAGCTGTTGCAGTAAAATGAAAGGTCACTCTGCAGGTGATCTCCAGACATACCTTCAAAACTGAGCCACTCTGTATATCCGATGAATATATTCTTAGTTTATAATAATGCCTTTCTTGTGGCAATATTAATGCTTGGTAGGAAACTAACCACATACACCGTCAAACCTTACACAGCCAAACTCTTTCAGTCAGTTTCCTATCACTCATCTCTGTATCAATGCTGTATCCTTCTGTTTGTTATTTTCATTTGTTTACTAGCAGACAAAATGTGTTTGATTGTTATGAATTACTGAATTTAAAATGAGATGAAAAGAGTGTCCAATGTGAATAAAATAGAAAAAATAGCATAGCTCCATAAATATCGAAGATCTAAAAATAGAAATAAAAAATTTTATCTCGGTAAGAAATCAATAAAAAGAAAATAAAAAAAAAATATGATAGCACCAGACGATGTAAAGCAATTCAAGGAAATTCTAAGATCGTTACATCACAGAGTAATAGAATATTGTTGCCGGCAGGTCGAAGGAGGCAAACCTTCCTGCCCGCTCCATGGCCAGCAGCAGGCACCTCACTGCACTGCCTGCAACAGCCGCCATCTTGCTTGGGTGCCGAGGGCCCACGCCCTCACCCCTCTGTGTGGTAGTGACTACCTCACAGAGCGTGTCGCAAAGCGGCCATTGTGACATAAGCAGCCAGGAGCAGGTTAGGCCAGGCCAAGCTCAGACCGTGGGTCAGTGCGACCTGGTGAGGTGAGGAGAGAGGGCAGGGAGCCAGGGGCTGCCTGGGGCTGCTCAGTGAGGAGGGGTCCCCACGCCCTGGGGGCCTGAGCTGCTAACTCAACTCTCGTCCTGCTTCTCCCTCAGAGTCGGCAGAGGAGAGTGTGCAGGAGAAAGCCCAGCGCTGACTGGGCAGGGACTCCAAGCGCTCAGCGTCGACGTGTACCATGTCCAAAAGGAAGGAGAAGACCTCCCACTCGGAGGAGCAAGGTGAGAGCAAAGTATCCCTGCGTGCAGCTCCCTGCCGGGCAGAGGGGTACTGCGGGGTCTGCCTGTGTCTGAGAGGGGAGGCGGGGGCAGGCAGGGGCTCCCCAGACACTGCTGAGCATGGCCCCTCTGCTCCTCAGCCAGCTTGGCCTGCGCGTGCCTGCCGTGACTGTTGGGCCTACCGTGGCCCTTGTCCCCCTCGCATCTTCCAGCCCTGCCCCTCATCCAGCATGGCAGGCACAGTGCAGGCCCCAGGCAACAGTCCTCGGGGACACTCGGTACTCACTGCTGCTTCTATCGGCTCTCTCCTCTTCAGTATGCATGCTGTGTCGCCGAGCAGACGTTCACCCGGACATCTGCGGGCCCACCCTCAGCGAGAGCGGGCTTTGCGTCCACAAGTTTTGCTTGGTGAGTTCCCTCAGAGCTCCTTCCGCCTTCCAGACACGGATGCTCCCTCTTTTCCTTCCTGTGCTCATGAGATCCTGCTCTGTTCTCTTCTCCTCTCCAGTTTTTTGCCAACGGCCTGTATGAACACACTGCCCTCCAGAGGGCAGTTCTCAAGTTCCCCCTTGATGCCATCAGATGCACAATCGAGGAGGCAGAGCAGAAGGTGAGGATCTGAAGGAATGGGGATGTTTGTGCCGTCACAAGCCAAGCCTGGACCCTGGGGAAGCAATCGCAGTCTGTCCACCTAGCACCAGGACAAAGTTCTGCTCTAGCAGATTAAACTTGTCCGCCAGGCGGCTCTGCAGGGCATGACCCAGCAGTGCCTGCATTCTGTGCCCTGCCTAGAGGCACGGCGTTGGGCTCAGAGGCCCCGAGCCTGGTGCTAATGGGGGCTGCTGTGCTCTTTCCAGCACTGCTTCGTTTGTGGAGAGAAGGGGGCCTCCATCTGCTGCGCAGAGACAGGCTGTGAGCGTAGCTTTCATCTGCCCTGTGCCACGGATGGCGAATGCGTCACGCACTTCTTTGGGAGGCACAGGTAAGGGCTGTCAGCAGCAGCCAAGCAAGGGAGGAACGTGCAGGGCTGCTTCCCAGAGCCAAAGCATGGAGCAAAGTCCTTAGTGTTCCTCTGCCCACCTCTCCGCACTTCTCAGCTTACCCATCCTTTCCACCTTCCCCCAGGTCCTTCTGCTGTGAGCACCGCCCTCAGCAGATAGTGGAGGCAGATCCAGAGCCTGACACAGCCTGCATCATCTGCCTGGAGCCCGTGGGGGACAAAAAGTCCTACCACACCATGGTGTGCCCAGTGTGCATACAGGCCTGGTTCCACCGGAGCTGCATCCAGGTAGGAGCCCTCCCCTTGCTCTGCAGTCACCGCAGGTGCTCAGCGGCACCAGGCCCTGCTCACACTCTGGCTGCTTGTGTGTTACTGCCGCAGGGACAGGCCATGAGCGCTGGCATTCTGCGCTTCCAATGTCCCGTCTGCAGAGATAGGATGCAGTTCCGGACGCAAATGCACATCCTCGGGATCCAAATCCCAGCCAGGTTGGTGCCTTCCTTCCGCCCAGCTCTCTAGACACTGAGGTGCGAGTGCCGTGCCTGCCCAGGGATTGCCCCCAGCAGGTCCAGCTGACCCTTTGCTGTCCCAGGAGCGTTGGCCTCAGCTTCATGGAGAAGCTGGGGATGGGCTTGCGGCGGAAGAGCAGGGATGCCCTAGATCTGCCCTACGCCTGGGGCACTGAGGACTCATCACTTTCCCTCTCTTCTCTGGCAGAAGACCAACATGGGAGGACAAGGAGTCCTATGAAAAGCTGTACGAGATGCACGGGCTCTGTGATGTCAGCGAGTGCCTGTACACAGAAGGCAGGGAGCAAGCAGAGGAAGAGGGGTGAGTTACCTCAGCAGCCCCGCGTGGGATCTCAGCCTCACCACAGGCTGGGGGAGCAAGGACTGGGCTCAAGTGCTGCACTACCCGGCACTCCCTGGCTTGACTCTGTTTGTCCTCACAGCTTCAGCCTCTTTTTTTTTTTTTTCTTTTTTTTCTTTCTTTTTTTTTTTTTTTTCCCCAGGCCCTGGGAGCTGCTCGTTTGCACCTCTTGTGCTGTGCAAGGCACCCACCGGCACTGCTCCTCCTTGAGCGAGAGCATAACAAGCTGGGAGTGTGACATCTGTGCTGGCGTGGGCACAGGTAAGAGGCAAACAGCCGTGTACTGCTGGCTTGGGGCCAGGCAAGGCCTGGCAGCGGGTCCTCAGAGCGGCTTTGCCAGAGTTCCTCTGCCCCTGGACGGATGGGAACCTCGCCCACCATGGGGCTGCCGGGTCATCCGGCTGACCTTCCTGCCTCTCCTTACAGCCTCCAGTGACGAGCCGCAGCTTGCTGGTCCCAGCACTGCCAGCCAGGAGGCAGAGGGGCCATCTCCTAGCTCCCCAGAACCTGGCAACCACAGATCCGACTCCACCAGCAAGGCAGCATCGGAGTCACCCTGTGGTTCTCAGCTGCCTAAGCGCAGCAGCCTGTCCAGCCAGCCCAGGACAGGACAGAGCAAGAGCCGCGGACATACATCTAAGCAGCACCAAGGACACCAAGGGAGCAGCCCTACACCAGCTCCAGGTGCTGAGAGCAGCCCCCGCGGATCCACCAGCAAGCGGGAAGTGGGGTCCTCCAGAAATTGCCCAGCGGCTGAACGCAGAAGGCAATCTGGGCAGCAGGGCACAGGCCGGACAAGAAGCCGCTCTCCGCTGAAGGATCGTGCCTCCAATTCCCCGAGCCAGCTCAGAAGAAATCCTGGCAGCAGACGTAGTGCAGCCTCAGCTACTGTGAGCGGCAGACGTACTGCGGCCTCAGCTACTGTCAGCGGCAGACGTACTCCAGCCCCAGGTGCTGAGAGCAGCACGCACACCTCTGGCAGCCGGAGGGCATCCAGGAATTCCCCAGGGGCTGGAAGCATAAGATGCCACAAAGAGCAAGGCACAAGCCGGAGACAGAGCCAATCCTCCCTCCAAGGTCCGGCATCAAATTCCTCGAGCCAGCCCCGAGGACGCCGTGGCAGCAGGCTTAGTGCTGAGAGCGGCTCCCAGAGCTCTGGCAGACAGGTGACATCCAGGTCCTCCAGGGATTCCGCGCTGCCTGAACACAGAAGGCATTCCCAGAACCAGGAACGAAGCCGTTCCCCGCGGGATCGTCGGGCTTCCAATTCCCCAAGACAGTCTGGAGGAAGCCAGAGCCGCAGTCCCAGGCAGCGGCGGCCATCTCAGGCACGACGCCACTCCCAGAACCAGCCCTGAAGACACCGCAGGAGCAGCCATGTACCACAGCCACGTGACGGCTCCTGTCCCCAGCAGCCAACCCAATAGACTTGTCACGGACTTCTCTCTAGATCCGCGTCCGTGACAGGGGGCAGCAGGCCTGGGAAAAAAGACAAAAAATACAGAGAGACAGAGGGAAGAAAGAAAAGTGTTAACGGATTACGGGCCGGTCCGGCGCAGCCCCGTGACTGAAGAGGCAACGGACTCGTGGGATAATACAATGCAACACAATACAATTGGAATGGAGACCCACACAGCAAACAGAATGAGGGAGAGAATGTCCAAAACTGAGGCCTTACTCTGTGCACTGCAGAGGAACCACGTGCTTCTCCGCTGTGAAAGCGAGAGTCCGCGAGAGGGAGAGCGGCTGGTGTCCTGCCAGGAGCTGCACCTTTCTTCCTCTGAGCCCAGAGTCCTGTGGGGAATGCCGCTCCTCCCCTGCCCTCCGAGAACCAACATGCCCACAAAAAGCAGTCCGCAGAACCAGCACGTTAGCTCTTTAACTCCCACTGCTTTACATGATGTCATGATGCGGAACAGCGACAACCAAAAGCACAAAACCACCACCAAAAGCACAAAACCACCACCAAAATTAAAACCAACAATTTAACCCAAAAAAGCTGCATTGTGTCTACTCTCTAAAGCGGGAGCTGAATACTCCGGGTACACTTAGTTAGAGCATTGAGGATGAAGAAGGAGGAAGTGTATATGCCCTGCATAAGGAGCAGGGCAGATATCTTTATACAAGCACAGCACTTCCAGGAGGACTGGTCAGTGAAGATCCAACCACAGGCTTACGGTTAACGCTGGCTCCTGGCATATGTATTAAGCTTGATTGCCACATTAGGCTTATTTTGCACAACCATGGCTACGCTACACCCAGCCTGTCCTAGCTCATACTGAGCCACCTGGGTTGCCTCCGCACCCAGCTCTTGGATGGTGTTCACACCCAGCATGACTGCAGTGACTGCAAGGGGTCCTCTGCTGACCCCTTATGCTGACCACATGCTGACCATGTGCTAGATGCATACACACACAAACGCTGTCATTACAGCTCTGCTCTCACCAAAACCAATGAAAGTTGACTTGAATTACTTCAGCGGAGGCTGGGCTCAGTTTTTTGTCAGAGAAAAATTGAAGGAGCTAACACCAAGCAGATACAATGAACTTGCTAACGTACCTACTTCTGGCAGTAATTCTAAAGTACTGCCCATACAATACCACTTACAGCCAGACAGTCCGGCCCGGCCCCGTGACTAAAGTGGCGCAAGGGAATAAAGAAGAGTCCAATATAAATAAAATAATACAAAAAATATAGCATAGCTCCAGAAGAATGAAAGCAATTCAGGGAAATTCTAAGACCACGGCATCGTAGAGTCAAAGAATGACTTCGGTTGGAGGGACCTTAAAGATCATCTAGTTCCAATCCCCCTGCTGTGGGCAAGGTTGCTGCCCACTAGATCAGGCTGCCCAGGATCCAATGCAACCTGGTCTTGAATGTCTCCAGAGATGAGGCATTCCACAGCCTCTCTGGGCAACCTGTGCCAGTGCCTCACCACTCTCTGAGTAATACTATTCTTCCTAACATCTACTCTAAATCTCCCCTCTCTTAGTTTAAAGCCTTGTCCTATCACTATCTACCTGTGTAAAAGGAAGGTACCCCTCCTACTTGAGGATCCCTTCAAGTACTGGAAGGCCACAATGAGGTCTCCGTGGAGCCTTCTCTTCTCCAACCTAAATATGCCCAACTTCCTCAACTTTTCCTCATACGAGAGGTGCTTCAGTCCTTCGATCATTTCTGTGGCCCTCCTCTGGACCCAGTCCAACAGCTCCACAGCCTTCCTGTACTGTGGGCCCCAGGCCCGCACACAGTACTCCAGATAGGATCTCATGAGGACAGAGTAGAGAGGAACAATCACCTCCCTCTCTCTGCTGGCCACTCCTCTTCTGATGCAGCCCAGCATACCGTTCACCTTCCGGGCTGCAAGCGTGCACAGCTGGCTCATGACCAAGGCTGCTCTCCATGGCTTCTTCTCTCAGTCTGTGCACATACCTCGGATTGCCTCGACCCAAGTGCAGCACCTTGCACTTGGCCTGGTTAAACCCCGTAGGCTTCTTGTGTATCCATTTTTTGAGCCTGTTCAGGTCCCTCCAGGTGGCGTCCTTCCCTTCCATTGCGTCAACTGCGCCACTCAGCTTGCTGCCTACAGCAAACTTGCTAAGGGTACGCACAGTCCCCTGTCTATGTCGACAAAGATGTTGAAGAGCACTGGTCCCACAGCAGACCTCTGGGGGATCACCACTCATCCCTGGCCTCCACCTGGACATAGAGCCATTGTCAGCCACCCTCTGGCTACAGCCATCCAACCAATTCTTTCTCCACCTAACAGTCCAGCCTTCAAACCCATAGCCCTCCAATGTAGAGTTAATGATGTGGTGTGGGAGCATTTCAGAGGTCCTGCACAAGCCTATGTAGACAACATCAGCTGCCCTCCCTTGGTCCACATATTTCATTGCTTCCACGAAATTAATTTAATACCAACCTTTTAGCCCTGCTTAAGCAGGGGGTTGGACTAGATGACCTCTAGCTGTCTCTTCTAACTTCAGTCACTCTGTGGTTCTGTGAACCTGTCTCTTTGACTTGTTTTCTCTTTGGTTTGTTATTCTTACGGTTTTAAAAGAAGGGGAAGGAAGCTACTTGACTAATCACAGAATCATAGAATCGCTAAGGTTGGAAAAGCCCCACAGGATCACCCAGACCAACCATTCGCCCATCACCAATGCTTCTCGCTAAACCATGTCCCTCAACACAACATCCAAACGCTCTTTGAACACCTCCAGTGTCGGTGACTCCACCACCTCTCTGGGCAGCCCTTTCAGAGAAGTAGTATTTCCTAACGTCCAGCCTGAATTTTCCCTGGCGCAGCTTGAAGCCGTTCCCTCTAGTCCTATCACTAGTCACAGCGAGAGAAGAGGCCGACTCCCAGCTCACTACAACCTCCCTTCAGGTAGTTATAGAGAGCAATGATGTTTCCCCTGAGCCTCCTCTTCCCCAGATTGAACAATCCCAGCTCCTTCAGCCGCTCCTCATAAGGCCTGTGCTCCAGACCCCTCACCAGCTTTGTTGCCCTTCTCTGGACACGCTCCAGGGCCTCGATGTCTTTCTTACAGCGAGGGGCCCAAAACTGGACACAGCACCCGAGGTGCGGCCTCACCAGTGCTGAGTACAGGGGGACAATTACTTCCTTGTTCCTTCTGGCAACACTGTTTCAGTTGCAAGCCAGGATGCCATTGGCCTTCTTGGACACCTGGGCACACTGCTGGCTCATGTTCAGCCAAGCATCAATCAGTGCCCCCAGGCCCATTTCCTCTACAGTCTTTGTCACTGCTTAATCTTTGCTTAATTTCCACAGGGTTTTTTTTTTTCTTTTTTTTTCTGTCTTTTTTTTCATTTGCTGCACTTTACACTTCATAGAATCATTGAATCATCGAATCATAGAATGGCCTGGGTTGAAAAGGACCACAGTGATCATCGAGTTTCAACCCCCCTGCTATGGGCAGGGTCACCAACCACCGGACCAGGCTGCCCAGAGCCACATCCAGCCTGGCCTTGAACGCCTCCAGGGATGGGGCATCCACAACCTCCTTGGGCAACCTGTTCCAGTGCGTCACCACCCTCTGGGTGAAAAACTTCCTCCTAATATCTAACCTAAACCTCCCCTGTCCCAGTTTAAAACCTTTCTCCCTTGTCCTGTCACTATCCACCCTCGTAAACAGATGTTGCACTTCCTGTTTATAGGCTCTCTTCAAGTACTGGAAGGCCACAGTGAGGTCTGCCCGGAGCCTTCTCTTCTCCAAGAGAAACCAGCCCAGTTCCCTCAACCTTTCCTCACAGGAGAGGTGCGCCAGCCCTCTCATCATCTTAGTGGCCCTCCCCTGGACCCGTTCCAGGAACTCTGCGTCTTTCTTGTACTGGGGGCCCCAGGCCTGGACGCAGTACTGCAGATGGGGCCTCACAAGAGCTGAATAGAGGGGGACAATCACCTCCCTCTCCCTACTGGCCACCCCTTTCTTAATGTAGCCCAGAACACAGTTGGCCTTCCGGGCTGCAAGCGCACACTGCTGGCTCATGTCCAGCTTCTCGGCTACCAGGACCCTCAAGTCCTTCTCCACAGGGCTGCTCTCAAGGGGTTCTTTGCCCAGTCCGTATAAACACCTGGGATTACCCTGGCCCAAGAGCAACACCCTGCACTTGTCCTTGTTGAACCTCACGTAGATTCACACGGGCCCACTTCTCCAGCCTGTCCAGGTCCCTCTGGATGGCTTCCCTTCCCTCCAACGTATCGACTGCACCGCTCAGCTTGCTGTCACCCACAAATTTGCTGAGGGTGCACTCGATGCCATCGAGTTTATTTATTATGCGCCGTTTATTTAAAAAAAAATGTATTAAAGAGTGAATTACTATAGTAACTGTATTTTTATTTAAGAGACTGTTGGCTATCTTGCTCCACTGTGCAGATACAGAAGCAGTGCCAAACAGTGATACAGCTGTTGCAGTAAAATGAAAGGTCACTCTGCAGGTGATCTCCAGACATACCTTCAAAACTGAGCCACTCTGTATATCCGATGAATATATTCTTAGTTTATAATAATGCCTTTCTTGTGGCAATATTAATGCTTGGTAGGAAACTAACCACATACACCGTCAAACCTTACACAGCCAAACTCTTTCAGTCAGTTTCCTATCACTCATCTCTGTATCAATGCTGTATCCTTCTGTTTGTTATTTTCATTTGTTTACTAGCAGACAAAATGTGTTTGATTGTTATGAATTACTGAATTTAAAATGAGATGAAAAGAGTGTCCAATGTGAATAAAATAGAAAAAATAGCATAGCTCCATAAATATCGAAGATCTAAAAATAGAAATAAAAAATTTTATCTCGGTAAGAAATCAATAAAAAGAAAATAAAAAAAAAATATGATAGCACCAGACGATGTAAAGCAATTCAAGGAAATTCTAAGATCGTTACATCACAGAGTAATAGAATATTGTTGCCGGCAGGTCGAAGGAGGCAAACCTTCCTGCCCGCTCCATGGCCAGCAGCAGGCACCTCACTGCACTGCCTGCAACAGCCGCCATCTTGCTTGGGTGCCGAGGGCCCACACCCTCACCCCTCTGTGTGGTAGTGACTACCTCACAGAGCGTGTCGCAAAGCGGCCATTGTGACATAAGCAGCCAGGAGCAGGTTAGGCCAGGCCAAGCTCAGACCGTGGGTCAGTGCGACCTGGTGAGGTGAGGAGAGAGGGCAGGGAGCCAGGGGCTGCCTGGGGCTGCTCAGTGAGGAGGGGTCCCCACGCCCTGGGGGCCTGAGCTGCTAACTCAACTCTCGTCCTGCTTCTCCCTCAGAGTCGGCAGAGGAGAGCGTGCAGGAGAAAGCCCAGCGCTGACTGGGCAGGGACTCCAAGCGCTCAGCGTCGACGTGTACCATGTCCAAAAGGAAGGAGAAGACCTCCCACTCGGAGGAGCAAGGTGAGAGCAAAGTATCCCTGCGTGCAGCTCCCTGCCGGGCAGAGGGGTACTGCGGGGTCTGCCTGTGTCTGAGAGGGGAGGCGGGGGCAGGCAGGGGCTCCCCAGACACTGCTGAGCATGGCCCCTCTGCTCCTCAGCCAGCTTGGCCTGCGCGTGCCTGCCGTGACTGTTGGGCCTACCGTGGCCCTTGTCCCCCTCGCATCTTCCAGCCCTGCCCCTCATCCAGCATGGCAGGCACAGTGCAGGCCCCAGGCAACAGTCCTCGGGGACACTCGGTACTCACTGCTGCTTCTATCGGCTCTCTCCTCTTCAGTATGCATGCTGTGTCGCCGAGCAGACGTTCACCCGGACATCTGCGGGCCCACCCTCAGCGAGAGCGGGCTTTGCGTCCACAAGTTTTGCTTGGTGAGTTCCCTCAGAGCTCCTTCCGCCTTCCAGACACGGATGCTCCCTCTTTTCCTTCCTGTGCTCATGAGATCCTGCTCTGTTCTCTTCTCCTCTCCAGTTTTTTGCCAACGGCCTGTATGAACACACTGCCCTCCAGAGGGCAGTTCTCAAGTTCCCCCTTGATGCCATCAGATGCACAATCGAGGAGGCAGAGCAGAAGGTGAGGATCTGAAGGAATGGGGATGTTTGTGCCGTCACGAGCCAAGCCTGGACCCTGGGGAAGCAATCGCAGTCTGTCCACCTAGCACCAGGACAAAGTTCTGCTCTAGCAGATTAAACTTGTCCGCCAGGCGGCTCTGCAGGGCATGACCCAGCAGTGCCTGCATTCTGTGCCCTGCCTAGAGGCACGGCGTTGGGCTCAGAGGCCCCGAGCCTGGTGCTAATGGGGGCTGCTGTGCTCTTTCCAGCACTGCTTCGTTTGTGGAGAGAAGGGGGCCTCCATCTGCTGCGCAGAGACAGGCTGTGAGCGTAGCTTTCATCTGCCCTGTGCCACGGATGGCGAATGCGTCACGCACTTCTTTGGGAGGCACAGGTAAGGGCTGTCAGCAGCAGCCAAGCAAGGGAGGAACGTGCAGGGCTGCTTCCCAGAGCCAAAGCATGGAGCAAAGTCCTTAGTGTTCCTCTGCCCACCTCTCCGCACTTCTCAGCTTACCCATCCTTTCTACCTTCCCCCAGGTCCTTCTGCTGTGAGCACCGCCCTCAGCAGATAGTGGAGGCAGATCCAGAGCCTGACACAGCCTGCATCATCTGCCTGGAGCCCGTGGGGGACAAAAAGTCCTACCACACCATGGTGTGCCCAGTGTGCATACAGGCCTGGTTCCACCGGAGCTGCATCCAGGTAGGAGCCCTCCCCTTGCTCTGCAGTCACCGCAGGTGCTCAGCGGCACCAGGCCCCGCTCACACTCTGGCTGCTTGTGTGTTACTGCCGCAGGGACAGGCCATGAGCGCTGGCATTCTGCGCTTCCAATGTCCCGTCTGCAGAGACAGGATGCAGTTCCGGACGCAAATGCACATCCTCGGGATCCAAATCCCAGCCAGGTTGGTGCCTTCCTTCCGCCCAGCTCTCTAGACACTGAGGCGCAAGTGCCGTGCCTGCCCAGGGATTGCCCCCAGCAGGCCCAGCTGACCCTTTGCTGTCCCAGGAGCGTTGGCCTCAGCTTCATGGAGAAGCTGGGGATGGGCTTGCGGCGGAAGAGCAGGGATGCCCTAGATCTGCCCTACGCCTGGGGCACTGAGGACTCATCACTTTCCCTCTCTTCTCTGGCAGAAGACCAACATGGGAGGACAAGGAGTCCTATGAAAAGCTGTACGAGATGCACGGGCTCTGTGATGTCAGCGAGTGCCTGTACACAGAAGGCAGGGAGCAAGCAGAGGAAGAGGGGTGAGTTACCTCAGCAGCCCCGCGTGGGATCTCAGCCTCACCACAGGCTGGGGGAGCAAGGACTGGGCTCAAGTGCTGCACTACCCGGCACTCCCTGGCTTGACTCTGTTTGTCCTCACAGCTTCAGCCTCTTTTTTTTTTTTTCTTTTTTTTCTTTCTTTTTTTTTTTTTTTTTCCCCAGGCCCTGGGAGCTGCTCGTTTGCACCTCTTGTGCTGTGCAAGGCACCCACCGGCACTGCTCCTCCTTGAGCGAGAGCATAACAAGCTGGGAGTGTGACATCTGTGCTGGCGTGGGCACAGGTAAGAGGCAAACAGCCGTGTACTGCTGGCTTGGGGCCAGGCAAGGCCTGGCAGCGGGTCCTCAGAGCGGCTTTGCCAGAGTTCCTCTGCCCCTGGACGGATGGGAACCTCGCCCACCATGGGGCTGCCGGGTCATCCGGCTGACCTTCCTGCCTCTCCTTACAGCCTCCAGTGACGAGCCGCAGCTTGCTGGTCCCAGCACTGCCAGCCAGGAGGCAGAGGGGCCATCTCCTAGCTCCCCAGAACCTGGCAACCACAGATCCGACTCCACCAGCAAGGCAGCATCGGAGTCACCCTGTGGTTCTCAGCTGCCTAAGCGCAGCAGCCTGTCCAGCCAGCCCAGGACAGGACAGAGCAAGAGCCGCGGACATACATCTAAGCAGCACCAAGGACACCAAGGGAGCAGCCCTACACCAGCTCCAGGTGCTGAGAGCAGCCCCCGCGGATCCACCAGCAAGCGGGAAGTGGGGTCCTCCAGAAATTGCCCAGCGGCTGAACGCAGAAGGCAATCTGGGCAGCAGGGCACAGGCCGGACAAGAAGCCGCTCTCCGCTGAAGGATCGTGCCTCCAATTCCCCGAGCCAGCTCAGAAGAAATCCTGGCAGCAGACGTAGTGCAGCCTCAGCTACTGTGAGCGGCAGACGTACTGCGGCCTCAGCTACTGCCAGCGGCAGACGTACTCCAGCCCCAGGTGCTGAGAGCAGCACGCACACCTCTGGCAGCCGGAGGGCATCCAGGAATTCCCCAGGGGCTGGAAGCATAAGATGCCACAAAGAGCAAGGCACAAGCCGGAGACAGAGCCAATCCTCCCTCCAAGGTCCGGCATCAAATTCCTCGAGCCAGCCCCGAGGACGCCGTGGCAGCAGGCTTAGTGCTGAGAGCGGCTCCCAGAGCTCTGGCAGACAGGTGACATCCAGGTCCTCCAGGGATTCCGCGCTGCCTGAACACAGAAGGCATTCCCAGAACCAGGAACGAAGCCGTTCCCCGCGGGATCGTCGGGCTTCCAATTCCCCAAGACAGTCTGGAGGAAGCCAGAGCCGCAGTCCCAGGCAGCGGCGGCCATCTCAGGCACGACGCCACTCCCAGAACCAGCCCTGAAGACACCGCAGGAGCAGCCATGTACCACAGCCACGTGACGGCTCCTGTCCCCAGCAGCCAACCCAATAGACTTGTCACGGACTTCTCTCTAGATCCGCGTCCGTGACAGGGGGCAGCAGGCCTGGGAAAAAAGACAAAAAATACAGAGAGACAGAGGGAAGAAAGAAAAGTGTTAACGGATTACGGGCCGGTCCGGCGCAGCCCCGTGACTGAAGAGGCAACGGACTCGTGGGATAATACAATGCAACACAATACAATTGGAATGGAGACCCACACAGCAAACAGAATGAGGGAGAGAATGTCCAAAACTGAGGCCTTACTCTGTGCACTGCAGAGGAACCACGTGCTTCTCCGCTGTGAAAGCGAGAGTCCGCGAGAGGGAGAGCGGCTGGTGTCCTGCCAGGAGCTGCACCTTTCTTCCTCTGAGCCCAGAGTCCTGTGGGGAATGCCGCTCCTCCCCTGCCCTCCGAGAACCAACATGCCCACAAAAAGCAGTCCGCAGAACCAGCACGTTAGCTCTTTAACTCCCACTGCTTTACATGATGTCATGATGCGGAACAGCGACAACCAAAAGCACAAAACCACCACCAAAAGCACAAAACCACCACCAAAATTAAAACCAACAATTTAACCCAAAAAAGCTGCATTGTGTCTACTCTCTAAAGCGGGAGCTGAATACTCCGGGTACACTTAGTTAGAGCATTGAGGATGAAGAAGGAGGAAGTGTATATGCCCTGCATAAGGAGCAGGGCAGATATCTTTATACAAGCACAGCACTTCCAGGAGGACTGGTCAGTGAAGATCCAACCACAGGCTTACGGTTAACGCTGGCTCCTGGCATATGTATTAAGCTTGATTGCCACATTAGGCTTATTTTGCACAACCATGGCTACGCTACACCCAGCCTGTCCTAGCTCATCCTGAGCCACCTGGGTTGCCTCCGCACCCAGCTCTTGGATGGTGTTCACACCCAGCATGACTGCAGTGACTGCAAGGGGTCCTCTGCTGACCCCTTATGCTGACCACATGCTGACCATGTGCTAGATGCATACACACACAAACGCTGTCATTACAGCTCTGCTCTCACCAAAACCAATGAAAGTTGACTTGAATTACTTCAGCGGAGGCTGGGCTCAGTTTTTTGTCAGAGAAAAATTGAAGGAGCTAACACCAAGCAGATACAATGAACTTGCTAACGTACCTACTTCTGGCAGTAATTCTAAAGTACTGCCCATACAATACCACTTACAGCCAGACAGTCCGGCCCGGCCCCGTGACTAAAGTGGCGCAAGGGAATAAAGAAGAGTCCAATATAAATAAAATAATACAAAAAATATAGCATAGCTCCAGAAGAATGAAAGCAATTCAGGGAAATTCTAAGACCACGGCATCGTAGAGTCAAAGAATGACTTCGGTTGGAGGGACCTTAAAGATCATCTAGTTCCAATCCCCCTGCTGTGGGCAAGGTTGCTGCCCACTAGATCAGGCTGCCCAGGATCCAATGCCAACCTGGTCTTGAATGTCTCCAGAGATGAGGCATTCCACAGCCTCTCTGGGCAACCTGTGCCAGTGCCTCACCACTCTCTGAGTAATACTATTCTTCCTAACATCTACTCTAAATCTCCCCTCTCTTAGTTTAAAGCCTTGTCCTATCACTATCTACCTGTGTAAAAGGAAGGTACCCCTCCTACTTGAGGATCCCTTCAAGTACTGGAAGGCCACAATGAGGTCTCCGTGGAGCCTTCTCTTCTCCAACCTAAATATGCCCAACTTCCTCAACTTTTCCTCATACGAGAGGTGCTTCAGTCCTTCGATCATTTCTGTGGCCCTCCTCTGGACCCAGTCCAACAGCTCCACAGCCTTCCTGTACTGTGGGCCCCAGGCCCGCACACAGTACTCCAGATAGGATCTCATGAGGACAGAGTAGAGAGGAACAATCACCTCCCTCTCTCTGCTGGCCACTCCTCTTCTGATGCAGCCCAGCATACCGTTCACCTTCCGGGCTGCAAGCGTGCACAGCTGGCTCATGACCAAGGCTGCTCTCCATGGCTTCTTCTCTCAGTCTGTGCACATACCTCGGATTGCCTCGACCCAAGTGCAGCACCTTGCACTTGGCCTGGTTAAACCCCGTAGGCTTCTTGTGTATCCATTTTTTGAGCCTGTTCAGGTCCCTCCAGGTGGCGTCCTTCCCTTCCATTGCGTCAACTGCGCCACTCAGCTTGCTGCCTACAGCAAACTTGCTAAGGGTACGCACAGTCCCCTGTCTATGTCGACAAAGATGTTGAAGAGCACTGGTCCCACAGCAGACCTCTGGGGGATCACCACTCATCCCTGGCCTCCACCTGGACATAGAGCCATTGTCAGCCACCCTCTGGCTACAGCCATCCAACCAATTCTTTCTCCACCTAACAGTCCAGCCTTCAAACCCATAGCCCTCCAATGTAGAGTTAATGATGTGGTGTGGGAGCATTTCAGAGGTCCTGCACAAGCCTATGTAGACAACATCAGCTGCCCTCCCTTGGTCCACATATTTCATTGCTTCCACGAAATTAATTTAATACCAACCTTTTAGCCCTGCTTAAGCAGGGGGTTGGACTAGATGACCTCTAGCTGTCTCTTCTAACTTCAGTCACTCTGTGGTTCTGTGAACCTGTCTCTTTGACTTGTTTTCTCTTTGGTTTGTTATTCTTACGGTTTTAAAAGAAGGGGAAGGAAGCTACTTGACTAATCACAGAATCATAGAATCGCTAAGGTTGGAAAAGCCCCACAGGATCACCCAGACCAACCATTCGCCCATCACCAATGCTTCTCGCTAAACCATGTCCCTCAACACAACATCCAAACGCTCTTTGAACACCTCCAGTGTCGGTGACTCCACCACCTCTCTGGGCAGCCCTTTCAGAGAAGTAGTATTTCCTAACGTCCAGCCTGAATTTTCCCTGGCGCAGCTTGAAGCCGTTCCCTCTAGTCCTATCATTAGTCACAGCGAGAGAAGAGGCCGACTCCCAGCTCACTACAACCTCCCTTCAGGTAGTTATAGAGAGCAATGATGTTTCCCCTGAGCCTCCTCTTCCCCAGATTGAACAATCCCAGCTCCTTCAGCCGCTCCTCATAAGGCCTGTGCTCCAGACCCCTCACCAGCTTTGTTGCCCTTCTCTGGACACGCTCCAGGGCCTCGATGTCTTTCTTACAGCGAGGGGCCCAAAACTGGACACAGCACCCGAGGTGCGGCCTCACCAGTGCTGAGTACAGGGGGACAATTACTTCCCTGTTCCTTCTGGCAACACTGTTTCAGTTGCAAGCCAGGATGCCATTGGCCTTCTTGGACACCTGGGCACACTGCTGGCTCATGTTCAGCCAAGCATCAATCAGTGCCCCCAGGCCCATTTCCTCTACAGTCTTTGTCACTGCTTAATCTTTGCTTAATTTCCACAGGGTTTTTTTTTTTTCTTTTTTTTTCTGTCTTTTTTTTCATTTGCTGCACTTTACACTTCATAGAATCATTGAATCATCGAATCATAGAATGGCCTGGGTTGAAAAGGACCACAGTGATCATCGAGTTTCAACCCCCCTGCTATGGGCAGGGTCACCAACCACCGGACCAGGCTGCCCAGAGCCACATCCAGCCTGGCCTTGAACGCCTCCAGGGATGGGGCATCCACAACCTCCTTGGGCAACCTGTTCCAGTGCGTCACCACCCTCTGGGTGAAAAACTTCCTCCTAATATCTAACCCAAACCTCCCCTGTCCCAGTTTAAAACCTTTCTCCCTTGTCCTGTCACTATCCACCCTCGTAAACAGATGTTGCACTTCCTGTTTATAGGCTCTCTTCAAGTACTGGAAGGCCACAGTGAGGTCTGCCCGGAGCCTTCTCTTCTCCAAGAGAAACCAGCCCAGTTCCCTCAACCTTTCCTCACAGGAGAGGTGCGCCAGCCCTCTCATCATCTTAGTGGCCCTCCCCTGGACCCGTTCCAGGAGCTCTGCGTCTTTCTTGTACTGGGGGCCCCAGGCCTGGACGCAGTACTGCAGATGGGGCCTCACAAGAGCTGAATAGAGGGGGACAATCACCTCCCTCTCCCTACTGGCCACCCCTTTCTTAATGTAGCCCAGAACACAGTTGGCCTTCCGGGCTGCAAGCGCACACTGCTGGCTCATGTCCAGCTTCTCGGCTACCAGGACCCTCAAGTCCTTCTCCACAGGGCTGCTCTCAAGGGGTTCTTTGCCCAGTCCGTATAAACACCTGGGATTACCCTGGCCCAAGAGCAACACCCTGCACTTGTCCTTGTTGAACCTCAGTAGATTCACACGGGCCCACTTCTCCAGCCTGTCCAGGTCCCTCTGGATGGCTTCCCTTCCCTCCAACGTATCGACTGCACCGCTCAGCTTGCTGTCACCCACAAATTTGCTGAGGGTGCACTCGATGCCATCGAGTTTATTTATTATGCGCCGTTTATTTAAAAAAAAATGTATTAAAGAGTGAATTACTATAGTAACTGTATTTTTATTTAAGAGACTGTTGGCTATCTTGCTCCACTGTGCAGATACAGAAGCAGTGCCAAACAGTGATACAGCTGTTGCAGTAAAATGAAAGGTCACTCTGCAGGTGATCTCCAGACATACCTTCAAAACTGAGCCACTCTGTATATCCGATGAATATATTCTTAGTTTATAATAATGCCTTTCTTGTGGCAATATTAATGCTTGGTAGGAAACTAACCACATACACCGTCAAACCTTACACAGCCAAACTCTTTCAGTCAGTTTCCTATCACTCATCTCTGTATCAATGCTGTATCCTTCTGTTTGTTATTTTCATTTGTTTACTAGCAGACAAAATGTGTTTGATTGTTATGAATTACTGAATTTAAAATGAGATGAAAAGAGTGTCCAATGTGAATAAAATAGAAAAAATAGCATAGCTCCATAAATATCGAAGATCTAAAAATAGAAATAAAAAATTTTATCTCGGTAAGAAATCAATAAAAAGAAAATAAAAAAAAAATATGATAGCACCAGACGATGTAAAGCAATTCAAGGAAATTCTAAGATCGTTACATCACAGAGTAATAGAATATTGTTGCCGGCAGGTCGAAGGAGGCAAACCTTCCTGCCCGCTCCATGGCCAGCAGCAGGCACCTCACTGCACTGCCTGCAACAGCCGCCATCTTGCTTGGGTGCCGAGGGCCCACGCCCTCACCCCTCTGTGTGGTAGTGACTACCTCACAGAGCGTGTCGCAAAGCGGCCATTGTGACATAAGCAGCCAGGAGCAGGTTAGGCCAGGCCAAGCTCAGACCGTGGGTCAGTGCGACCTGGTGAGGTGAGGAGAGAGGGCAGGGAGCCAGGGGCTGCCTGGGGCTGCTCAGTGAGGAGGGGTCCCCACGCCCTGGGGGCCTGAGCTGCTAACTCAACTCTCGTCCTGCTTCTCCCTCAGAGTCGGCAGAGGAGAGCGTGCAGGAGAAAGCCCAGCGCTGACTGGGCAGGGACTCCAAGCGCTCAGCGTCGACGTGTACCATGTCCAAAAGGAAGGAGAAGACCTCCCACTCGGAGGAGCAAGGTGAGAGCAAAGTATCCCTGCGTGCAGCTCCCTGCCGGGCAGAGGGGTACTGCGGGGTCTGCCTGTGTCTGAGAGGGGAGGCGGGGGCAGGCAGGGGCTCCCCAGACACTGCTGGGCATGGCCCCTCTGCTCCTCAGCCAGCTTGGCCTGCGCGTGCCTGCCGTGACTGTTGGGCCTACCGTGGCCCTTGTCCCCCTCGCATCTTCCAGCCCTGCCCCTCATCCAGCATGGCAGGCACAGTGCAGGCCCCAGGCAACAGTCCTCGGGGACACTCGGTACTCACTGCTGCTTCTATCGGCTCTCTCCTCTTCAGTATGCATGCTGTGTCGCCGAGCAGACGTTCACCCGGACATCTGCGGGCCCACCCTCAGCGAGAGCGGGCTTTGCGTCCACAAGTTTTGCTTGGTGAGTTCCCTCAGAGCTCCTTCCGCCTTCCAGACACGGATGCTCCCTCTTTTCCTTCCTGTGCTCATGAGATCCTGCTCTGTTCTCTTCTCCTCTCCAGTTTTTTGCCAACGGCCTGTATGAACACACTGCCCTCCAGAGGGCAGTTCTCAAGTTCCCCCTTGATGCCATCAGATGCACAATCGAGGAGGCAGAGCAGAAGGTGAGGATCTGAAGGAATGGGGATGTTTGTGCCGTCACGAGCCAAGCCTGGACCCTGGGGAAGCAATCGCAGTCTGTCCACCTAGCACCAGGACAAAGTTCTGCTCTAGCAGATTAAACTTGTCCGCCAGGCGGCTCTGCAGGGCATGACCCAGCAGTGCCTGCATTCTGTGCCCTGCCTAGAGGCACGGCGTTGGGCTCAGAGGCCCCGAGCCTGGTGCTAATGGGGGCTGCTGTGCTCTTTCCAGCACTGCTTCGTTTGTGGAGAGAAGGGGGCCTCCATCTGCTGCGCAGAGACAGGCTGTGAGCGTAGCTTTCATCTGCCCTGTGCCACGGATGGCGAATGCGTCACGCACTTCTTTGGGAGGCACAGGTAAGGGCTGTCAGCAGCAGCCAAGCAAGGGAGGAACGTGCAGGGCTGCTTCCCAGAGCCAAAGCATGGAGCAAAGTCCTTAGTGTTCCTCTGCCCACCTCTCCGCACTTCTCAGCTTACCCATCCTTTCCACCTTCCCCCAGGTCCTTCTGCTGTGAGCACCGCCCTCAGCAGATAGTGGAGGCAGATCCAGAGCCTGACACAGCCTGCATCATCTGCCTGGAGCCCGTGGGGGACAAAAAGTCCTACCACACCATGGTGTGCCCAGTGTGCATACAGGCCTGGTTCCACCGGAGCTGCATCCAGGTAGGAGCCCTCCCCTTGCTCTGCAGTCACCGCAGGTGCTCAGTGGCACCAGGCCCCGCTCACACTCTGGCTGCTTGTGTGTTACTGCCGCAGGGACAGGCCATGAGCGCTGGCATTCTGCGCTTCCAATGTCCCGTCTGCAGAGACAGGATGCAGTTCCGGACGCAAATGCACATCCTCGGGATCCAAATCCCAGCCAGGTTGGTGCCTTCCTTCCGCCCAGCTCTCTAGACACTGAGGCGCAAGTGCCGTGCCTGCCCAGGGATTGCCCCCAGCAGGCCCAGCTGACCCTTTGCTGTCCCAGGAGCGTTGGCCTCAGCTTCATGGAGAAGCTGGGGATGGGCTTGCGGCGGAAGAGCAGGGATGCCCTAGATCTGCCCTACGCCTGGGGCACTGAGGACTCATCACTTTCCCTCTCTTCTCTGGCAGAAGACCAACATGGGAGGACAAGGAGTCCTATGAAAAGCTGTATGAGATGCACGGGCTCTGTGATGTCAGCGAGTGCCTGTACACAGAAGGCAGGGAGCAAGCAGAGGAAGAGGGGTGAGTTACCTCAGCAGCCCCGCGTGGGATCTCAGCCTCACCACAGGCTGGGGGAGCAAGGACTGGGCTCAAGTGCTGCACTACCCGGCACTCCCTGGCTTGACTCTGTTTGTCCTCACAGCTTCAGCCTCTTTTTTTTTTTTTCTTTTTTTTCTTTCTTTTTTTTTTTTTTTTTCCCCAGGCCCTGGGAGCTGCTCGTTTGCACCTCTTGTGCTGTGCAAGGCACCCACCGGCACTGCTCCTCCTTGAGCGAGAGCATAACAAGCTGGGAGTGTGACATCTGTGCTGGCGTGGGCACAGGTAAGAGGCAAACAGCCGTGTACTGCTGGCTTGGGGCCAGGCAAGGCCTGGCAGCGGGTCCTCAGAGCGGCTTTGCCAGAGTTCCTCTGCCCCTGGACGGATGGGAACCTCGCCCACCATGGGGCTGCCGGGTCATCCGGCTGACCTTCCTGCCTCTCCTTACAGCCTCCAGTGACGAGCCGCAGCTTGCTGGTCCCAGCACTGCCAGCCAGGAGGCAGAGGGGCCATCTCCTAGCTCCCCAGAACCTGGCAACCACAGATCCGACTCCACCAGCAAGGCAGCATCGGAGTCACCCTGTGGTTCTCAGCTGCCTAAGCGCAGCAGCCTGTCCAGCCAGCCCAGGACAGGACAGAGCAAGAGCCGCGGACATACATCTAAGCAGCACCAAGGACACCAAGGGAGCAGCCCTACACCAGCTCCAGGTGCTGAGAGCAGCCCCCGCGGATCCACCAGCAAGCGGGAAGTGGGGTCCTCCAGAAATTGCCCAGCGGCTGAACGCAGAAGGCAATCTGGGCAGCAGGGCACAGGCCGGACAAGAAGCCGCTCTCCGCTGAAGGATCGTGCCTCCAATTCCCCGAGCCAGCTCAGAAGAAATCCTGGCAGCAGACGTAGTGCAGCCTCAGCTACTGTGAGCGGCAGACGTACTGCGGCCTCAGCTACTGCCAGCGGCAGACGTACTCCAGCCCCAGGTGCTGAGAGCAGCACGCACACCTCTGGCAGCCGGAGGGCATCCAGGAATTCCCCAGGGGCTGGAAGCATAAGATGCCACAAAGAGCAAGGCACAAGCCGGAGACAGAGCCAATCCTCCCTCCAAGGTCCGGCATCAAATTCCTCGAGCCAGCCCCGAGGACGCCGTGGCAGCAGGCTTAGTGCTGAGAGCGGCTCCCAGAGCTCTGGCAGACAGGTGACATCCAGGTCCTCCAGGGATTCCGCGCTGCCTGAACACAGAAGGCATTCCCAGAACCAGGAACGAAGCCGTTCCCCGCGGGATCGTCGGGCTTCCAATTCCCCAAGACAGTCTGGAGGAAGCCAGAGCCGCAGTCCCAGGCAGCGGCGGCCATCTCAGGCACGACGCCACTCCCAGAACCAGCCCTGAAGACACCGCAGGAGCAGCCATGTACCACAGCCACGTGACGGCTCCTGTCCCCAGCAGCCAACCCAATAGACTTGTCACGGACTTCTCTCTAGATCCGCGTCCGTGACAGGGGGCAGCAGGCCTGGGAAAAAAGACAAAAAATACAGAGAGACAGAGGGAAGAAAGAAAAGTGTTAACGGATTACGGGCCGGGCCGGCGCAGCCCCGTGACTGAAGAGGCAACGGACTCGTGGGATAATACAATGCAACACAATACAATTGGAATGGAGACCCACACAGCAAACAGAATGAGGGAGAGAATGTCCAAAACTGAGGCCTTACTCTGTGCACTGCAGAGGAACCACGTGCTTCTCCGCTGTGAAAGCGAGAGTCCGCGAGAGGGAGAGCGGCTGGTGTCCTGCCAGGAGCTGCACCTTTCTTCCTCTGAGCCCAGAGTCCTGTGGGGAATGCCGCTCCTCCCCTGCCCTCCGAGAACCAACATGCCCACAAAAAGCAGTCCGCAGAACCAGCACGTTAGCTCTTTAACTCCCACTGCTTTACATGATGTCATGATGCGGAACAGCGACAACCAAAAGCACAAAACCACCACCAAAAGCACAAAACCACCACCAAAATTAAAACCAACAATTTAACCCAAAAAAGCTGCATTGTGTCTACTCTCTAAAGCGGGAGCTGAATACTCCGGGTACACTTAGTTAGAGCATTGAGGATGAAGAAGGAGGAAGTGTATATGCCCTGCATAAGGAGCAGGGCAGATATCTTTATACAAGCACAGCACTTCCAGGAGGACTGGTCAGTGAAGATCCAACCACAGGCTTACGGTTAACGCTGGCTCCTGGCATATGTATTAAGCTTGATTGCCACATTAGGCTTATTTTGCACAACCATGGCTACGCTACACCCAGCCTGTCCTAGCTCATACTGAGCCACCTGGGCTGCCTCCGCACCCAGCTCTTGGATGGTGTTCACACCCAGCATGACTGCAGTGACTGCAAGGGGTCCTCTGCTGACCCCTTATGCTGACCACATGCTGACCATGTGCTAGATGCATACACACACAAACGCTGTCATTACAGCTCTGCTCTCACCAAAACCAATGAAAGTTGACTTGAATTACTTCAGCGGAGGCTGGGCTCAGTTTTTTGTCAGAGAAAAATTGAAGGAGCTAACACCAAGCAGATACAATGAACTTGCTAACGTACCTACTTCTGGCAGTAATTCTAAAGTACTGCCCATACAATACCACTTACAGCCAGACAGTCCGGCCCGGCCCCGTGACTAAAGTGGCGCAAGGGAATAAAGAAGAGTCCAATATAAATAAAATAATACAAAAAATATAGCATAGCTCCAGAAGAATGAAAGCAATTCAGGGAAATTCTAAGACCACGGCATCGTAGAGTCAAAGAATGACTTCGGTTGGAGGGACCTTAAAGATCATCTAGTTCCAATCCCCCTGCTGTGGGCAAGGTTGCTGCCCACTAGATCAGGCTGCCCAGGATCCAATCCAACCTGGTCTTGAATGTCTCCAGAGATGAGGCATTCCACAGCCTCTCTGGGCAACCTGTGCCAGTGCCTCACCACTCTCTGAGTAATACTATTCTTCCTAACATCTACTCTAAATCTCCCCTCTCTTAGTTTAAAGCCTTGTCCTATCACTATCTACCTGTGTAAAAGGAAGGTACCCCTCCTACTTGAGGATCCCTTCAAGTACTGGAAGGCCACAATGAGGTCTCCGTGGAGCCTTCTCTTCTCCAACCTAAATATGCCCAACTTCCTCAACTTTT
Organism: Gallus gallus; assembly: GCF_016699485.2. NCBI lineage: Eukaryota > Metazoa > Chordata > Aves > Galliformes > Phasianidae > Gallus > Gallus gallus. The sequence continues at coordinate 182,761,422 of NC_052532.1, forward strand.
CCTCATACGAGAGGTGCTTCAGTCCTTCGATCATTTCTGTGGCCCTCCTCTGGACCCAGTCCAACAGCTCCACAGCCTTCCTGTACTGTGGGCCCCAGGCCCGCACACAGTACTCCAGATAGGATCTCATGAGGACAGAGTAGAGAGGAACAATCACCTCCCTCTCTCTGCTGGCCACTCCTCTTCTGATGCAGCCCAGCATACCGTTCACCTTCCGGGCTGCAAGCGTGCACAGCTGGCTCATGACCAAGGCTGCTCTCCATGGCTTCTTCTCTCAGTCTGTGCACATACCTCGGATTGCCTCGACCCAAGTGCAGCACCTTGCACTTGGCCTGGTTAAACCCCGTAGGCTTCTTGTGTATCCATTTTTTGAGCCTGTTCAGGTCCCTCCAGGTGGCGTCCTTCCCTTCCATTGCGTCAACTGCGCCACTCAGCTTGCTGCCTACAGCAAACTTGCTAAGGGTACGCACAGTCCCCTGTCTATGTCGACAAAGATGTTGAAGAGCACTGGTCCCACAGCAGACCTCTGGGGGATCACCACTCATCCCTGGCCTCCACCTGGACATAGAGCCATTGTCAGCCACCCTCTGGCTACAGCCATCCAACCAATTCTTTCTCCACCTAACAGTCCAGCCTTCAAACCCATAGCCCTCCAATGTAGAGTTAATGATGTGGTGTGGGAGCATTTCAGAGGTCCTGCACAAGCCTATGTAGACAACATCAGCTGCCCTCCCTTGGTCCACATATTTCATTGCTTCCACGAAATTAATTTAATACCAACCTTTTAGCCCTGCTTAAGCAGGGGGTTGGACTAGATGACCTCTAGCTGTCTCTTCTAACTTCAGTCACTCTGTGGTTCTGTGAACCTGTCTCTTTGACTTGTTTTCTCTTTGGTTTGTTATTCTTACGGTTTTAAAAGAAGGGGAAGGAAGCTACTTGACTAATCACAGAATCATAGAATCGCTAAGGTTGGAAAAGCCCCACAGGATCACCCAGACCAACCATTCGCCCATCACCAATGCTTCTCGCTAAACCATGTCCCTCAACACAACATCCAAACGCTCTTTGAACACCTCCAGTGTCGGTGACTCCACCACCTCTCTGGGCAGCCCTTTCAGAGAAGTAGTATTTCCTAACGTCCAGCCTGAATTTTCCCTGGCGCAGCTTGAAGCCGTTCCCTCTAGTCCTATCATTAGTCACAGCGAGAGAAGAGGCCGACTCCCAGCTCACTACAACCTCCCTTCAGGTAGTTATAGAGAGCAATGATGTTTCCCCTGAGCCTCCTCTTCCCCAGATTGAACAATCCCAGCTCCTTCAGCCGCTCCTCATAAGGCCTGTGCTCCAGACCCCTCACCAGCTTTGTTGCCCTTCTCTGGACACGCTCCAGGGCCTCGATGTCTTTCTTACAGCGAGGGGCCCAAAACTGGACACAGCACCCGAGGTGCGGCCTCACCAGTGCTGAGTACAGGGGGACAATTACTTCCTTGTTCCTTCTGGCAACACTGTTTCAGTTGCAAGCCAGGATGCCATTGGCCTTCTTGGACACCTGGGCACACTGCTGGCTCATGTTCAGCCAAGCATCAATCAGTGCCCCCAGGCCCATTTCCTCTACAGTCTTTGTCACTGCTTAATCTTTGCTTAATTTCCACAGGGTTTTTTTTTTTTTTTTTTTTTTTTCTGTCTTTTTTTTCATTTGCTGCACTTTACACTTCATAGAATCATTGAATCATCGAATCATAGAATGGCCTGGGTTGAAAAGGACCACAGTGATCATCGAGTTTCAACCCCCCTGCTATGGGCAGGGTCACCAACCACCGGACCAGGCTGCCCAGAGCCACATCCAGCCTGGCCTTGAACGCCTCCAGGGATGGGGCATCCACAACCTCCTTGGGCAACCTGTTCCAGTGCGTCACCACCCTCTGGGTGAAAAACTTCCTCCTAATATCTAACCCAAACCTCCCCTGTCCCAGTTTAAAACCTTTCTCCCTTGTCCTGTCACTATCCACCCTCGTAAACAGATGTTGCACTTCCTGTTTATAGGCTCTCTTCAAGTACTGGAAGGCCACAGTGAGGTCTGCCCGGAGCCTTCTCTTCTCCAAGAGAAACCAGCCCAGTTCCCTCAACCTTTCCTCACAGGAGAGGTGCGCCAGCCCTCTCATCATCTTAGTGGCCCTCCCCTGGACCCGTTCCAGGAGCTCTGCGTCTTTCTTGTACTGGGGGCCCCAGGCCTGGACGCAGTACTGCAGATGGGGCCTCACAAGAGCTGAATAGAGGGGGACAATCACCTCCCTCTCCCTGCTGGCCACCCCTTTCTTAATGTAGCCCAGAACACAGTTGGCCTTCCGGGCTGCAAGCGCACACTGCTGGCTCATGTCCAGCTTCTCGGCTACCAGGACCCTCAAGTCCTTCTCCACAGGGCTGCTCTCAAGGGGTTCTTTGCCCAGTCCGTATAAACACCTGGGATTACCCTGGCCCAAGAGCAACACCCTGCACTTGTCCTTGTTGAACCTCAGTAGATTCACACGGGCCCACTTCTCCAGCCTGTCCAGGTCCCTCTGGATGGCTTCCCTTCCCTCCAACGTATCGACTGCACCGCTCAGCTTGCTGTCACCCACAAATTTGCTGAGGGTGCACTCGATGCCATCGAGTTTATTTATTATGCGCCGTTTATTTAAAAAAAAATGTATTAAAGAGTGAATTACTATAGTAACTGTATTTTTATTTAAGAGACTGTTGGCTATCTTGCTCCACTGTGCAGATACAGAAGCAGTGCCAAACAGTGATACAGCTGTTGCAGTAAAATGAAAGGTCACTCTGCAGGTGATCTCCAGACATACCTTCAAAACTGAGCCACTCTGTATATCCGATGAATATATTCTTAGTTTATAATAATGCCTTTCTTGTGGCAATATTAATGCTTGGTAGGAAACTAACCACATACACCGTCAAACCTTACACAGCCAAACTCTTTCAGTCAGTTTCCTATCACTCATCTCTGTATCAATGCTGTATCCTTCTGTTTGTTATTTTCATTTGTTTACTAGCAGACAAAATGTGTTTGATTGTTATGAATTACTGAATTTAAAATGAGATGAAAAGAGTGTCCAATGTGAATAAAATAGAAAAAATAGCATAGCTCCATAAATATCGAAGATCTAAAAATAGAAATAAAAAATTTTATCTCGGTAAGAAATCAATAAAAAGAAAATAAAAAAAAAATATGATAGCACCAGACGATGTAAAGCAATTCAAGGAAATTCTAAGATCGTTACATCACAGAGTAATAGAATATTGTTGCCGGCAGGTCGAAGGAGGCAAACCTTCCTGCCCGCTCCATGGCCAGCAGCAGGCACCTCACTGCACTGCCTGCAACAGCCGCCATCTTGCTTGGGTGCCGAGGGCCCACGCCCTCACCCCTCTGTGTGGTAGTGACTACCTCACAGAGCGTGTCGCAAAGCGGCCATTGTGACATAAGCAGCCAGGAGCAGGTTAGGCCAGGCCAAGCTCAGACCGTGGGTCAGTGCGACCTGGTGAGGTGAGGAGAGAGGGCAGGGAGCCAGGGGCTGCCTGGGGCTGCTCAGTGAGGAGGGGTCCCCACGCCCTGGGGGCCTGAGCTGCTAACTCAACTCTCGTCCTGCTTCTCCCTCAGAGTCGGCAGAGGAGAGTGTGCAGGAGAAAGCCCAGCGCTGACTGGGCAGGGACTCCAAGCGCTCAGCGTCGACGTGTACCATGTCCAAAAGGAAGGAGAAGACCTCCCACTCGGAGGAGCAAGGTGAGAGCAAAGTATCCCTGCGTGCAGCTCCCTGCCGGGCAGAGGGGTACTGCGGGGTCTGCCTGTGTCTGAGAGGGGAGGCGGGGGCAGGCAGGGGCTCCCCAGACACTGCTGGGCATGGCCCCTCTGCTCCTCAGCCAGCTTGGCCTGCGCGTGCCTGCCGTGACTGTTGGGCCTACCGTGGCCCTTGTCCCCCTCGCATCTTCCAGCCCTGCCCCTCATCCAGCATGGCAGGCACAGTGCAGGCCCCAGGCAACAGTCCTCGGGGACACTCGGTACTCACTGCTGCTTCTATCGGCTCTCTCCTCTTCAGTATGCATGCTGTGTCGCCGAGCAGACGTTCACCCGGACATCTGCGGGCCCACCCTCAGCGAGAGCGGGCTTTGCGTCCACAAGTTTTGCTTGGTGAGTTCCCTCAGAGCTCCTTCCGCCTTCCAGACACGGATGCTCCCTCTTTTCCTTCCTGTGCTCATGAGATCCTGCTCTGTTCTCTTCTCCTCTCCAGTTTTTTGCCAACGGCCTGTATGAACACACTGCCCTCCAGAGGGCAGTTCTCAAGTTCCCCCTTGATGCCATCAGATGCACAATCGAGGAGGCAGAGCAGAAGGTGAGGATCTGAAGGAATGGGGATGTTTGTGCCGTCACGAGCCAAGCCTGGACCCTGGGGAAGCAATCGCAGTCTGTCCACCTAGCACCAGGACAAAGTTCTGCTCTAGCAGATTAAACTTGTCCGCCAGGCGGCTCTGCAGGGCATGACCCAGCAGTGCCTGCATTCTGTGCCCTGCCTAGAGGCACGGCGTTGGGCTCAGAGGCCCCGAGCCTGGTGCTAATGGGGGCTGCTGTGCTCTTTCCAGCACTGCTTCGTTTGTGGAGAGAAGGGGGCCTCCATCTGCTGCGCAGAGACAGGCTGTGAGCGTAGCTTTCATCTGCCCTGTGCCACGGATGGCGAATGCGTCACGCACTTCTTTGGGAGGCACAGGTAAGGGCTGTCAGCAGCAGCCAAGCAAGGGAGGAACGTGCAGGGCTGCTTCCCAGAGCCAAAGCATGGAGCAAAGTCCTTAGTGTTCCTCTGCCCACCTCTCCGCACTTCTCAGCTTACCCATCCTTTCCACCTTCCCCCAGGTCCTTCTGCTGTGAGCACCGCCCTCAGCAGATAGTGGAGGCAGATCCAGAGCCTGACACAGCCTGCATCATCTGCCTGGAGCCCGTGGGGGACAAAAAGTCCTACCACACCATGGTGTGCCCAGTGTGCATACAGGCCTGGTTCCACCGGAGCTGCATCCAGGTAGGAGCCCTCCCCTTGCTCTGCAGTCACCGCAGGTGCTCAGCGGCACCAGGCCCCGCTCACACTCTGGCTGCTTGTGTGTTACTGCCGCAGGGACAGGCCATGAGCGCTGGCATTCTGCGCTTCCAATGTCCCGTCTGCAGAGACAGGATGCAGTTCCGGACGCAAATGCACATCCTCGGGATCCAAATCCCAGCCAGGTTGGTGCCTTCCTTCCGCCCAGCTCTCTAGACACTGAGGCGCAAGTGCCGTGCCTGCCCAGGGATTGCCCCCAGCAGGCCCAGCTGACCCTTTGCTGTCCCAGGAGCGTTGGCCTCAGCTTCATGGAGAAGCTGGGGATGGGCTTGCGGCGGAAGAGCAGGGATGCCCTAGATCTGCCCTACGCCTGGGGCACTGAGGACTCATCACTTTCCCTCTCTTCTCTGGCAGAAGACCAACATGGGAGGACAAGGAGTCCTATGAAAAGCTGTATGAGATGCACGGGCTCTGTGATGTCAGCGAGTGCCTGTACACAGAAGGCAGGGAGCAAGCAGAGGAAGAGGGGTGAGTTACCTCAGCAGCCCCGCGTGGGATCTCAGCCTCACCACAGGCTGGGGGAGCAAGGACTGGGCTCAAGTGCTGCACTACCCGGCACTCCCTGGCTTGACTCTGTTTGTCCTCACAGCTTCAGCCTCTTTTTTTTTTTTTCTTTTTTTTCTTTCTTTTTTTTTTTTTTTTTTCCCCAGGCCCTGGGAGCTGCTCGTTTGCACCTCTTGTGCTGTGCAAGGCACCCACCGGCACTGCTCCTCCTTGAGCGAGAGCATAACAAGCTGGGAGTGTGACATCTGTGCTGGCGTGGGCACAGGTAAGAGGCAAACAGCCGTGTACTGCTGGCTTGGGGCCAGGCAAGGCCTGGCAGCGGGTCCTCAGAGCGGCTTTGCCAGAGTTCCTCTGCCCCTGGACGGATGGGAACCTCGCCCACCATGGGGCTGCCGGGTCATCCGGCTGACCTTCCTGCCTCTCCTTACAGCCTCCAGTGACGAGCCGCAGCTTGCTGGTCCCAGCACTGCCAGCCAGGAGGCAGAGGGGCCATCTCCTAGCTCCCCAGAACCTGGCAACCACAGATCCGACTCCACCAGCAAGGCAGCATCGGAGTCACCCTGTGGTTCTCAGCTGCCTAAGCGCAGCAGCCTGTCCAGCCAGCCCAGGACAGGACAGAGCAAGAGCCGCGGACATACATCTAAGCAGCACCAAGGACACCAAGGGAGCAGCCCTACACCAGCTCCAGGTGCTGAGAGCAGCCCCCGCGGATCCACCAGCAAGCGGGAAGTGGGGTCCTCCAGAAATTGCCCAGCGGCTGAACGCAGAAGGCAATCTGGGCAGCAGGGACACAGGCCGGACAAGAAGCCGCTCTCCGCTGAAGGATCGTGCCTCCAATTCCCCGAGCCAGCTCAGAAGAAATCCTGGCAGCAGACGTAGTGCAGCCTCAGCTACTGTGAGCGGCAGACGTACTGCGGCCTCAGCTACTGTCAGCGGCAGACGTACTCCAGCCCCAGGTGCTGAGAGCAGCACGCACACCTCTGGCAGCCGCAGGGCATCCAGGAATTCCCCAGCGGCTGGAAGCATAAGATGCCACAAAGAGCAAGGCACAAGCCGGAGACAGAGCCAATCCTCCCTCCAAGGTCCGGCATCAAATTCCTCGAGCCAGCCCCGAGGACGCCGTGGCAGCAGGCTTAGTGCTGAGAGCGGCTCCCAGAGCTCTGGCAGACAGGTGACATCCAGGTCCTCCAGGGATTCCGCGCTGCCTGAACACAGAAGGCATTCCCAGAACCAGGAACGAAGCCGTTCCCCGCGGGATCGTCGGGCTTCCAATTCCCCAAGACAGTCTGGAGGAAGCCAGAGCCGCAGTCCCAGGCAGCGGCGGCCATCTCAGGCACGACGCCACTCCCAGAACCAGCCCTGAAGACACCGCAGGAGCAGCCATGTACCACAGCCACGTGACGGCTCCTGTCCCCAGCAGCCAACCCAATAGACTTGTCACGGACTTCTCTCTAGATCCGCGTCCTTGACAGGGGGCAGCAGGCCTGGGAAAAAAGACAAAAAATACAGAGAGACAGAGGGAAGAAAGAAAAGTGTTAACGGATTACGGGCCAGTCCGGCGCAGCCCCGTGACTAAAGAGGCAACGGACTCGTGGGATAATACAATGCAACACAATACAATTGGAATGGAGACCCACACAGCAAACAGAATGAGGGAGAGAATGTCCAAAACTGAGGCCTTACTCTGTGCACTGCAGAGGAACCACGTGCTTCTCCGCTGTGAAAGCGAGAGTCCGCGAGAGGGAGAGCGGCTGGTGTCCTGCCAGGAGCTGCACCTTTCTTCCTCTGAGCCCAGAGTCCTGTGGGGAATGCCGCTCCTCCCCTGCCCTCCGAGAACCAACATGCCCACAAAAAGCAGTCCGCAGAACCAGCACGTTAGCTCTTTAACTCCCACTGCTTTACATGATGTCATGATGCGGAACAGCGACAACCAAAAGCACAAAACCACCACCAAAAGCACAAAACCACCACCAAAATTAAAACCAACAATTTAACCCAAAAAAGCTGCATTGTGTCTACTCTCTAAAGCGGGAGCTGAATACTCCGGGTACACTTAGTTAGAGCATTGAGGATGAAGAAGGAGGAAGTGTATATGCCCTGCATAAGGAGCAGGGCAGATATCTTTATACAAGCACAGCACTTCCAGGAGGACTGGTCAGTGAAGATCCAACCACAGGCTTACGGTTAACGCTGGCTCCTGGCATATGTATTAAGCTTGATTGCCACATTAGGCTTATTTTGCACAACCATGGCTACGCTACACCCAGCCTGTCCTAGCTCATACTGAGCCACCTGGGTTGCCTCCGCACCCAGCTCTTGGATGGTGTTCACACCCAGCATGACTGCAGTGACTGCAAGGGGTCCTCTGCTGACCCCTTATGCTGACCACATGCTGACCATGTGCTAGATGCATACACACACAAACGCTGTCATTACAGCTCTGCTCTCACCAAAACCAATGAAAGTTGACTTGAATTACTTCAGCGGAGGCTGGGCTCAGTTTTTTGTCAGAGAAAAATTGAAGGAGCTAACACCAAGCAGATACAATGAACTTGCTAACGTACCTACTTCTGGCAGTAATTCTAAAGTACTGCCCATACAATACCACTTACAGCCAGACAGTCCGGCCCGGCCCCGTGACTAAAGTGGCGCAAGGGAATAAAGAAGAGTCCAATATAAATAAAATAATACAAAAAATATAGCATAGCTCCAGAAGAATGAAAGCAATTCAGGGAAATTCTAAGACCACGGCATCGTAGAGTCAAAGAATGACTTCGGTTGGAGGGACCTTAAAGATCATCTAGTTCCAATCCCCCTGCTGTGGGCAAGGTTGCTGCCCACTAGATCAGGCTGCCCAGGATCCAATCCAACCTGGTCTTGAATGTCTCCAGAGATGAGGCATTCCACAGCCTCTCTGGGCAACCTGTGCCAGTGCCTCACCACTCTCTGAGTAATACTATTCTTCCTAACATCTACTCTAAATCTCCCCTCTCTTAGTTTAAAGCCTTGTCCTATCACTATCTACCTGTGTAAAAGGAAGGTACCCCTCCTACTTGAGGATCCCTTCAAGTACTGGAAGGCCACAATGAGGTCTCCGTGGAGCCTTCTCTTCTCCAACCTAAATATGCCCAACTTCCTCAACTTTTCCTCATACGAGAGGTGCTTCAGTCCTTCGATCATTTCTGTGGCCCTCCTCTGGACCCAGTCCAACAGCTCCACAGCCTTCCTGTACTGTGGGCCCCAGGCCCGCACACAGTACTCCAGATAGGATCTCATGAGGACAGAGTAGAGAGGAACAATCACCTCCCTCTCTCTGCTGGCCACTCCTCTTCTGATGCAGCCCAGCATACCGTTCACCTTCCGGGCTGCAAGCGTGCACAGCTGGCTCATGACCAAGGCTGCTCTCCATGGCTTCTTCTCTCAGTCTGTGCACATACCTCGGATTGCCTCGACCCAAGTGCAGCACCTTGCACTTGGCCTGGTTAAACCCCGTAGGCTTCTTGTGTATCCATTTTTTGAGCCTGTTCAGGTCCCTCCAGGTGGCGTCCTTCCCTTCCATTGCGTCAACTGCGCCACTCAGCTTGCTGCCTACAGCAAACTTGCTAAGCAACCCCACAGCAGACGGATCTTCTGACAGACTGGCAAAAGCATCCTATTGTGACTGGCCCAGGGGCTCCATGCATACTGGGTATTGATTACCTCAGAAGGGGGCATTTCAAGGATCCTAAGGGGTATCGATGGGCCTTTGGAATAGCTGCTGTAGATACAGACAACATTAAGCAGCTATCTGTTTTGCCTGGCCTGTCAGAAGATCCGTCTGCTGTGGGGTTGCTGCAAGTAAAAGAGCAGCAGGTACCAATTGCCACAAAAGCAGTGCATAGACGGCAGTATCGAACCAACAGGGATTCCTTGCTCCCTATTCATAAGTTGATTCGTCAACTAGAAAGTCAAGGAGTGATCAGCAGAACCCATTCACCTTTTAACAGCCCCATATGGCCAGTGCGTAAAGCCAGTGGAGAATGGAGGCTGACGGTAGACTACCGTGGCCTGAATGAAGTCACACCCCCGCTGAGTGCTGCTGTGCCGGACATGCTAGAACTCCAATATGAATTGGAGTCAAAAGCAGCCAAGTGGTATGCCACCATTGACATCGCTAATGCCTTCTTTTCCATTCCTCTGGCCAGAGAGTGCAGGCCACAGTTCGCCTTCACCTGGAGGGGCATTCAGTATACTTGGAACCGTTTGCCCCAGGGGTGGAAACACAGCCCAACCATTTGCCACGGATTAATCCAAACTGTATTGGAACAGGGCAGTGCTCCTGAGCATCTGCAATACATTGATGATATTGTTGTGTGGGGCGATACAGCACAAGATGTTTTTAAGAAAGGAGAGCAAATAATCCAAATTCTTCTGCAAGCTGGTTTTGCTATTAAGCGAAGCAAAGTGAAAGGACCTGCCCAGGAGATTCAGTTCCTAGGTATAAAGTGGCAAGATGGGCGCCGTCACATCCCAGCAGATGTGATTGACAAAATCACTGCCATGTCTCCACCCATTAATAAGAAAGAGACGCAATCTTTTCTGGGTGTAGTGGGCTTTTGGAGGATGCATGTTCCAAACTATAGCCTTATTGTAAGCCCCCTGTATCAAGTGACGCGGAAGAAGAATGATTTTACATGGGGTCCTGAACAGCAGCAGGCTTTTGAGCAGATCAAACATGAGATAGCCCGTGCCGTGGCTCTGGGGCCAGTACGGACGGGACAGGATGTAAGGAACATCCTCTACACTGCTGCTGGAGAGAAAGGTCCCACCTGGAGCTTGTGGCAAAGAACCTCAGGGGAGACCCGAGGCCGACCCCTGGGATTCTGGAGTCGAGCATACAGGGGGTCTGAAGAGTGCTACACCCCAACTGAGAAGGAAATCTTAGCCGCGTATGAGGGGGTTAGGGCTGCTTCCGAAGTAGTCGGTACTGAGACGCAGCTCCTCCTGGCACCTCGACTGCCAGTGCTGAACTGGATGTTTAAAGGAAAGATTCCCTCCACCCATCATGCTACTGATGCCACTTGGAGCAAGTGGATTGCACTGATTACACAACGAGCTCGAATGGGGAACTTCAGTCGTCCAGGAATCTTAGAGGTGATCATGGACTGGCCTGAAGGTAAAAAGTTTGAAACATCACCAGGAGAAGAGGTATCACGTGCCAAAGAGGCCCCACCATATAATGAACTACCAGGAAATGAAAAGAAATATGCCCTGTTCACAGATGGATCGTGTCGTATTGTTGGGAAGTATCGCAGATGGAAAGCTGCTGTGTGGAGCCCCGTGCGACAAGTTGCAGAGGCCACTGAAGGAAAAGGAGAATCAAGTCAGTTTGCAGAGGTCAAGGCTGTCCAACTAGCCTTAGATGTCGCTGAACGGGAGGGGTGGCCAGTGCTTTATCTTTATACTGATTCATGGATGGTGGCGAATGCCTTATGGGGGTGGTTACAGCAGTGGGAGCAAAATAACTGGCAACGGAGAGGTAAACCTATTTGGTCTGCTGAACTGTGGAAAGACATTGCTGCCCGAATAAAGAATATGGTGGTAAAGGTGCGCCACGTAGACGCTCATGTGCCCAAGAGTCGGGCTACGGAAGAACAGAAAAATAACCATCACGTAGATCAGGCAGCCAAAATTGAGGTGGCTCAAATAGACTTGGACTGGCAGAACAAGGGTGAATTATTTCTAGCTCGGTGGGCCCATGAGACCTCGGGCCATCAAGGGAGAGATGCAACGTATAAGTGGGCTAGAGACCGAGGGGTGGACTTAACTATGGATGCTATTGCACAAGTTATTCATGACTGTGAAACATGCGCCATAATCAAACAAGCCAAGAGGATGAAACCTCTCTGGGAGGAAGGGCGATGGCAAAAGTATAAATATGGGGAGGCGTGGCAGATTGACTATATCACCTTGCCACGATCCTGCAATGGTAAGCGTTATGTGCTCACCATGGTGGAAGCGACCACTGGGTGGCTTGAAACATATGCAGTACCCCATGCTACCGCCAGAAATACCATATTAGGTCTGGAGAAACAAGTTCTGTGGCGACATGGCACCCCAGAAAGAATTGAATCAGATAATGGGACTCATTTTAAAAATTCTCTTATAAATACTTGGGCCAAAGAACATGGCATTGAATGGATTTATCATATTCCCTATCATGCACCAGCTTCTGGTAAGATTGAACGATACAATGGGTTGTTAAAAACTATGCTGAAGGCAATGGGCGGTGGAACATTTAAGCACTGGGAGAAGCATCTGGCAGAAGCCACCTGGTTGGTCAACACCAGGGGATCTATCAATCGTGATGGTCCTACCCATTCCAGCTCCCTACATACTGTAGAGGGAGATAAGGTCCCTGTAGTACATGTAAAGAGCATGTTGGGAAAAGCAGTTTGGGTCCTTCCAGCCTCTGGAAAGGGCAGACCTCTCCGTGGAACTGTTTTTGCCCAGGGACCTGGCTCCACTTGGTGGGTGATGCAGAAAGATGGGGACGTTCAATGTGTACCACAAGGGAATTTGATGTTGGGGGAGTGCAGTCAGTAGTTCTATGTATATGTATTAAGCATGATATAATGATGTAGAATAAGGGGTGGAATGTCATGGTTTTGTAACTTCGCTATTGGTATTCCACATCATAACATCATGGACAAAAGAGAAGAACTACGTATCCCAGAGGACCTCACGGTCAGAGAAGGAAGACACATCACAGAAGATACGTCATCTGGTTGCGCGCGGTGCTTCTTCACTTTTCGCTTGCTGCCGGGAGAGGAGTGGGTGTGCTTTCCAAGCCGGGCGCCTTCATCAAGTAAGGCTTTCGGTTTCGGAAACTCTCTCACTCTCTCTCTCTCTCCCTCTCTATCGCTCTTTCGCTCTCTCTCCCTCATTCCATTTGGTTTATTATACTTACTCCCAATTAGATTGTATTGTATCGTGTCATCTTGCATCTCAACATCATAGTTAGTAAAATAAGTTCTCCTTCTTAGATTGTTGCCACCGCTTCGTTTTTCTCGGGAAGTGAAGGGGAGGGGGGGGCCCACAAGCCTACCGGCCCCCTGTCACGGGCACAGATCTATCTAGGTAACTCCGTGACAGGTACGCACAGTCCCCTGTCTATGTCGACAAAGATGTTGAAGAGCACTGGTCCCACAGCAGACCTCTGGGGGATCACCACTCATCCCTGGCCTCCACCTGGACATAGAGCCATTGTCAGCCACCCTCTGGCTACAGCCATCCAACCAATTCTTTCTCCACCTAACAGTCCAGCCTTCAAACCCATAGCCCTCCAATGTAGAGTTAATGATGTGGTGTGGGAGCATTTCAGAGGTCCTGCACAAGCCTATGTAGACAACATCAGCTGCCCTCCCTTGGTCCACATATTTCATTGCTTCCACGAAATTAATTTAATACCAACCTTTTAGCCCTGCTTAAGCAGGGGGTTGGACTAGATGACCTCTAGCTGTCTCTTCTAACTTCAGTCACTCTGTGGTTCTGTGAACCTGTCTCTTTGACTTGTTTTCTCTTTGGTTTGTTATTCTTACGGTTTTAAAAGAAGGGGAAGGAAGCTACTTGACTAATCACAGAATCATAGAATCGCTAAGGTTGGAAAAGCCCCACAGGATCACCCAGACCAACCATTCGCCCATCACCAATGCTTCTCGCTAAACCATGTCCCTCAACACAACATCCAAACGCTCTTTGAACACCTCCAGTGTCGGTGACTCCACCACCTCTCTGGGCAGCCCTTTCAGAGAAGTAGTATTTCCTAACGTCCAGCCTGAATTTTCCCTGGCGCAGCTTGAAGCCGTTCCCTCTAGTCCTATCACTAGTCACAGCGAGAGAAGAGGCCGACTCCCAGCTCACTACAACCTCCCTTCAGGTAGTTATAGAGAGCAATGATGTTTCCCCTGAGCCTCCTCTTCCCCAGATTGAACAATCCCAGCTCCTTCAGCCGCTCCTCATAAGGCCTGTGCTCCAGACCCCTCACCAGCTTTGTTGCCCTTCTCTGGACACGCTCCAGGGCCTCGATGTCTTTCTTACAGCGAGGGGCCCAAAACTGGACACAGCACCCGAGGTGCGGCCTCACCAGTGCTGAGTACAGGGGGACAATTACTTCCTTGTTCCTTCTGGCAACACTGTTTCAGTTGCAAGCCAGGATGCCATTGGCCTTCTTGGACACCTGGGCACACTGCTGGCTCATGTTCAGCCAAGCATCAATCAGTGCCCCCAGGCCCATTTCCTCTACAGTCTTTGTCACTGCTTAATCTTTGCTTAATTTCCACAGGGTTTTTTTTTTTTTTTTTTTTTTTTTTCTGTCTTTTTTTTCATTTGCTGCACTTTACACTTCATAGAATCATTGAATCATCGAATCATAGAATGGCCTGGGTTGAAAAGGACCACAGTGATCATCGAGTTTCAACCCCCCTGCTATGGGCAGGGTCACCAACCACCGGACCAGGCTGCCCAGAGCCACATCCAGCCTGGCCTTGAACGCCTCCAGGGATGGGGCATCCACAACCTCCTTGGGCAACCTGTTCCAGTGCGTCACCACCCTCTGGGTGAAAAACTTCCTCCTAATATCTAACCCAAACCTCCCCTGTCCCAGTTTAAAACCTTTCTCCCTTGTCCTGTCACTATCCACCCTCGTAAACAGATGTTGCACTTCCTGTTTATAGGCTCTCTTCAAGTACTGGAAGGCCACAGTGAGGTCTGCCCGGAGCCTTCTCTTCTCCAAGAGAAACCAGCCCAGTTCCCTCAACCTTTCCTCACAGGAGAGGTGCGCCAGCCCTCTCATCATCTTAGTGGCCCTCCCCTGGACCCGTTCCAGGAGCTCTGCGTCTTTCTTGTACTGGGGGCCCCAGGCCTGGACGCAGTACTGCAGATGGGGCCTCACAAGAGCTGAATAGAGGGGGACAATCACCTCCCTCTCCCTGCTGGCCACCCCTTTCTTAATGTAGCCCAGAACACAGTTGGCCTTCCGGGCTGCAAGCGCACACTGCTGGCTCATGTCCAGCTTCTCGGCTACCAGGACCCTCAAGTCCTTCTCCACAGGGCTGCTCTCAAGGGGTTCTTTGCCCAGTCCGTATAAACACCTGGGATTACCCTGGCCCAAGAGCAACACCCTGCACTTGTCCTTGTTGAACCTCAGTAGATTCACACGGGCCCACTTCTCCAGCCTGTCCAGGTCCCTCTGGATGGCTTCCCTTCCCTCCAACGTATCGACTGCACCGCTCAGCTTGCTGTCACCCACAAATTTGCTGAGGGTGCACTCGATGCCATCGAGTTTATTTATTATGCGCCGTTTATTTAAAAAAAAATGTATTAAAGAGTGAATTACTATAGTAACTGTATTTTTATTTAAGAGACTGTTGGCTATCTTGCTCCACTGTGCAGATACAGAAGCAGTGCCAAACAGTGATACAGCTGTTGCAGTAAAATGAAAGGTCACTCTGCAGGTGATCTCCAGACATACCTTCAAAACTGAGCCACTCTGTATATCCGATGAATATATTCTTAGTTTATAATAATGCCTTTCTTGTGGCAATATTAATGCTTGGTAGGAAACTAACCACATACACCGTCAAACCTTACACAGCCAAACTCTTTCAGTCAGTTTCCTATCACTCATCTCTGTATCAATGCTGTATCCTTCTGTTTGTTATTTTCATTTGTTTACTAGCAGACAAAATGTGTTTGATTGTTATGAATTACTGAATTTAAAATGAGATGAAAAGAGTGTCCAATGTGAATAAAATAGAAAAAATAGCATAGCTCCATAAATATCGAAGATCTAAAAATAGAAATAAAAAATTTTATCTCGGTAAGAAATCAATAAAAAGAAAATAAAAAAAAAATATGATAGCACCAGACGATGTAAAGCAATTCAAGGAAATTCTAAGATCGTTACATCACAGAGTAATAGAATATTGTTGCCGGCAGGTCGAAGGAGGCAAACCTTCCTGCCCGCTCCATGGCCAGCAGCAGGCACCTCACTGCACTGCCTGCAACAGCCGCCATCTTGCTTGGGTGCCGAGGGCCCACGCCCTCACCCCTCTGTGTGGTAGTGACTACCTCACAGAGCGTGTCGCAAAGCGGCCATTGTGACATAAGCAGCCAGGAGCAGGTTAGGCCAGGCCAAGCTCAGACCGTGGGTCAGTGCGACCTGGTGAGGTGAGGAGAGAGGGCAGGGAGCCAGGGGCTGCCTGGGGCTGCTCAGTGAGGAGGGGTCCCCACGCCCTGGGGGCCTGAGCTGCTAACTCAACTCTCGTCCTGCTTCTCCCTCAGAGTCGGCAGAGGAGAGCGTGCAGGAGAAAGCCCAGCGCTGACTGGGCAGGGACTCCAAGCGCTCAGCGTCGACGTGTACCATGTCCAAAAGGAAGGAGAAGACCTCCCACTCGGAGGAGCAAGGTGAGAGCAAAGTATCCCTGCGTGCAGCTCCCTGCCGGGCAGAGGGGTACTGCGGGGTCTGCCTGTGTCTGAGAGGGGAGGCGGGGGCAGGCAGGGGCTCCCCAGACACTGCTGGGCATGGCCCCTCTGCTCCTCAGCCAGCTTGGCCTGCGCGTGCCTGCCGTGACTGTTGGGCCTACCGTGGCCCTTGTCCCCCTCGCATCTTCCAGCCCTGCCCCTCATCCAGCATGGCAGGCACAGTGCAGGCCCCAGGCAACAGTCCTCGGGGACACTCGGTACTCACTGCTGCTTCTATCGGCTCTCTCCTCTTCAGTATGCATGCTGTGTCGCCGAGCAGACGTTCACCCGGACATCTGCGGGCCCACCCTCAGCGAGAGCGGGCTTTGCGTCCACAAGTTTTGCTTGGTGAGTTCCCTCAGAGCTCCTTCCGCCTTCCAGACACGGATGCTCCCTCTTTTCCTTCCTGTGCTCATGAGATCCTGCTCTGTTCTCTTCTCCTCTCCAGTTTTTTGCCAACGGCCTGTATGAACACACTGCCCTCCAGAGGGCAGTTCTCAAGTTCCCCCTTGATGCCATCAGATGCACAATCGAGGAGGCAGAGCAGAAGGTGAGGATCTGAAGGAATGGGGATGTTTGTGCCGTCACGAGCCAAGCCTGGACCCTGGGGAAGCAATCGCAGTCTGTCCACCTAGCACCAGGACAAAGTTCTGCTCTAGCAGATTAAACTTGTCCGCCAGGCGGCTCTGCAGGGCATGACCCAGCAGTGCCTGCATTCTGTGCCCTGCCTAGAGGCACGGCGTTGGGCTCAGAGGCCCCGAGCCTGGTGCTAATGGGGGCTGCTGTGCTCTTTCCAGCACTGCTTCGTTTGTGGAGAGAAGGGGGCCTCCATCTGCTGCGCAGAGACAGGCTGTGAGCGTAGCTTTCATCTGCCCTGTGCCACGGATGGCGAATGCGTCACGCACTTCTTTGGGAGGCACAGGTAAGGGCTGTCAGCAGCAGCCAAGCAAGGGAGGAACGTGCAGGGCTGCTTCCCAGAGCCAAAGCATGGAGCAAAGTCCTTAGTGTTCCTCTGCCCACCTCTCCGCACTTCTCAGCTTACCCATCCTTTCCACCTTCCCCCAGGTCCTTCTGCTGTGAGCACCGCCCTCAGCAGATAGTGGAGGCAGATCCAGAGCCTGACACAGCCTGCATCATCTGCCTGGAGCCCGTGGGGGACAAAAAGTCCTACCACACCATGGTGTGCCCAGTGTGCATACAGGCCTGGTTCCACCGGAGCTGCATCCAGGTAGGAGCCCTCCCCTTGCTCTGCAGTCACCGCAGGTGCTCAGCGGCACCAGGCCCCGCTCACACTCTGGCTGCTTGTGTGTTACTGCCGCAGGGACAGGCCATGAGCGCTGGCATTCTGCGCTTCCAATGTCCCGTCTGCAGAGACAGGATGCAGTTCCGGACGCAAATGCACATCCTCGGGATCCAAATCCCAGCCAGGTTGGTGCCTTCCTTCCGCCCAGCTCTCTAGACACTGAGGCGCAAGTGCCGTGCCTGCCCAGGGATTGCCCCCAGCAGGCCCAGCTGACCCTTTGCTGTCCCAGGAGCGTTGGCCTCAGCTTCATGGAGAAGCTGGGGATGGGCTTGCGGCGGAAGAGCAGGGATGCCCTAGATCTGCCCTACGCCTGGGGCACTGAGGACTCATCACTTTCCCTCTCTTCTCTGGCAGAAGACCAACATGGGAGGACAAGGAGTCCTATGAAAAGCTGTACGAGATGCACGGGCTCTGTGATGTCAGCGAGTGCCTGTACACAGAAGGCAGGGAGCAAGCAGAGGAAGAGGGGTGAGTTACCTCAGCAGCCCCGCGTGGGATCTCAGCCTCACCACAGGCTGGGGGAGCAAGGACTGGGCTCAAGTGCTGCACTACCCGGCACTCCCTGGCTTGACTCTGTTTGTCCTCACAGCTTCAGCCTCTTTTTTTTTTTTTCTTTTTTTTCTTTCTTTTTTTTTTTTTTTTTCCCCAGGCCCTGGGAGCTGCTCGTTTGCACCTCTTGTGCTGTGCAAGGCACCCACCGGCACTGCTCCTCCTTGAGCGAGAGCATAACAAGCTGGGAGTGTGACATCTGTGCTGGCGTGGGCACAGGTAAGAGGCAAACAGCCGTGTACTGCTGGCTTGGGGCCAGGCAAGGCCTGGCAGCGGGTCCTCAGAGCGGCTTTGCCAGAGTTCCTCTGCCCCTGGATGGATGGGAACCTCGCCCACCATGGGGCTGCCGGGTCATCCGGCTGACCTTCCTGCCTCTCCTTACAGCCTCCAGTGACGAGCCGCAGCTTGCTGGTCCCAGCACTGCCAGCCAGGAGGCAGAGGGGCCATCTCCTAGCTCCCCAGAACCTGGCAACCACAGATCCGACTCCACCAGCAAGGCAGCATCGGAGTCACCCTGTGGTTCTCAGCTGCCTAAGCGCAGCAGCCTGTCCAGCCAGCCCAGGACAGGACAGAGCAAGAGCCGCGGACATACATCTAAGCAGCACCAAGGACACCAAGGGAGCAGCCCTACACCAGCTCCAGGTGCTGAGAGCAGCCCCCGCGGATCCACCAGCAAGCGGGAAGTGGGGTCCTCCAGAAATTGCCCAGTGGCTGAACGCAGAAGGCAATCTGGGCAGCAGGGCACAGGCCGGACAAGAAGCCGCTCTCCGCTGAAGGATCGTGCCTCCAATTCCCCGAGCCAGCTCAGAAGAAATCCTGGCAGCAGACGTAGTGCAGCCTCAGCTACTGTGAGCGGCAGACGTACTGCGGCCTCAGCTACTGCCAGCGGCAGACGTACTCCAGCCCCAGGTGCTGAGAGCAGCACGCACACCTCTGGCAGCCGGAGGGCATCCAGGAATTCCCCAGGGGCTGGAAGCATAAGATGCCACAAAGAGCAAGGCACAAGCCGGAGACAGAGCCAATCCTCCCTCCAAGGTCCGGCATCAAATTCCTCGAGCCAGCCCCGAGGACGCCGTGGCAGCAGGCTTAGTGCTGAGAGCGGCTCCCAGAGCTCTGGCAGACAGGTGACATCCAGGTCCTCCAGGGATTCCGCGCTGCCTGAACACAGAAGGCATTCCCAGAACCAGGAACGAAGCCGTTCCCCGCGGGATCGTCGGGCTTCCAATTCCCCAAGACAGTCTGGAGGAAGCCAGAGCCGCAGTCCCAGGCAGCGGCGGCCATCTCAGGCACGACGCCACTCCCAGAACCAGCCCTGAAGACACCGCAGGAGCAGCCATGTACCACAGCCACGTGACGGCTCCTGTCCCCAGCAGCCAACCCAATAGACTTGTCACGGACTTCTCTCTAGATCCGCGTCCGTGACAGGGGGCAGCAGGCCTGGGAAAAAAGACAAAAAATACAGAGAGACAGAGGGAAGAAAGAAAAGTGTTAACGGATTACGGGCCGGTCCGGCGCAGCCCCGTGACTAAAGAGGCAACGGACTCGTGGGATAATACAATGCAACACAATACAATTGGAATGGAGACCCACACAGCAAACAGAATGAGGGAGAGAATGTCCAAAACTGAGGCCTTACTCTGTGCACTGCAGAGGAACCACGTGCTTCTCCGCTGTGAAAGCGAGAGTCCGCGAGAGGGAGAGCGGCTGGTGTCCTGCCAGGAGCTGCACCTTTCTTCCTCTGAGCCCAGAGTTCCTGTGGGGAATGCCGCTCCTCCCCTGCCCTCCGAGAACCAACATGCCCACAAAAAGCAGTCCGCAGAACCAGCACGTTAGCTCTTTAACTCCCACTGCTTTACATGATGTCATGATGCGGAACAGCGACAACCAAAAGCACAAAACCACCACCAAAAGCACAAAACCACCACCAAAATTAAAACCAACAATTTAACCCAAAAAAGCTGCATTGTGTCTACTCTCTAAAGCGGGAGCTGAATACTCCGGGTACACTTAGTTAGAGCATTGAGGATGAAGAAGGAGGAAGTGTATATGCCCTGCATAAGGAGCAGGGCAGATATCTTTATACAAGCACAGCACTTCCAGGAGGACTGGTCAGTGAAGATCCAACCACAGGCTTACGGTTAACGCTGGCTCCTGGCATATGTATTAAGCTTGATTGCCACATTAGGCTTATTTTGCACAACCATGGCTACGCTACACCCAGCCTGTCCTAGCTCATACTGAGCCACCTGGGTTGCCTCCGCACCCAGCTCTTGGATGGTGCTCACACCCAGCATGACTGCAGTGACTGCAAGGGGTCCTCTGCTGACCTACAGCACACTTGAGCTGTATCTCAGCACTTCTCTGAGCACGCATCAAGAGGTAAAAGGCATGCCATCAGACACCTCTGATGCAAGAGCACAGAGAAACAGCACTGACTTGCTTCGTTGCAGTATCTCCCTACCTTCTGCTACCAGCTGCTCTTTAACCACAGGTCCTCTGGAATCTCTCTTGATGTCGGATGCCAAGATCTAATGTCAGCAGCGTCAACAGGAACCTGAAATATTCCAGCTGCCCACCGCCCACCTCTTTTTACTTCCAAACCTAGCAGTATGTGCTAGATGCATACACACACAAATGCTGTCGTTACAGCTCTGCTATCACCAAAACCAATGAAAGTTGACTGGAATTGTTTCAGCAGAGTCAGAGTTGCTTCAGTCACGGAGTTCCCTCTAGATTTGCGTTTGTGGCTGGGGGCAACAGGCTTGGGAATAAAGAGAAAAAGACAGAGTATGAGGGAAGAAAGAAAAGTGTTAATGGTTTACGGGCCGTTCTGGAGCGGTCCCGTGTCTAAAGAGGCAACTGAATTAATAAGAATCCAACATGCATAAAATGAAAGTATTAAAATCACTATAAAACCATATCACCTTCATTTATTTTTCATGTCCTTTTTTTCCACCACGTAGGCTTTTCCCCAGGCTCATACAGTCTATGTTTTTGCTGTTTATTTCTGCAAAAGACCGTCCTTGGCAGGTGGCGTCCACACAGGGCTGTAACATACACAAACACAAGGCAACAGAAGCAATCATGAGGCTCAGTTTTCAGACCAGCGGAACAGTGTTTCAAAAAACATCCAAAAGCCTAAGAATTTTTCCAGGCACATAGCTTCCTTCTGCCAACTACAGACAACTGCCAACTGCTTACAGTCCTCTAGATATCAAATCTCGGGAGTGTAAGGGACAAGACTCGCTTTCAGCCAAAGCCAAGGGATTGCCCAGCCAGGGGCGAGAACCTTATCTCCCTTCTGCCCTGTGCCTCCAGGGCAACTCGGGCGCGATCGGTGCCCTGGCCGGAGGGGCAACCGCACCTACCCGGCCGGCTACAGACAGCGCATCGCCGGCCGGCCGGCAGAGGGCGCCTAAGCACCGGGCGCTGCGCGGCCCAGCGGCGCGGGTCCGCGGAGGGGCCGCGGCCGCCGCGCCAGTCCGCCCCCCCGAGCGCCCGCCACGCCGTGCCGGCATCTCTCTGCGAAGGCGGCGACTTAGGGGCGCAGGGGAGGGGTTGTACCTACCAGCCTTCCTAGTTCTGCTTTCTAATAAATATACAATTTTTAATTTTTTTTAAATATATTTTCCCCTCGCGTTTGGCCTACATTGTGCTCCAGCTTCTACAATAGTTGTTCTCCCTTACGTCAGCCCAGAGTGCACAGAAATTGCTGTTTGTACACAGACACTGATCGTGGCAGAAAGCTCAGCCCGTACTGGGCTCTCTGTGCGGCTCTGTCTCACCCTTGTCTGCTTCCCTTAGAAAACCCCTACAGCTCACACTGATCCTCAAAGCTCCCATACACTGCAGTTTTATGCTTCTCCCTTTTATTATTGTATGCCTTTGTATTTGCTCCCTGTGGTGCAGTGGGATGCTTTATCTGGGGTTCATGTCAATGAGTCACTCTTACAAGTGACCACACTGAATTCTCTGTGTCTGATGCTCTGCAGACACACAGCACTGAACAGTAAAGTAGAAGATAAAAGTGCAGTTAAACTGAACATTTCCAATTTGTGGTAACCAAAGTCACCTTCATAGAGTATGTCCATAGCATGGCACGGAGACAACTGAGGATACTGTGGGATTCTGGATGGGTGATGGGACTTCAGTTCTGGAGCAGCTGGGAAGCATGGAATCGTAGAATGATTAAGGTTGGAAAAGACCACTGAGATCATCTAGTTTAACCATCAGCCCATCTCCACCATGCCCACTAACCACGTCCCGCAGCACCACATCTCCACAGTTCTTGAACACCTCCAGGGATAGTGACTTACCCAGCCTTAAGAAATTCATGGCTGTCTGTATACAATATGTCAGATAAAACAGGGAAGGAGGTAAAGAAAAGGAAACAAAACAAAGCAAAAACAAACAAATAAGAAAACAATAATAATAATAAAAAACAAGTTACCCCATACTTTCTCAGAGCCCAACAGACCCCCTGGAAGAACAAGAAGCCAAGCAGTCTAATAGCCTCAGCATTCATCTGACTTACCTTCTACCACTTATGGTAGAGGGTAAACTATTGCATACAGTCCTGAACCTTACTTGCCCATGAGCTATAAGCTGAATAAAATGGTACAAAAGATGCTCACTATGAGCTTAAGAGGATTAAGTTTGCATCCTGCTCAAATGTGGTACTCAGCTGGTTTGACGCTGCGGAGTCAGAGGATGATACAAGCTACAGAGAAAGAATATGCAGAGAAAAAAGGCACAGTGAGGCAAAGTAGGGAATGGCTTCCATGTGGAGGAGCATAAGTAGATTAAGACTCAAATAAATTGCCTCTCTTACAGAGAAGGGAATATAATACAGAGCTAGTGACATGGAAAGGGTGAACAGAAACAGATGTCATGTATCTTCCAAATTAAGACCTAGTAAATAAAATCAGGAAGTTCAAAATGAACAGAAAGCAGTATGTCTGCACACAATTAATTGTGGAGCTTTAGAGTTTGCTAAAAGACAGTAAAATTTTGCATGTATTCATAAAGGACTTGGAGACATTCAGAGAAGAGGAATCTGTGAAGGCTCTTGTATTGACAGACACTGACACTGGATCAGGAAGTGCCCGTACCACAGGCTGATGGGGCTGCATGAGTATTGCTGTTGGCTTCCATCATATATGGGGCTCACTTATGTGGACCTTTGGATGGATATTATGTAATGGGAATGTATGTGGAGGGTAATACCCTTTTGTAGGTGTTGTAGATGTTCAGCAGTTGCATTTAAATGTAGACAAAGTAAGCACTTCCCAGTCCCTAAGGTAGCATAGATAAGCATGGCAGTAGCTCAGTGCCTGTTTTGCATAACTACATTTTTGCTTGGCTGCGTGTCAGACCCTTCTTCTACCGATAGGAGGAGAGGTAATGGCCTCAAGTTGCACCACTGGAGTTCCAGGTAGGATATTAGGACAAATTTCTTCTCTGAAAGAGTGGTGAGGGACTGGAATGGGCTGCCCAAGGAGGTGGAGGAGTCATTGTCCCTGGAGGCATTCAAGAAATGTGGAGATGTGGCACTGAGTGGGCACGGCTTAGTGGGCATGGTGGTGATAGGTCAACAGTTGGACCAGATGATCTTAGAGATATTTTCCAAACTTAACAATTCCATAATTCTACAGTTCTCTTACGCACTGGGTTTCTGTGGCCTCAGCTGCTCTGTGGTACATAGCTGCAGGTAAATAATGGCAGTCACACCAATTAATTTTCTTCAGTGAGCACATATAAAATAGAAGCTTCTCCACTTAAGCAATATGAGTTATGAAACCGAGAACTCAGACATGAAAGTGTTTCAAAAATAAAGGTTCATTTTGTATGCCTTCTGACTATGACAGCAGGTTCATTTCAATGTGTAAAGCTATTTTATTTTGCCTCATAATATTCAATAAAGTCCTGCATTATAGCAAGATCAAGTATATTCCAAATCTTCCTTTTCTCTGTTTCTCTGTGATTCAGCTGCACAGACCAACAGTCCACCAAAATGCAGAGAAATAAGAACAGAACTGAGCAAACACAAGTGCCAAAGCTGAAAAGATCCAAGTAATATAAAAGATTATTTTGATACAAAACATATGAGATATTACAGTTTTAATAACTTTTTTTCTCATTAGAAAATTGCATTCAGAAAGAAGGCACATTCTATTTTCACAAGAAACATTTGAAGGAATCCAGCTATTTAACTGTTCAGGTTTTTTTCAGTTTTGCTTTATGTCCATTTGCTAATATCTTTTTATGTGTTTAAGTAATTTGTTCCCACTTCCTTTCTGTCCTTTTAAATTAATAATTAGAAGGCAGACGCAGAAATAACTCCTCCATTCTAATGAAAAGGAATGAGTCATTAGTGCTTATCATTCTAAAACACCTTTTACTCCGGGAGTTTTCAGAAGATTTTCAAGTGTGACCTACTGTGCAAATTGCTGCTTTTGCCACAGTGTACAGCCAGCAGTCGCTCTGATATCCTACAGGCTGGGTAGGGCTGGGGTGCTGTGCTGGCAGGTCTGGCTGTGGGAAGAAGCTTCTTTCGCAGGGCACAGACCCTTCCCAGCAGGGCAGTTCCCCATGCCCTCTCCAGCCTGGTGTGGGAAGGCAGCATGAGGAATCCGTCCCCCTTAGCTGCCTAAGGACCTCATCCCTCTCCTTGAGCTTCTCCACAACTGAAGAAAATGGAAATGCTTTCTTTGCTGTTTGGATCCACTTCCACATGTGTGTGAAAGCTGAATGAGTAGGTGTTGGTGCACTCAGCCCCTGCAGACCATCAAGGTCCCCTCCATAGGGCAGACCAGCTTTAAAGCCAAGAGAAGGTAAGCTCTAAAACAACTGAAAGGAATAAAGTTTGGTACCATATTCTCATTCTGCTATTTAATGCAATCATAGGATCTTAAAGATTGGAAAAGACCTTCAAGACAATCATGTCCAACCATCACCCCCCCACACCATGCTCACTCATCATATCCCTCAGTGCTACATCAACCCTTTTCTTGAACACCTCCAGGGACAGTGACTCCATCACCTCCCTGTGCAGCCTGTGCAGCCTGTGCTACTGCCTCACCACTCTTTCAGAGAAGAAACTTTTCCCAATTCCCAACCCCAAATCTCCTTGGATTCAAATGAAAGATAACTATGGCCTGAAAGTTTGGGAGAATTTTATATGTGTTTCTAAGAACTCAAGAGATGTCTGTTTCCAGGTTGTCTGCTGGACTAGATTGAGTACGTTCAGGAGATAAAAGCAGTCTATTCTTAATCATAATAGGATTTAAAAATGATACTGAAAATATGAAGTCCAGAGAAACAAAAGTACAAATTCAATTTAGATTTTATCTAATTTTATCTATTGTTTTTTTTTTCTTTCCCCAGTAATAGCTATTTTTAATTTCTCAATTAACACCTTAACACCTTTTAGCATCTTTCTCATTAGTCTGTGATTTCGTAGAGGGAGGATTCTACCAATTTATTTTCCTAAGCAATACTTGCTTATTACAGTCATCCCAGAAAGAGGCAATTTTTTAGAAGTAGCAGCTTCAGGGCTTGTTTTCTATACCACTAAGAAAACTGGATGTGGATATGAAGTACATGGGAAGTGACAGATAAATACATACCAAGAAAGAGCTAGTTGTCAAAAACATTGTCTCATATTTATTTTGCTATAACTGTGAGTAGAAATTTTGTCTCATTGCCTCAGTTTAATTTCTGTGGCAACTGTTATTCAGCCATAGTCAAAGCCTGTGGCCAACCATATTGGAAATTCAATTCCTTCATTTACACATAAAACAATTACATGGAGAGATATATGAATATCACATTTTTCTGTTCTTGTCTTGTGACAAAATGCTTATAGTTTTAGATTTTAGGCTATCCTGTTCACTGTTAATTTTTCTGGTTGAGCTAAGCTTTTCTCTTCATTCTTAATGCAGCTAAAAAACCAAAAGGATGGGGAGTCTATTTATGATGTGTCAACTCTTGACTCTTTGCTGTATTGCAATTATAGCCTCATCTCCTAAAAAGAAATGGAAACCTGGGTGAAATCAGAGATTAATCAAAGCCAGGGAGGCAGATTTTGGGGGTCCTTTGGATACCTATGGAGGTAGGTATCTGGGAAAACACAAATTCCTTGCATCGGGTGCATCTCTACCGGGAATCTGGGGACACCTGGGCTTTCCCTCTTTGAACTCTAGGAATGGGTGTACTTTCTGCCCACCCAGGGCCTCACTGGCGCCTCCTGCACCTTGCACACCCTGGCCTGAAGCATCTCAGGATACGCTAACTAAATGCTTACCATGGCCAAAGCTGAAGTCTCAGTTTAGGCCTCAAGACTATAGAATCAAGTTAAAGATTTTTTAGATGAAATTTTTGATTAAATTTAGTATCTGACATATTGGTGCAAGTTGTTCCTTTGAGTTGCACTTATAGAGTGTATTTCTGTTTTGTTATAAAGTGAAACATTTTTATGTTTTTCCTGAAAGTGACATTGAATTGAATTAGCTGTGATTAAATCCCTTCACTGAAGCATGGATACTATAATTTTAAACCTGTAGGGCCATATATTTGTGTTGTCTTTGAAGAATACATAGAAGAAAGTTATGTACTAATAATGGCTGTCATTCTTCAGTTGAACCCTGTCCATGCGCCTGGGGATGTGGGTGATCACTACAGCTAGATGTAAAAGATCACACTCAGTCTGGAAGTATGGAAAATCAGGCAGTGGAGACCAGACTAGGCATATGAGTGGGATAATACTCTGAAACTCATAAATGAAGTAAAATGAGAATGCGTAGGAGAAATGGTTATAAAAATCCCAATGATTTTTATGACACATTTATTTATTCATACTGGTTCCCGCCTCACAGCAGAAAACACAATAAAAATCTGGTGTGGCAAGGGAATTTCTTTTGAAGAAGAGAGCAATGTGATTACTCTAAGTAGTCTTGCAGTGAAACTGTGACAGCCATATGGCTTTCAAGTGTGTGCCAGGAATGAGTGCAGCCATACAATGAGCTGAGACACTGTAGTCACTGAAGAAAGAACAAGCTCTTGGCCTGATCGTGGCTGTTCCTCAGGTACTTCTGCTTTTTGCTTTTACAAGGCAATTTTCATGATATTGTTCTGAAGATTTCTCTTGAGTAACCCTGATTATCTCACACTTCTATAAATTTTAGTTAACTAGTAAACAATATTGGATTGACCATTATCCAGTTTCATCTTAATTATGAAAAACTACAGTTGTGAATTTGGTCAGTGCCTTAATGAGGCACCATTTCTTTCCAAGTAGTTCCTGAATACACTGAGTTAGTACTCTTGAGCATTAATCTTTGCTTTCACTTCCTGGCAAGTAGCAGTAGTGTAATTTCATAAGGAATGATGCGCAGTAAAATGGGGAATTTCTAACTCTGCATAATAATAGCCATTCTGATCTGCAGTGAATTACTTTATGATTTATACAAGTAACACTCCTTCTTTCGTTTCCTTCCAGAAGAGTGGTTACACATAAGGCCAGAGGCTGTACTCTATACACAAAATACAACAAGTTGGCAATAGTCAATAGTCTGTCTCAAATAGGAAAAGACTGATGTTAGAATAACAAACATATTACCTCTTGATATCTAATATTATTTTTTTTAATGATGCTTTTTTGTTTCTTTCTTGGGGTGGAATGGGAGATTTTAAAGTGAAGAAACAAAGCAGTGAATCAAACCACTAAGTCAGTGTTACTTACTTACATTGGGAATACTATTCATGGTTTCTAGGTACTTATACAACCGTACTTGCTGGGGTAACATTTGAATGCCTGACAGTTTTTATTATATTTTCTTTCACCTGTAAAACAGGGAAATGTTGTTTACAGTTTAGAAGTTGGGAACCTGAGCCACAAAAACAAACAAACAAACAAATAAATGCAAACAGAGAGATTTAGAAAGCTTATATTTCTCTTCAATCTCTGGTCTTAATATCATCTACTGGATATTTGTGATGACCATGCAGCTAACTAGAGCCAAACAGTTAGGAAATTAGTCATGGGGAATTTAAACTGTTTGACCATGGCCCTTCGTGATTCATCTGCCATCTCATTAGAAACTTCTGGTAATGACTGTGTCTCGGGAGTTTATTCATCCCAGACTCAACATCATGCCTTTACCGCTAGATCATCAGATGTAATTTTGCCCTAAGGAGCAGGAGACGTGATTTGATTAAGTCCAAGTTCCTTATTCAGATTACTTGCAGATTTTAGGCAATATACATAGGTTTAACCAAAAAAGTCTTTCCATGAACATGATGTGAAACTGTGCAGGAGGTTGTGCACTGTGTGAGCTTTCAGAGTCATAAGAGGGACGGAGTCTGTAGCCATTCATTCAGCAGAGGGAAGTGGGAATTATAGTAAGCTCTAAGAAGGCCTACTGTATTCAAACAAGCCCCAGGATTTATCTCCCTGGCTGTTTAAATTTGTTATCCTTGTGAGATCATGGTTTTACACCATCCATTTTGAAGAAGAGACGTTGATCTTAGATTGGTATTGCTGTCTTGTGGGCCATGATCCTGCTTTCCATCTGTTTGATAGGTATATCGGTTAGGAGAACTCAATGCTACAGATAGATGCTAGAATGGAAATACTTGTTAATTGTTTGCATAAAGGAAAGAATGTTGGGAATGATTTAGATCTTTTTTTTTTTTTCCAATGGACATTAAAACAAAAGGCAAACCTTGATATTTTATGCCCAGAGATCTTGAGCTGTAGCAAGTAACACAGACAGGATGCAAGAACTGATATTAGATCCTGACATACTGGATCTAGATTATGTAAACACAGGTGTTTCCCAACATGATAAAAAGAGATTTACTTTCTTAACATGACATTTTTCCTGCTGGAAGTTCAGAACAAAATAGAAACGTATTTGCTGTTGATCATAAATTGGAACATTTTTACCCCTGTGATTTAGAATCATAGAATCACAAGGTTAGAAACGGCCTGCAAGATCATCTAGTCCAACTGCGTTCCTATTCCCATCTGTACTGCATGAATAGGGCTTTGTTAGTATGCTTCTTTTCGTATTAAAAATAAAATCATGAGCTTTTGTCACCCACCACAAGCTATTTAAAGAGCTTCTTGGTATTTAAGGTCACTGGTTTTCTAACAGGAAATGGAGGCATGCTGTGGGAAAAATCTCTAGTGTAAACATTTAAATAATAGCGAGACTGTGTAAAAATCAACCACACTCAAAGGACTTAGAAGTAAAGTCTGTATATGTGTGCACCAAGATATAAAGCCAGCATTTGTTTACAATTTAATTAATATGGCTGTGGCTGTTATTTCTCTTACTATGATTCTTTTTGTTGACTAGCATCAGTAAAGGTCCTATAAATGTATGCTATCTCCTACTATTATTTACTCATATTTTTCATGAGCTTGTTGTGCACAATATTCTGATGAACATCTAAGTCATTCCTGAATGACATCAAGTTCCACTACTGTACAGCCTTCATTCTTTTGGCAAAATCCTTTGATAAAAAGTGGCTGGGCTACTGTTCTGGGAGGAATGAAATATTCATGGGGCCAGAGACAGATGGTGAACAAGAGGAAGCCTGACTCCCAAGCTTGCTGGAGCGGGTCTCTCCAGAGACAGCAAAAATCCCTGTCCTATCCAGTTTTCTGTTACTGGTCCTGTCTCCTGCTACTGACTCTCCAAGGAAAAGATCTCAACAGATTCAGGAAAAGGGGTGGCTTTTAGGGTGTTTCCATTCCAGCACACTTCTGCATTCAGTCCTTACCATATGGTTTCTTTCAGTTCCCAAGACATTTGCATTGCTCTGAGGAACACTGTAGCCAGCTTATTGCAGTGACCACTTTTGCAGATGTATTCTGCAGACAGCTATTTCACCACAGTTGATAGGGCTGCAAACTGTGGCACTGGGAACAGAAAAGGTGGAAAGGGAAACATCTTCCGATGAATAATGAACCCCCAAAACATGTGATATGAGCTCAGTACCATAGAATCATAGAATCACCAAGGTTGGAAAAGACCCACAGGATCACCCAGTCCATCACCAATAGTTCTCACTAAACCATGTCCCTCAACACAATGTCCGAAAGTTCCTTGAACACCTCCAGGGTTGGTGACTCCACCATCTCCCTGGGCAGCCCATTCCAGTGCCTGACCACTCTTTCAGAGAAGCAATATTTCCTAACACAGGAGAATAGGAGAATCCACAGGAGAATACTGTGGGAGACAGTGTCAAAGGCTTTGTTGAAGTCTAGGTAGACTACATTAACAGTCTTTCTCTCATCCACTAGATGGGTCACTAGATCAGGTTGGTCAAGCAGGACCTGCCCTTCATGAACCCATGCTGGCTAGGCCTGATCCCCTGGCTGTCCCGCACATGCCATGTGATCTCCCTCAAGACAATCTGCTCCATAACCTTTCCTGGCACCAAGGTCAGGCCAACAGGCCTGTAGTTCCCCAGTTCTGCCTTACAACCCTTCTTGTAGATGGGAGTCACACTGGCAAGCCTCCAGTCTTTTGGGACCTCACCAGTCAACAAGTAGTGCTAATAGATGATGGGAAGCAGTTCGGCTATCACCTCCGTCAGTTCCCTCAGCACTCTTGGGTGAATCTCATCTGGTCCCATGGACTTGTGGCAGTCCAGTTGGAGTAGTAGGTCTCTGACTGTTTCCTCCTGAATCATGGGAGGTTTTGTCTGCTCCCCAACCAAGACTACCAGGTCAGAGAGTGGAGTATCCTGAGGATAACTGGTCTGACTTTTAAAGACAGAAATAAAGAAGGCATTCAGAACATCTGTCTTTTCCTTATCCTCACTGGTCACATTCCCAGCCTCATCCAGTAAAGAAAGGAGATTCTCCTTGGTCCCCTTCTTACTGTTGATATATTTGTAAAAGAGTTTCTTGTTCCTTTTTAGCCCAGTGGCCAGGCTGAGTTCAAGCTGGGCTTTTGCCTTTCCTATGTTCTCTCTGCACATCTTAACAACTTCTTTGTATTTTTTCCGGGTTGCCCATCCCTTCTTCCACAGGAAGTAGATTCTCTTTCAGCTGGGGCCTCAAGAATAGCTCCCTATTCATCCACGCCGGTCTTCTTCCCTGCTGGCTCATTTTGCAGCTCAGGGGGGCAGCCTGCTCCTGTGGCTTTAAGACTTCCTTTTTGAAGAGTGACCAGCCATCTTGGACCCCTTTACTCTCTAAGACTGAATCCCAGGGGACTCCCTCCAAAAGTCTTCTGAACAATTCAAAGTCCACCCTCTGGAAGTCCAAGGTAGCAGTT
The DNA here is from genome assembly GCF_016699485.2 of Gallus gallus. Lineage (NCBI taxonomy): Eukaryota > Metazoa > Chordata > Aves > Galliformes > Phasianidae > Gallus > Gallus gallus. The sequence goes on from NC_052532.1 coordinate 182,792,708, forward strand.
TTGCTGTTTCCCCTCCTGGCTCCACTAAGAATCGAGAACTCTACCATTTCATGATCACTCTGTCCAAGACAGCCCTGACCTCCACATCTCCCACCAGACCTTCTCTGTTTGTGAACAGCAGGTCTAATGGGGCAGCTCTTCTCATAGGCTCTCTCACCAGCTGCATGAGGAAGTTATCCCCCATATACTCCAGAAACCTCCTAGACTGCTTCTTCTGTGCTATGTTGTACTCCCAACATATGTCAGGGAAGTTGAAGTACCCCATGAGGACAAGGGCCGGCGATTGCACAGCTTCTGCCAGCTGCTCATAGAACACCTCATCTGTCTCTTCATCTTGGTTTGGCAGTCTATAACAGACACCCACCAGGATGTCTGCCTTGTCAGCCCGTCCCCTGATCTTTACCCATAGGGATTCAACCTTATCATCCCCAGACATAAGTTAAGTAACATCAAAGCACTCTCTAACATAGAGAGCCACACCACCACCCCTCCTTCCTTGCCTATCCTTCCTAAAGAGTTTGTAGCCATCCATTGCAGCACTCCAGTCATGGGAGCGTTCCCACCATGTTTCCGTAATGGCAACTAGGTCATAGATTGCCTGCTGCACAATGGTTTCCAGCTCTTCCTGTTTGCTGCCCATGCTGCGTGTATTGGTGTAGATGCACTTCAACTGAGCCCCTCACCTCACCCCTAATCCTATTACCGCTCCCTCAGGCTCATCTCTAACAGGCCTGGTTTTATCCCCTTCCCCCTTCATATCTAGTTTAAAGCCCTCTCAACAAGTCCTGCCAGCTCCTGGGCAAGGATCTGTTTCCCCCTTTGAAACAGGTGATACCCATTTGCAGACCTCAGGCCAGGTGCTGAGTAGACCACCCCATGATCAAAGAACCAAAAATTCTTGTGTTTGCACCACCCTTTCAGCCATGTGTTTATAAGATGGGTTTTCCTGGTCATCACAGTGTCCATCCCTGCCACTGTAGGAATACAGGCAAATACCACTTGTATGCCTGCTCCATCAACTAACCTCCCCAGTCCCCTAAAATCATTTTTTATAGTCCTCAGGTTTCTGTCAGTGACCTCATCACTGCCGGCCTGAACCATCAATAACAGATAGTAATCAGAGGGGCAGTTCAGACTGGGAAGTTTTCTAGAAATATCCCTGACCTGGGCCCCAGGGAGGCAGCACACCTCCCTATGGGTAGGGTCAGGTCGACATATCGGGCCCTCTGTTCCTCTCAGAAGGGAGACCTATCACCCTCCTTTCTTTTCAGGACGAGGCAGTCTTCAACTGTGGAGCTGACTACCTCACCTTGGACAAGCTTGGAGGCAGTCCTCCCACCTCATCCTCACTCACCTCTCCCTCTGGTTTCAGGTCTTCAAACCTATCACATAGAGGCACCTGGGGAACCGAGGTAGGTCAGGGTGGGGGTTGCTTGTATCGCCGAGCTGGGACCTGCTGCCATTCTTCCTCTCCTCTCAAGTTGGCTCTCTCTGCTCGACTACAGCAAGGGAGAGGGTCCACTATGGTTTGAGGGGTGCAATCTCTGTGTTTTTCTCACAGAGAGTCACTTAACTAGCTGATCTCCCGCTCACAGTCTCTGATGGCCCTTAACCTTTCTACCTCCTCCCTAAGCTTCACCACCAGGCTGAGCAGCTCGTCCACCTGCTCACACTTCACACAGGTGGTGTCCTTCCTATCATCCCCCAGCAACAGCAGGCTCGAGCACCCCCTACAGCCAGAGACCTGAACCGCCACATTTCTGGGCAGGCCCTCTGTCTGGATCACCACAGTCTTCTTGGGGCAAGCCCACTGTCTGGTAGAGACCATACTCAAACCTGTGGCCTCAGAGTCTGTCTGTAGGAGAGCTGGTCTCCTAAACAAAGACAAAAGCACTCATCTGTCCTGCTACAAGACCCACCACCCACACCTACTGCTACAGTATTGTATGGGCAGCATAGGCTGTGCTCATACTCTGACTTCCCTCACTGTTGCCAGCATACAGTAACACCTTTTTCTCACCTGGCACGCCTCCTGAGGGCCGCTTTTAGCCTCACAGCAAAGGGTCAAGGTCAAGCTCGAGAGATAAGAGTGGGCAGTACCAGCTCCACCCCTGCCGGCTAAGTAGCCTGCCCACAAGCTGCCAGCCCTGCAGCTGCTAGTCCCGTCCCAGCCCCAGCCCCAGCCCAGTGCTTTTGCAGGTTTCAGAAAAGCCCTCAAAAGAGCTTTTCGGTCGGTCTTTTCTCTTTAGGTCCCTTATCTAGTGCAGTCCTACCTGCCCTGAAGCTGGACTCCGCAGCAGTGACCGTTTGTGACGTTAGGAGAGTGTTTGAATTCTACCGCGGTTGTGTCAGCTCTGCCCCTGCTGCCTCAGCAGCCCGCCCACAAGCTGCCAGCCCCCGGCACCGGCACAGTGCTTTTGCTGGCTTCAAAAAAGCCCTAAAAAGAGCTTTTTGGTCGGCCTTTTGGCTTTAGGCCGCTTGTTCAGTGCAATCTTACCTGCCCTGAAGCTGGTCTCTGCAGTTGGATCTTATCTGGGGTGGACTTGTTGTCTAGATCCAGCTCTGCCTCAGGATTTCTCTTGCAAATATGAGTAGGTACAGAAACTATCGCAGTTTGTTAAGAGGTAAGGAGGCAGGTATCAGCATCATCTTCAGGATCTAAATTCAATAACTTTATAGGCCCTGTTAGGATTAGCCAAGTGAGACCAAGTTCCAATATAAAGTTGATGAGGATTATATAACCTTGTGCCACCAGCGGTGCTGGTCCTGAACAGCAGTTCCCCCTGCAGTTACAGGGTGGTGCTGGCTGCAGGTGTCTGATGAGGTTAGTTTTTGCATTGTCACCTTCTCAGAAGGAAATCTGTTATTTTCCACCAGGAAGCTCAGTCTTTGATGGCAGACTTGTGATCTTATGTTCCTTCACCATGTCTGGATAAAGATGACCTTTAAAATCCACCAAGCGAATGTTGAAATTTGCTCCTACCTTAAGTGTGGCATTTCTCTTTTCTTTTTCTCATTCCCACTGGGTACCTTGACTTTCCCTCCAAGATTAACTTTGTAGATCTATCTACGCAGTTACTGTGGGAACATGCTGAGACTGCTTATTACCTGTTCATCCTCATTCCTCAGAAATAATATTTTTAAATTCTCCCTTTAGCCACTGCCTCACTATTTTAAACACAGTTTTGTTCCATCGTCATCTCTTTTTTTTATGCATTCTTTATAGACTCATTGTTTACACTCATCTTTTTAGTTGAGAGTTCCGCAAAAGTACTTTTCACCATCTTACTTGGAATACAAATTCTAGCTAGGATTTGCCTTTTGGCTTGTTGATTTACAGCCTACCATCAATATATAAAGAATACAGTTTAAGGGAAAGAGTTATCATAGATATGCAAGTGATATTCTACATGTATTTACCAAAGGTCCATTACACCTCATTAACTCAGTATCTTTATTTGAAAAGAATAACTACTGACAGTGTAAAAGAAGTGGTATCTAATCTATCTAGACATAAGTAGACAGTCATCATGGACATTATTTATTAAATGTAAGAAGTTGGGGATCAGTGCAGAAAGTATAAGGTATGTGATGAACTGACTATGTGAAAGAAGGAAGTGCTCCAAACTGAAAGGGTATGAGTCAGTCTAGAGGGATTTTTACTACTGGAGTTCCTCAAAGATGATATTTGTGATGGCTTTATTTTTTATTTTAATAATAATTCACTCATGCACACATTCGCATGATTGTGTGACTTGGGCACAGAACCGTTAGACTATAAAAGTGAAGTGGGAAATGGTCACTGGTGTTGATAAAGATGAGAAAACTGAAGGCATAGAGAGTTAAACAGTGAGCGAGCATTGTTATCTCAGTTATACACCAGCAGTGAGCATAGTTACCTCAATTTGAGGACAACTATGTGAATGAATCTCAGACCTTCTTGCCACTCTTCTTCATGGAGGAGTTTGCCTTTCTGTGCTACCTCTTTCCAAAACATTTTGTGCAAGTTCATAATGAAAATCTTGACACGCTACTGAAGGAATTTTTCATACTGTGTAGAAGGTAGACGTACTAGAAATTCAGACAGATATCAGTGTTTATGATCCCATGAAAAAGACGAAATTCTTTGGGCTTTCAGTTGTCATGAAATCTCTTTAAAATCTGCAAAAATTCTGAGTGAGTTACATGACTTTATTGTACTGAAATGCAAATCTCAAGGAATGGGCTTCCGTAGTTGAAGATGGACTCCAGAAGATGAAATCTAAGGTGCTTTAAAGCAACCTGGAGTCTGGTACAACTTCAAGGTGCTTCCTCTGTTTGCTTCAGTTAGCAAACCTCTAACTTTAAACAGAATTTCTATGATTTCTTTTTCTACCTGCTAAATCTGTCCTTTGATATATCCTATCCTCATGCTTGCCTCCCTGAGATTAATACTGATAATGTGAGGATACCATTTACTCAGAAGGACTTCTGATGAATTTCTACAGGAATATTTCTCAGCAGCAAACACCTTGTCCCAACCGTAAGTGCTGCAACACTACTGTACTGCTATAATGTTGGTAGCGATATATGGGGAAATGGATTAGAGAGACTGTTTATACATCTTCATAAATTCTCTTGCCCATGCGCTGAAGATTTTTGACCAGTGAAGCCTACTGGTCTTTGAAGGAGTTGATTTTGTATTTCTGAACACTGCTGTTACCCACAGTTGACAAAAAATTGACCTTTGTCCTTCGGAAAACTCATTAGACCTCTGGAAAGTCTGACTTCTTGGACTTGGGCAAAGGATGTCTGATGATTAGGGGAGTAACTCTGTGACCTGGTCAAAGATGGAGTGGAATTTGGTATCCTGTCCCAGAATTAAATGAAAGCAAGTGAATGATGATTTGTAACTCTTGAAGGATTAGTTTATCTTGATAAACTCAGAACTCTTCTCCATGTTAGTAACATACATAATTTTAGGTTACTTCAACTTATTCAAGCACATAGTAACGTATGTGATACTTCCATAATAACGTGAACTGTCATTTATGTTCCATGAAGAAATGGCAGGGGTCAACTGACCTTTGGTGGTATTATATAAAGTTAACATATTTATCTATTAATTCCTGCTATGCAAATCTCCAGAGGGTGATTCATTACATTAGCGGCAGGCAGCCGAGTGCCAGCCTTAAGCTACAGTTTATTTCCCAGCATCATTTCTGATATCCAGAACTTAAGTGACAGTCGGAAATATCTGTGTTATTTTAGGGTGAGACTGGGAAAAAATGATTCTTTTCTTCATCTCTCTGAAGGATGGCATTATACACCCAGCTGCATTATTACTACCTTAATTTGATTTTATCTTTCTGCAAAATCTACGACTGGACTGTATTTCGTGAAAATCACAGTTTAAATATAGTTACAACAGTAAAACATTGCTGAATATTTATTATACATTCATGATCAAAGTTTTAAGATTATTCACTTTTGTAAGCAAAAAAAGTTTCAGGACACTGTCATTGTTAAGAATGGCACCAATATTAAAATTCAGTACTTCTTGTTCAGATGCTGAAGTAGACTATACTTACACACTTATATTGCAGTGATAATTGCATATGAATTATTTGAAAATATCCAGCCTTAAAAAAATGTAAAACATTCAGAAATCCAGGATACCTATGTGAAAATGACTGTTGGTCATTTCCATTACTGCCAACAGTTACTTGGTAGTAATTGTTTTAACACCAGAAATGATTATTCAACTTGTCTAGCTGCCAGAGACCTGTTTCTATTTAATTCATTCTGTACATATTCAGAGTTGCACTGAAGGTCTCAAACACTCTTTCAAATCCATAGAGGCAGCCCAACAGTGCACACGCACTGTGTTTGTGTGTGGCTTCTACTTGTGAATTATAAGAAAGGCTTCATCCTGCAGCTTTGCTTGCTCTCCCTAATGCATTACAGCAGGAAAGAGCCCCAGCACAGCTCTCCCTGTGCCTGGTTCGTTAGGCCTAAGTGGGTGAGAAGGAAAATTGTCACTGTCTTTGTTGGAGAGAAATGACCCTGGAGCACAGATATATTACAAGCGGAAAAAGTTTTAGACTACTGCTTGCACAATCCTTGAACTAGCAAACAAATGAGCAACCAATGTCGTCATTAGTTATGGATTTAAAAAGATCAGAAGACTATAAAATGGCTTTAAAAGTTTCCTCTCAAGGAAACTCTGGTGCTCCAGACTAAATTGTTGTTATTTGATAGTAAGAAGAGATACATTTGAAAACAATTTGGATTTGCACAAGAAAAGAAAATTACGTTATCACAAACAGTGGCTGTTTCATTGACGTGGCCCTTCCGATTTCTAATGTACTTCCTGGAGAGCAGGTTTGCTGGAGTCACTGCTGCTCTGAAGCCCATTTGCTTATTAGTTTGGATTATATCAACAGGACTGCTGAGAGCTTGTACTTTTTTAAGTGGAACATATGGTCCACAAACATCACTCTTTCTTCTCCAGTTAATGGGCAAAAGGGTTTAATACCAAACTAATAAAGGGTCATTTCTCTGCAGAACCATTCACTGCTTCCATGGATACCGTGGCAAGCAGCAGGATTGCATCTGGTGACTATTCATGGTTCAACCTCAACAACAAAGCCAGAGCACAGACTTTTTGTACCCACCAGGTGAAACAGGCCAAGAAGTACCTAGTTAATTGTAGCTTACTTTGAACTCAGTCATAAATACGTTTAAGCATCTTTTTTACACAACAACCCTGTAAAAATGGTGTTGCTGCTAGTAGCAGGACACATGTCTGAAGGCCCCAGTCTAGGCTTGTCACCAGCCTGCTGTCTGAACTGGAATGTACCATTGTGTGTTTCCTGGTATGATACAAAGCTGAAGCATGCAATAAGAGTGAAGACCTTGAAATTAAAAGGCACAGGTTGAAGAGAGGCCTGAGAACTATGAACAACTAGCTGATGGTCACCTTGCCACTGGAGAAGGGCAAGGGTAAGATCTGAAAAGACTGCTTTTGCTTTAAGACAAGAAGTTGCAGTTAAGCAAGAAAGAAAAACAGCCAAATGATAAATAAAGTCCCTGCTAAAGCCTGGAAAATATCCTTACCTAAACACAGCGAAGTCTGTAGTTCAGGAACAGGGATAATGGATTAGGAACCATCCTGAGGCTGAAAACTCTTATAAAAGGAGATCTCAAAATGAGGACAATGGGAGAGGAGAAATGTGAGGTCTGCTCAAGGTCCAGCTTCCCTCCTCAAGGAGCTCTAAGGCTTGATTACCTCTGCCTGGGTCACTGAGACCATCAACTACCATAGCAATTAGTGCTGACTGTATGGATTCAGCTTTACTGTATTCTATTTTTATTATCAGTCCTCTAAGTACTCTTACCACAACAGTCAGTAATTTGTAGGTATATACATCAATTAAGTTGCAAAAGCAGGCAAACAATGAAGACATTTTATTTCATATATTATTGTTGAAAGTTTTAGAGATTCCTTATTATGATCTTAAACCCATCAAGGTTGGATGTGTGGTGATCTGATCTGACCTCTGTGAGATGTCAACAAAACTACTTCTCCTACAACTGCTCTATGCCATGTGTTCATTGGGACAGGCCTGTTACAAAGCAGGGCTATAAGAAGGAAGGGGACAGACTCTTTAGCAGGGTCTGTTGTAATAGGACAAAGGACAATGGTTTCAAACTAAGAGAGGAAAAATTTAGATTGGTCATAAGGAAGAAACTTTTTATAAGAGTGGTGAGGCACTGGAACAGGTTGCCCTGCCCCTGGGGCCACTCAAGATCAGGCTGGACCGGACACTGAGCACCTGATGGAGCTATAGGTCTATGTTCATGGCAGGAGAGTTGGACCAGATGATCTCTGAGGGTCCCTTCCAACCCATATGATTCTAATTCTAAAATGAGCTTCAGCTCTTTTTTGCTACATTTGGAAATGGAAAAATGTATCTATTTTATCTCACCATTACATGGATTTTTGCAGAAGAGATCATTTTTATGCTAATCTGGTGGAACTTTCACTTTCCTTGGATCTTACCTTGCTTTTGGTGAACTGCAAACACTGCTCAGACCTCTTTTTTTATTATTTTTAAAAATACAAGATCCTGAATGCTGTTTCCCACATATGCAGTCATGTTACTAGGACTGCATCTCATTTTCCTGGTTTCTGTCTGCTTTTGCAGATGTATATTATGTCAACATTTTTGTAATGTCTGTGATACCATTACTAAAGATGATTTCTCAGCAATAACTGTATCTGACTTTATTAAAATTTACAATCGCCATAAAGAACATTAATGGTAAGACTAAATCTCAGCCACTCTGGACTCATTAATTTCAATGTTTCAAATCAGCACAGGATGCAGCTTGCTTTCTTTTCTGAGGGCTTAATTCAACAGAGAACTTGTCCATTTAATATCATAGTTAAGGCTCTTAGGTGCAACACTATTACTGGGATTTGGTCTCACATAACTTTTATATCTGGCTTTGACTGTTACATCTCAACTATATACTTTAGCTAGGATTTATTTGATCTAATGAAGAACATTTTGTTTTTCAAGTCTAGTCCCTGGTAGCCAGTAAAATCACAAACTGTTCAGCCTGGGCAGTTCTGCTCATGTATAGTTGCAGATATATAGGGGCAAAATACACCTGCCTTGGAGCAGGTTTGTGTGAATGGATGTGTCTCCTGAATGACTGGATCCATTAGTGCTGCTTCTTACAAAAGACACTCTTAACCATGGTGGTGTCTGTCTTTTATAGTACCAAGAGCACTCATTCAAATGTGAATTCAAAACCCTAAGCATAAGGTGATCCTTCTGCCATACATTAGATAACCTCAGCCAAAATGCTGCTTTCTAGGCTACAAGCAAATACTTTCTTATCTCTCTGCTGAAGTTGCCAAGACTCTTGTAGTCCTCTGTAGCAAGTGATCATGGTATTCAGCTATGCATGTGAAGGCTAAACTTAATTCTCTTTACCTAGATGCTTTAAACATTTAATATAGGGAGTGCTTAGTTGTAAAAGATCTGGACGTAGCACTAGAAACCAAATTTCCTTTTTAGGTGCTTAACAAACCTAGATGTGTATTTCCAATTCCCGTAAATCTGGTAGTCATTGCTGGAGTCATCCAGCTTCAGCAGGAGGAGAGGAGAATCAGTCCAGCCTTCTTCACATCAAGCAGATGTGAGAGAGGTCTTAGGGAAAAGATCTTGGAGTTCAGTTAGAAACGAAAAGTTTCAGAAACTTCTATGAAAGATGTCACCTCTAGTCCTATATGTCTTCTTCCTTTAATGCCTATAATAATTTTCCCTGGTAATAGTTTTTAAAAGTATATGGAATTCCAAAGAATCTGTTGTTTTTCAACCCATTCAAATTATTTCCACATCATAAAGGGCAGAAACCTATACCTTTGAGGCAGACAATGCCTAGAATATATGAGTTATGAAGAGTATTTTAGATGCATCCCCTTCCTTTCAAAGACGCCTATTGCACTGGACAACTGGAGTGAAACATCTCAGTGTATTTTCCAAGTATATATTGTGGAAAGAAAAACAAGCAGATAGTATTGCAGGAATCAAAAGAGAAGCTTGCTCTTCCCAGATGCCCTTATGAATCTTTTGGTTGGAAGTTCTTATGAATTTTTGGTTAAATAGTTGTCTTTACTTTGGCCTGCCCCTCTCAAACCTATATCCAATATAGTCTTGCCTTTGAAAGACATAAATGTTAACAGGAATCAAGACTCTCTCAGTTTCACTAGTGCTACATTTCAGTTGTACCACCTTTCTGTACTTCAACTTCCCTAATTGTAACTTGTTTCTTAAAGGTCTGGGCTAATTCATCTGTTCATCTGAGTGCTTTGAGATCTTTGGCTGAGAAATATGTAGGTTGTTGTTTTATTACTGTTATTAACTCATCTCAGTTGGAAATTACTTGCTCTGTATTTTACAACTCTACACTAAAAGCTGCCTTAGTATCCCGAGAATCAAATGGTGAACATAAGATAGGAAAAATGCAGGAGAGGAAAAGCAGAAACACAGAGAGACATAGAATTTGATTTAGCCTCTGTTTTTGTATACTCTGATTTTTCATAGCCATCATTTTTCTGTATATAAAGATACTCATAGACTGAATAAGTAATGTATCTGTCAAGTACTAAAAAAGAAATAAAACGTGTATCTTAAAGACCTGATCCATTACAGGCACTCCATTCTGATGTGTCTGTTTCTTGAAGCCCTAGCCCTAGGAAGCTGGAGAGTACAAACCTCTGATCTTTACTCATTATTTGAAGAAAAAGAGGAAGTAGTTGCTGAGAACTTCTCTGTGATTATATTATTTGTCTCACTGGAATTACACAAGCAAATCTAAAGCAGTAATCTTCCTGCAATGAAAAATGGTAAACCTCTAGGTAAAATCATTTTATACTGGAAAAGAAATACCTATAGGAATATAATACAAGGCTGTGTGAAGATATCCACTCAACAAACAGCTTTCTGGGTTGACAATGTCTGTTCTTTGTGGGGAAGGTTACAATCAGTATACCTTTTCCTAAGAGGGGTTCAGTGGCGTGCCCAGCACACCTCTCCAGGCAAAACTCTTAAACAGTTTGATAAAGGGTCTGAATCATTCTGACTGAAAGGACTAGGGAGAACCCACATGAAGCCCGTCTTGGAGGAAAGCCATAGAGACAGTCACCTTCAGTGTCACAGACCCTATTTGATTCCAGCTTCATTTATAAAAAACAACAGAAAGTGAATCCACTGCTGTATGGTGAAAAGTACTGAAGACCTTTTGCAGTAAATCTGAAGACTTGAAAGGACTTGCAAAAAGCAAAAGTAATAACTATCAACATAATTTAACATAACAAGCTTGAAATAATGGCTAGGCTCTACTGGCTAATATTTCCTCTCAGCTGATTTAAAGTACTAAACCTGTTATCAGGCATTCATTGCAAAAGGTTTTAACTGCATAAATGGATACAGGAGCTAGCATGTTGGCTTGCTAGTGCGTCAAAAGGGACATGTAGGGGGTTTCCATGAAATCTCATTGCTGCTAATGAAGGCTGCACTGCTATTTTAAGTGTTCGGATCCCTACAGTGTAGAATTGTCTGGCTGTAAGTGGTATTGTATGGGCAGTACTTTAGAATTACTGCCAGAAGTAGGTACGTTAGCAAGCTCATTGTATCTGCTTGGTGTTAGCTCCTTCAATTTTTCTCTGACAAAAAACTGAGCCCAGCCTCCGCTGAAGTAATTCAAGTCAACTTTCATTGGTTTTGGTGAGAGCACAGCTATAATGACAGCATTTGTGTGTGTATGCATCTAGCACATACTGCTAGGTTTGGAAGTAAAAAGAGGTGGGCAGTGGGCAGCTGGAATATTTCAGGTTCCTGTTGGCGCTGCTGACATTAGATCTTGGCATCCGACATCAAGAGAGATTCCAGAGGGCCTGTGGTTAACGAGCGGCCGATGGCAGAAGGTAGGGAGATACTGCAACGAAGCGAGTCAGTGCTGTTTCTCTGTGCTCTTGCATCAGAGGTGTCTGATGGCATGCCTTTTACCTCTTGATGCGTGCTCAGAGAACTGCTGAGATACAGCTCAAGTGTGCTGCAGGTCAGCAGAGGACCCCTTGCAGTCACTGCAGTCATGCTGGGTGTGAACACCATCCAAGAGCTGGGTGCGGAGGCAACCCAGGTGGCTCAGGATGAGCTAGGACAGGCTGGGTGTAGCGTAGCCATGGTTGTGCAAAATAAGCCTAATGTGGCAATCAAGCTTAATACATATGCCAGGAGCCAGCGTTAACCGTAAGCCTGTGGTTGGATCTTAACTGACCAGTCCTCCTGGAAGTGCTGTGCTTGTATAAAGATATCTGCCCTGCTCCTTATGCAGGGCATATACACTTCCTCCTCCTTCATCCTCAATGCTCTAACTAAGTGTACCCGGAGTATTCAGCTCCCGCTTTAGAGAGTAGACACAATGCAGCTTTTTTGGGTTAAATTGTTGGTTTTAATTTTGGTGGTGGTTTTGTGCTTTTGGTGGTGGTTTTGTGCTTTTGGTTGTCGCTGTTCCGCATCATGACATCATGTAAAGCAGTGGGAGTTAAAGAGCTAACGTGCTGGTTCTGCGGACTGCTTTTTGTGGGCATGTTGGTTCTCGGAGGGCAGGGGAGGAGCGGCATTCCCCACAGGACTCTGGGCTCAGAGGAAGAAAGGTGCAGCTCCTGGCAGGACACCAGCCGCTCTCCCTCTCGCGGACTCTCGCTTTCACAGCGGAGAAGCACGTGGTTCCTCTGCAGTCCACAGAGTAAGGCCTCAGTTTTGGACATTCTCTCCCTCATTCTGTTTGCTGTGTGGGTCTCCATTCCAATTGTATTGTGTTGCATTGTATTATCCCACGAGTCCGTTGCCTCTTTAGTCACGGGGCTGCGCCGGACCGGCCCGTAATCCGTTAACACTTTTCTTTCTTCCCTCTGTCTCTCTGTATTTTTTGTCTTTTTTCCCAGGCCTGCTGCCCCCTGTCACGGACGCGGATCTAGAGAGAAGTCCGTGACAAGTCTATTGGGTTGGCTGCTGGGGACAGGAGCCGTCACGTGGCTGTGGTACATGGCTGCTCCTGCGGTGTCTTCAGGGCTGGTTCTGGGAGTGGCGTCGTGCCTGAGATGGCCGCCGCTGCCTGGGACTGCGGCTCTGGCTTCCTCCAGACTGTCTTGGGGAATTGGAAGCCCGACGATCCCGCGGGGAACGGCTTCGTTCCTGGTTCTGGGAATGCCTTCTGTGTTCAGGCAGCGCGGAATCCCTGGAGGACCTGGATGTCACCTGTCTGCCAGAGCTCTGGGAGCCGCTCTCAGCACTAAGCCTGCTGCCACGGCGTCCTCGGGGCTGGCTCGAGGAATTTGATGCCGGACCTTGGAGGGAGGATTGGCTCTGTCTCCGGCTTGTGCCTTGCTCTTTGTGGCATCTTATGCTTCCAGCCCCTGGGGAATTCCTGGATGCCCTGCGGCTGCCAGAGGTGTGCGTGCTGCTCTCAGCACCTGGGGCTGGAGTACGTCTGCCGCTGGCAGTAGCTGAGGCCGCAGTACGTCTGCCGCTCACAGTAGCTGAGGCTGCACTACGTCTGCTGCCAGGATTTCTTCTGAGCTGGCTCGGGGAATTGGAGGCACGATCCTTCAGCGGAGAGCGGCTTCTTGTCCGGCCTGTGCCCTGCTGCCCAGATTGCCTTCTGCGTTCAGCCGCTGGGCAATTTCTGGAGGACCCCACTTCCCGCTTGCTGGTGGATCCGCGGGGGCTGCTCTCAGCACCTGGAGCTGGTGTAGGGCTGCTCCCTTGGTGTCCTTGGTGCTGCTTAGATGTGTGTCCGCGGCTCTTGCTCTGTCCTGTCCTGGGCTGGCTGGACAGGCTGCTGCGCTTAGGCAGCTGAGAACCACAGGGTGACTCCGATGCTGCCTTGCTGGTGGAGTCGGATCTGTGGTTGCCAGGTTCTGGGGAGCTAGGAGATGGCCCCTCTGCCTCCTGGCTGGCAGTGCTGGGACCAGCAAGCTGCGGCTCATCACTGGAGGCTGTAAGGAGAGGCAGGAAGGTCAGCCGGATGACCCGGCAGCCCCATGGTGGGCGAGGTTCCCATCCGTCCAGGGGCAGAGGAACTCTGGCAAAGCCGCTCTGAGGACCCGCTGCCAGGCCTTGCCTGGCCCCAAGCCAGCAGTACACGGCTGTTTGCCTCTTACCTGTGCCCACGCCAGCACAGATGTCACACTCCCAGCTTGTTATGCTCTCGCTCAAGGAGGAGCAGTGCCGGTGGGTGCCTTGCAGAGCACAAGAGGTGCAAACGAGCAGCTCCCAGGGCCTGGGGAAAAAAAAAAAAAAGAAAGAAAAAAAAGAAAAAAAAAAAAGAGGCTGAAGCTGTGAGGACAAACAGAGTCAAGCCAGGGAGTGCCGGGTAGTGCAGCACTTGAGCCCAGTCCTTGCTCCCCCAGCCTGTGGTGAGGCTGAGATCCCACGCGGGGCTGCTGAGGTAACTCACCCCTCTTCCTCTGCTTGCTCCCTGCCTTCTGTGTACAGGCACTCGCTGACATCACAGAGCCCGTGCATCTCGTACAGCTTTTCATAGGACTCCTTGTCCTCCCATGTTGGTCTTCTGCCAGAGAAGAGAGGGAAAGTGATGAGTCCTCAGTGCCCCAGGCGTAGGGCAGATCTAGGGCATCCCTGCTCTTCCGCCGCAAGCCCATCCCCAGCTTCTCCATGAAGCTGAGGCCAACGCTCCTGGGACAGCAAAGGGTCAGCTGGGCCTGCTGGGGGCAATCCCTGGGCAGGCACGGCACTTGCGCCTCAGTGTCTAGAGAGCTGGGCGGAAGGAAGGCACCAACCTGGCTGGGATTTGGATCCCGAGGATGTGCATTTGCGTCCGGAACTGCATCCTGTCTCTGCAGACGGGACATTGGAAGCGCAGAATGCCAGCGCTCATGGCCTGTCCCTGCGGCAGTAACACACAAGCAGCCAGAGTGTGAGCGGGGCCTGGTGCCGCTGAGCACCTGCGGTGACTGCAGAGCAAGGGGAGGGCTCCTACCTGGATGCAGCTCCGGTGGAACCAGGCCTGTATGCACACTGGGCACACCATGGTGTGGTAGGACTTTTTGTCCCCCACGGGCTCCAGGCAGATGATGCAGGCTGCGTCAGGCTCTGGATCTGCCTCCACTATCTGCTGAGGGCGGTGCTCACAGCAGAAGGACCTGGGGGAAGGTGGAAAGGATGGGTAAGCTGAGAAGTGCGGAGAGGTGGGCAGAGGAACACTAAGGACTTTGCTCCATGCTTTGGCTCTGGGAAGCAGCCCTGCACGTTCCTCCCTTGCTTGGCTGCTGCTGACAGCCCTTACCTGTGCCTCCCAAAGAAGTGCGTGACGCATTCGCCATCCGTGGCACAGGGCAGATGAAAGCTACGCTCACAGCCTGTCTCTGCGCAGCAGATGGAGGCCCCCTTCTCTCCACAAACGAAGCAGTGCTGGAAAGAGCACAGCAGCCCCCATTAGCACCAGGCTCGGGGCCTCTGAGCCCAACGCCGTGCCTCTAGGCAGGGCACAGAATGCAGGCACTGCTGGGTCATGCCCTGCAGAGCCGCCTGGCGGACAAGTTTAATCTGCTAGAGCAGAACTTTGTCCTGGTGCTAGGTGGACAGACTGCGATTGCTTCCCCAGGGTCCAGGCTTGGTTCGTGACGGCACAAACATCCCCATTCCTTCAGATCCTCACCTTCTGCTCTGCCTCCTCGATTGTGCATCTGATGGCATCAAGGGGGAACTTGAGAACTGCCCTCTGGAGGGCAGTGTGTTCATACAGGCCGTTGGCAAAAAACTGGAGAGGAGAAGAGAACAGAGCAGGATCTCATGAGCACAGGAAGGAAAAGAGGGAGCATCCGTGTCTGGAAGGCGGAAGGAGCTCTGAGGGAACTCACCAAGCAAAACTTGTGGACGCAAAGCCCGCTCTCGCTGAGGGTGGGCCCGCAGATGTCCGGGTGAACGTCTGCTCGGCGACACAGCATGCATACTGAAGAGGAGAGAGCCGATAGAAGCAGCAGTGAGTACCGAGTGTCCCCGAGGACTGTTGCCTGGGGCCTGCACTGTGCCTGCCATGCTGGATGAGGGGCAGGGCTGGAAGATGCGAGGGGGACAAGGGCCACGGTAGGCCCAACAGTCACGGCAGGCACGCGCAGGCCAAGCTGGCTGAGGAGCAGAGGGGCCATGCCCAGCAGTGTCTGGGGAGCCCCTGCCTGCCCCTGCCTCCCCTCTCAGACACAGGCAGACCCCGCAGTACCCCTCTGCCCGGCAGGGAGCTGCACGCAGGGATACTTTGCTCTCACCTTGCTCCTCCGAGTGGGAGGTCTTCTCCTTCCTTTTGGACATGGTACACGTCGACGCTGAGCGCTTGGAGTCCCTGCCCAGTCAGCGCTGGGCTTTCTCCTGCACACTCTCCTCTGCCGACTCTGAGGGAGAAGCAGGACGAGAGTTGAGTTAGCAGCTCAGGCCCCCAGGGCGTGGGGACCCCTCCTCACTGAGCAGCCCCAGGCAGCCCCTGGCTCCCTGCCCTCTCTCCTCACCTCACCAGGTCGCACTGACCCACGGTCTGAGCTTGGCCTGGCCTAACCTGCTCCTGGCTGCTTATGTCACAATGGCCGCTTTGCGACACGCTCTGTGAGGTAGTCACTACCACACAGAGGGGTGAGGGCGTGGGCCCTCGGCACCCAAGCAAGATGGCGGCTGTTGCAGGCAGTGCAGTGAGGTGCCTGCTGCTGGCCATGGAGCGGGCAGGAAGGTTTGCCTCCTTCGACCTGCCGGCAACAATATTCTATTACTCTGTGATGTAACGATCTTAGAATTTCCTTGAATTGCTTTACATCGTCTGGTGCTATCATATTTTTTTTTATTTTCTTTTTATTGATTTCTTACCGAGATAAAATCTTTTATTTCTATTTTTAGATCTTCGATATTTATGGAGCTATGCTATTTTTTCTATTTTATTCACATTGGACACTCTTTTCATCTCATTTTAAATTCAGTAATTCATAACAATCAAACACATTTTGTCTGCTAGTAAACAAATGAAAATAACAAACAGAAGGATACAGCATTGATAGAGAGATGAGTGATAGGAAACTGACTGAAAGAGTTTGGCTGTGTAAGGTTTGACGGTGTATGTGGTTAGTTTCCTACCAAGCGTTAATATTGCCACAAGAGAGGCATTATTATAAACTAATAATATATTCATCTGATATACAGAGTGGCTCAGTTTTGAAGGTATGTCTGCAGATCACCTGCAGAGTCCAGAGCAGGGACGCAGATAACGTTGCCTAGACTGTGTCCTAATTGGCTTTGAATATCCCCCAGGAGAAATACTTCAGAGCTTCTCTGGACAACCTATTCTAGTACATGACCATCCTCATGGTACAAAAGCTGCTTCTTGTATTTCACTTCCCACTTGTCTCATGTCCCTGAATCTATAGGCAGAGTCGGAGGAACAGGATCCCACCCACTGGAAGCAAAGAGCAAGTTTACGAGCCCCTGAGGAAGCTGGATGTGTACATGTCTCTGTAGGGACATGAATCCCAGGGTAGTGACGGGACTGGCTGATGTGGTCGCCAAGCCTCTCTCATATTTGAAAGTCATGGATGTCTGGTGTAGTCTGTGGGCTCTGGAAAAGAGGAACTATCACTCCCGTTTTTGAGAAAGGTAGAAAGGAAGATAGGGTCTGGTGTGCCTCATGTCTCTGTCTGGGAAGATCACGGAGCTGATCCTCCTGGAAGACATGTTAAGACACCTGCAAGTTGAGGAAGTGGTCTGAGGCAGCCAGCACAGCTTCACCAGGGGCAGATCATGTCTGACCAACCTGCTGGCCTTCTACAACAAACAGAGCCATGGCACTGGTGGACAAAGGAACTGCAACTCATATCATCTAACTGGACTTCTGCAAGGCATTTGGCATTGCCTCCCTCAGCCTTCTGTCAAGACTTGCCTTGTCGGAGGCAGGAACAGAGCTGTCCTTGGCCAGGACTGCAGCCTGGAGACACACACAGGCATCATTACTGGAAAGATCCCAGCAGCCCTCATCAGCTCAGTGCCTCTGTTGCCAGCCTGTCACCTCTGGGCAGGAGCTACTTCCAGGAGGAAAAAAAAAAAATTAGTCCTATTTGGTACATTTATTTCAAATGTAAGTGTTGCATACCGGTTATCCCTGTATATTATGTGGTTCTGTGGATGTGGGCCTTTTTTTTAAGCTCCATGTAAAGGTAAATAATTCCGGAGAGTTTGTAGGACTTTTGCCAGGAGTAGGTTGAGCAGGTGGAGAGCATGTTCTTTTTAAGTTTGTTTAGATGATTAGATTTCAGGATCATTAACCCTATGCCGTAGGCCACAGAAAACGTTCAAGGAATCTGAATGAGCCTGTGAATGTTAGAGCCCTCAGACAAGCCGGTCTTTGATAATGACCTTTTGAATCATTTTACGAGCTGGAAATCGTAGTGTTTCACATAGAAAGGAAGTGTGCAGCACACTTGAGTGAGAGGATCACAGTAGGCCGTGGAAACAAAGACCATATTACCCAAGGGAGCAAAATACAAACAGTCTCTGTTTGTAAATACCGTGGGGTCTGGATGTCAAGACTCTTGGCATCTCTGCTTCAAATGATTTGTCATGATTGCTTTTAGAGTTCAGAGCAGTTGTTCATGGCCTATCTTGAAAAGCTGCAATAAATATTGATCATTTTAGATGAACTTGGTGGTCTTTGAAGTTGTTTTGATTCTAAGAAAGGTAATAAGGCAATCTTGTGATAGTTCATTTTCCAAAATGAAGTCTCTGATATACTTAAAGCATAAGAAAGACCTCCAATTCTCTTTTTCCCGTCTGTAATTAATTCCTCAAGAAGTGCTGTGGTAAGCTGCACCCCGCCAACATTTTGCTTCACAGTGTGATTTTGTGAAAGAAATTTCATTCTGAATGACAAACAAGACCAAGGGCCTGATTCTGAATCATTAACTCTGAAATGCTTTCAGCCGGGATCAGCAGAATAGATATCCAAGATAAACCAGAGACGGTCCTTTGGTGGTAGGACCACTGATGCTCCCCTGCACAGTGGAATCTTCCGAGATATAATGGCGACCGGGTTCAGAAGCGTGAAAACTGGAAAACGCCTCTTAGCTTTCTGCTTGATTGTTTCTATTTTTTCCTCCTTGAGTGAAAAGTAACCTCAAGAGTCTTTGCCGATTAAACTAATTTGACAGCAGAAGGGATGACGGATGACTGTGGGATGAGAACATCTGGAAGAAGAAGAGTTATCTTTTTGGCAAAAAACAATACATCTCTGCAAAAGAGTCTGGGATTCTAGCACAAACTGCTTTTCTCTAAAGCCATCAGAAATACAGGACTAAGCCTGGAAAGCAGAACAGTGGGAAAAAGAATTAGAAAAGCCTCTGTGATTGGAAGGCCGTTTGTTCTATGGCCATTTTCTTTCTTGTGAGATCGATATTTCCACCTCCAAATATGAGAGAAGACCTTAGTCTTGAGAATGTCTTTGAAGCTACATTTCGTTCTAAAGCTTCTCGTTTATATGCTGTTAGTGTTCATCAAGCTTAAGTGCGCACCACCTGTAGAATGTCGCAGGGGGTTGGCAGTATTACATTATTTGAGATAACCAGATTGTGTTCTGTCCTCTCTAAATTTATTTTATCAAATCTATTTTACCACGAGGCAACTGGAATTTCTAGTACTATCGGAGAAAAGAAGTCTGGAGGCTGTAGTATCATTTTGCTAAGGAAAATAATGTGAAATATTGGTGCTATGTCCGTCTCGATGCATGTTTTGCTTGTTTTGAACTGAACTACCAGGGTTACTTGTTTCTTCCTGTTCTTAATTTGGTTCTTAGAATGCTTTTCTTAGCTTTGTCCTTGTTTAGTTTTGTTCTCGATTGTGATTTTGTTGGGCTTAATTAAGAGCAATCACTGGATTACGCTCTCTTGCTTTTGAGGGCATTTCTGCTTGCTTGCTTTTTTTTTTTTTTTTTTTTTTTTTTCCCCTTACTGAAAGATGCTGTACAGAGAGAAGCTGTTGATTTGTACAATTTCTTTGCTGGAAGCAGCAGTGAATCTCAGTCAGGCCTAAAGCTTCTGTGAGATGTGCTCAAAGAGACAGGAAGGTCTAGGTTAAATTTCTACTGATTGTCATTAAAAACATTAAAAACAGCTTCAGCCCATGCTCCACCTCAGACATTAAATTGCTGGAGTGCTTCATGGAGAACAGCATTCACACAGGGATGACGTTTTAAACCAAGGCCTTAAGGAAGATAAAGATCCTCCTTTATCGAGGGTAAGGAAAGTAGAGTTATAGTATCATCTTGCAAAAGCAGCTGATAGAGTTAAAGGTGGGAAGGATTAGTGTTCTAGAAGAAATGCTGTTAAAAGTCCTCCAATTCCTCCCGCTGAGATTTACTGATGTGGCTGAAGCCACAACCCTTGTTCCCCGACTGTGCTCCCTGAGATGCTCGTTGCTCAGCTCCTGTTCAGCTCAGTATCTTGTTCTGAAACTTCTTGCTTTGCCTGCAACCTTTTGGTGCTCCTCTGGCTGCCTCTGGCCACGGTTTTGCTGCTGCTTGCCACTGCTTTACCACTGCCATTTCCACTTAGCTGAACATCTATCAGCATCGGAAGATTTCTACTCCTTGGAGAGACAGCTTCACCAGGTGTGGGGCAGAGCATGGGTCTGCGCCCTACAGCCCATACTTCTTTGTTTTAAACACCCAAATCCAGGTTTGACGGCAGGCGTTTTGAATGGGATTGACCTCAGACAACGTAATCTGTCTCTTACAAAGACACTTCTGTTTGAGCTAATTTTGCTCAGTTCTCTCTATAGTCAAAGGAGAAGTAAATGTTTTTAGAGCGTGATTCATCTAATTTTGATAGCGATTCTCAAAGTAGGTCAGGCAAGCTTCACCAACCGCATTTGTCGTGAGATGGGATTCCCAAAGTGACTATCTGAGATGTGTGCAACTTTGTTGTGTACGTCTAAATTTAGATGAGAAATGAATCGGGAGAGTATGAGTGTGTATCCTGTGTGAATAAGCTGTTCTTCCAGCAACGGAAGAGGACTAGGGAATAGAGTGAAGATCTGTGTCCTAGGTGGACCTTTCGTTGGATCCAGTACAGACATCCACATGTTCTAGAGGAAATTTAACGTTTGTGCCTAAAATGACATTTGTAGCTGGTATTTAGAAAAACTGATTGCAGAAGTTTAAGTTGAAAGGTCAAAGCGTAAGCTGTGACTTGCAGTGTGAGTATAACCCCGGGTGTCACACAAGCCTTCCACTTCTTTTTTCTTTCTGTTGTTTTTCACCTTGTCTTAAGCTTTCATTTTACTGCAACAGCTGTATCACTGTTTGGCACTGCTTCTGTATCTGCACAGTGGAGCAAGATAGCCAACAGTCTCTTAAATAAAAATACAGTTATTCTAGTAATTCACTCTTTAATACATTTTTTTTTAAATAAACGGCGCATAATAAATAAACTCGATGGCATCGAGTGCACCCTCAGCAAATTTGTGGGTGACAGCAAGCTGAGCGGTGCAGTCGATACGTTGGAGGGAAGGGAAGCCATCCAGAGGGACCTGGACAGGCTGGAGAAGTGGGCCCGTGTGAATCTAGTGAGGTTCAACAAGGACAAGTGCAGGGTGTTGCTCTTGGGCCAGGGTAATCCCAGGTGTTTATACGGACTGGGCAAAGAACCCCTTGAGAGCAGCCCTGTGGAGAAGGACTTGAGGGTCCTGGTAGCCGAGAAGCTGGACATGAGCCAGCAGTGTGCGCTTGCAGCCCGGAAGGTGAACGGTATGCTGGGCTGCATCAGAAGAGGAGTGGCCAGCAGAGAGAGGGAGGTGATTGTCCCTCTCTACTCTGTCCTCATGAGATCCTATCTGGAGTACTGTGTGCAGGCCTGGGGCCCACAGTACAGGAAGGGTGTGGAGCTGTTGGACTGGGTCCAGAGGAAAGCCACAGAAATGATCGAAGGACTGAAGCACCTCTCGTATGAGGAAAAGATGAGGAAGTTGGGCATATTTAGGTTGGAGAAGAGAAGGCTCCACGGAGACCTCATTGTGGCCTTCCAGTACTTGAAGGGATCTTCAAGTAGGAGGGGTACCTTCCTTTTACACAGGTAGATAGTGATAGGACAAGGCTTTAAACTAAGAGAGAGGAGATTTAGAGTAGATGTTAGGAAGAATAGTGTTACTCAGAGAATGGTGAGGCACTGGCACAGGTTGCGCAGAGAGGCTGTGGAATACCACATCTCTGGAGACATTCAAGACCAGGTTGGATTGGATCCTGGGCAGCCTGATCTAGTGAGCAGCAACCATGCCCACAGCAGGGGGATTGGAACTAGATGATCTTTAAGGTCCCTCCAACCGAATTCGTTCTTTGACTCTATGATGCAATGGTCTTAGAATTTCCCTGAATTGCTTTCATTCTTCTGGAGCTATGCTATATTTTTTGTATTATTTTATTTATATTGGACTCTTCTTTATTCCCTTGCCTCTTTAGTCACGGGGCCGACATCAAGAGAGATTCCAGAGGGCCTGTGATTAAAGAGCGGCCGATGGCAGAAGGTAGGGAGATACTGCAACGAAGCGAGTCAGTGCTGTTTCTCTGTGCTCTTGCATCAGAGGTGTCTGATGGCATGCCTTTTACCTCTTGATGCGTGCTCAGAGAAGTGCTGAGATACAGATCAAGTTGATGTAGGTCAGCAGAGGACCCCTTGCAGTCACTGCAGTCATGCTGGGTGTGAGCACCATCCAAGAGCTGGGTGCGGAGGCAACCCAGGTGGCTCAGTATGAGCTAGGACAGGCTGGGTGTAGCGTAGCCATAGTTGTGCAAAATAAGCCTAATGTGGCAATCAAGCTTAATACATATGCCAGGAGCCAGCGTTAACCGTAAGCCTGTGGTTGGATCTTCACTGACCAGTCCTCCTGGAAGTGCTGTGTTTGTATAAAGATATCTGCCCTGCTCGTTATGCAGGGCATATACATTTCCTCCTTCTTCATCCTCAATGCTCTAACTAAGTGTACCCGGAGTATTCAGCTCCCGCTTTAGAGAGTAGACACAGTGCAGCTTTTTTGGGTTAAATTGTTGGTTTTAATTTTGGTGGTGGTTTTGTGCTTTTGGTTGTCGCTGTTCCGCATCATGACATCATGTAAAGCAGTGGGAGTTAAAGAGCTAACGTGCTGGTTCTGCGGACTGCTTTTTGTGGGCATGTTGGTTCTCGGAGGGCAGGGGAGGAGCGGCATTCCCCACAGGACTCTGGGCTCAGAGGAAGAAAGGTGCAGCTCCTGGCAGGACACCAGCCGCTCTCCCTCTCGCGGACTCTCGCTTTCACAGCGGAGAAGCACGTGGTTCCTCTGCAGTCCACAGAGTAAGGCCTCAGTTTTGGACATTCTCTCCCTCATTCTGTTTGCTGTGTGGGTCTCCATTCCAATTGTATTGTGTTGCAGTGTATTATCCCACGAGTCCGTTGCCTCTTCAGTCACGGGGCTGCGCCGGACCGGCCCGTAATCCGTTAACACTTTTCTTTCTTCCCTCTGTCTCTCTGTATTTTTTGTCTTTTTTCCCAGGCCTGCTGCCCCCTGTCACGGACGCGGATCTAGAGAGAAGTCCGTGACAAGTCTATTGGGTTGGCTGCTGGGGACAGGAGCCGTCACGTGGCTGTGGTACATGGCTGCTCCTGCGGTGTCTTCAGGGCTGGTTCTGGGAGTGGTGTCGTGCCTGAGATGGCCGCCGCTGCCTGGGACTGCGGCTCTGGCTTCCTCCAGACTGTCTTGGGGAATTGGAAGCCCGACGATCCCGCGGGGAACGGCTTCGTTCCTGGTTCTGGGAATGCCTTCTGTGTTCAGGCAGCGCGGAATCTCTGGAGGACCTGGATGTCACCTGTCTGCCAGAGCTCTGGGAGCCGCTCTCAGCACTAAGCCTGCTGCCACGGCGTCCTCGGGGCTGGCTCGAGGAATTTGATGCCGGACCTTGTAGGGAGGATTGGCTCTGTCTCCGGCTTGTGCCTTGCTCTTTGTGGCATCTTATGCTTCCAGCCCCTGGGGAATTCCTGGATGCCCTCCGGCTGCCAGAGGTGTGCGTGCTGCTCTCAGCACCTGGGGCTGGAGTACGTCTGCCGCTGACAGTAGCTGAGGCCGCAGTACGTCTGCCGCTCACAGTAGCTGAGGCTGCACTACGTCTGCTGCCAGGATTTCTTCTGAGCTGGCTCGGGGAATTGGAGGCACGATCCTTCAGCGGAGAGCGGCTTCTTGTCCGGCCTGTGTCCTGCTGCCCGGATTGCCTTCTGCGTTCAGCCGCTGGGCAATTTCTGGAGGACCCCACTTCCCGCTTGCTGGTGGATCCGCGGGGGCTGCTCTCAGCACCTGGAGCTGGTGTAGGGCTGCTCCCTTGGTGTCCTTGGTGCTGCTTAGATGTATGTCCGCGGCTCTTGCTCTGTCCTGTCCTGGGCTGGCTGGACAGGCTGCTGCGCTTAGGCAGCTGAGAACCACAGGGTGACTCCGATGCTGCCTTGCTGGTGGAGTCGGATCTGTGGTTGCCAGGTTCTGGGGAGCTAGGAGATGGTCCCTCGGCCTCCTGGCTGGCAGTGCTGGGACCAGCAAGCTGCGGCTCGTCACTGGAGGCTGTAAGGAGAGGCAGGAAGGTCAGCCGGATGACCCGGCAGCCCCATGGTGGGCGAGGTTCCCATCCGTTCAGGGGCAGAGGAACTCTGGCAAAGCCGCTCTGAGGACCCGCTGCCAGGCCTTGCCTGGCCCCAAGCCAGCAGTACACGGCTGTTTGCCTCTTACCTGTGCCCACGCCAGCACAGATGTCACACTCCCAGCTTGTTATGCTCTCGCTCAAGGAGGAGCAGTGCCGGTGGGTGCCTTGCACAGCACAAGAGGTGCAAACGAGCAGCTCCCAGGGCCTGGGGAAAGAAAGAAAAAAAAGAAAAAAAAAAAAAAAGAGGCTGAAGCTGTGAGGACAAACAGAGTCAAGCCAGGGAGTGCCGGGTAGTGCAGCACTTGAGCCCAGTCCTTGCTCCCCCAGCCTGTGGTGAGGCTGAGATCCCACGCGGGGCTGCTGAGGTAACTCACCCCTCTTCCTCTGCTTGCTCCCTGCCTTCTGTGTACAGGCACTCGCTGACATCACAGAGCCCGTGCATCTCGTACAGCTTTTCATAGGACTCCTTGTCCTCCCATGTTGGTCTTCTGCCAGAGAAGAGAGGGAAAGTGATGAGTCCTCAGTGCCCCAGGCGTAGGGCAGATCTAGGGCATCCCTGCTCTTCCGCCGCAAGCCCATCCCCAGCTTCTCCATGAAGCTGAGGCCAACGCTCCTGGGACAGCAAAGGGTCAGCTGGGCCTGCTGGGGGCAATCCCTGGGCAGGCACGGCACTTGCGCCTCAGTGTCTAGAGAGCTGGGCGGAAGGAAGGCACCAACCTGGCTGGGATTTGGATCCCGAGGATGTGCATTTGCATCCGGAACTGCATCCTGTCTCTGCAGACGGGACATTGGAAGCGCAGAATGCCAGCGCTCATGGCCTGTCCCTGCGGCAGTAACACACAAGCAGCCAGAGTGTGAGCGGGGCCTGGTGCCGCTGAGCACCTGCGGTGACTGCAGAGCAAGGGGAGGGCTCCTACCTGGATGCAGCTCCGGTGGAACCAGGCCTGTATGCACACTGGGCACACCATGGTGTGGTAGGACTTTTTGTCCCCCACGGGCTCCAGGCAGATGATGCAGGCTGTGTCAGGCTCTGGATCTGCCTCCACTATCTGCTGAGGGCGGTGCTCACAGCAGAAGGACCTGGGGGAAGGTGGAAAGGATGGGTAAGCTGAGAAGTGCGGAGAGGTGGGCAGAGGAACACTAAGGACTTTGCTCCATGCTTTGGCTCTGGGAAGCAGCCCTGCACGTTCCTCCCTTGCTTGGCTGCTGCTGACAGCCCTTACCTGTGCCTCCCAAAGAAGTGCGTGACGCATTCGCCATCCGTGGCACAGGGCAGATGAAAGCTACGCTCACAGCCTGTCTCTGCGCAGCAGATGGAGGCCCCCTTCTCTCCACAAACGAAGCAGTGCTGGAAAGAGCACAGCAGCCCCCATTAGCACCAGGCTCGGGGCCTCTGAGCCCAACGCCGTGCCTCTAGGCAGGGCACAGAATGCAGGCACTGCTGGGTCATGCCCTGCAGAGCCGCCTGGCGGACAAGTTTAATCTGCTAGAGCAGAACTTTGTCCTGGTGCTAGGTGGACAGACTGCGATTGCTTCCCCAGGGTCCAGGCTTGGCTCGTGACGGCACAAACATCCCCATTCCTTCAGATCCTCACCTTCTGCTCTGCCTCCTCGATTGTGCATCTGATGGCATCAAGGGGGAACTTGAGAACTGCCCTCTGGAGGGCAGTGTGTTCATACAGGCCGTTGGCAAAAAACTGGAGAGGAGAAGAGAACAGAGCAGGATCTCATGAGCACAGGAAGGAAAAGAGGGAGCATCCGTGTCTGGAAGGCGGAAGGAGCTCTGAGGGAACTCACCAAGCAAAACTTGTGGACGCAAAGCCCGCTCTCGCTGAGGGTGGGCCCGCAGATGTCCGGGTGAACGTCTGCTCGGCGACACAGCATGCATACTGAAGAGGAGAGAGCCGATAGAAGCGGCAGTGAGTACCGAGTGTCCCCGAGGACTGTTGCCTGGGGCCTGCACTGTGCCTGCCATGCTGGATGAGGGGCAGGGCTGGAAGATGCGAGGGGGACAAGGGCCACGGTAGGCCCAACAGTCACGGCAGGCACGCGCAGGCCAAGCTGGCTGAGGAGCAGAGGGGCCATGCCCAGCAGTGTCCGGGGAGCCCCTGCCTGCCCCCGCCTCCCCTCTCAGACACAGGCAGACCCCGCAGTACCCCTCTGCCCGGCAGGGAGCTGCACGCAGGGATACTTGGCTCTCACCTTGCTCCTCCGAGTGGGAGGTCTTCTCCTTCCTTTTGGACATGGTACACGTCGACGCTGAGCGCTTGGAGTCCCTGCCCAGTCAGCGCTGGGCTTTCTCCTGCACACTCTCCTCTGCCGACTCTGAGGGAGAAGCAGGACGAGAGTTGAGTTAGCAGCTCAGGCCCCCAGGGCGTGGGGACCCCTCCTCACTGAGCAGCCCCAGGCAGCCCCTGGCTCCCTGCCCTCTCTCCTCACCTCACCAGGTCGCACTGACCCACGGTCTGAGCTTGGCCTGGCCTAACCTGCTCCTGGCTGCTTATGTCACAATGGCCGCTTTGCGACACGCTCTGTGAGGTAGTCACTACCACACAGAGGGGTGAGGGCGTGGGCCCTCGGCACCCAAGCAAGATGGCGGCTGTTGCAGGCAGTGCAGTGAGGTGCCTGCTGCTGGCCATGGAGCGGGCCGGAAGGTTTGCCTCCTTCGACCTGCCGGCAACAATATTCTATTACTCTGTGATGTAACGATCTTAGAATTTCCTTGAATTGCTTTACATCGTCTGGTGCTATCATTTTTTTTATTATTATTTTCTTTTTATTGATTTCTTACCGAGATAAAATCTTTTATTTCTATTTTTAGATCTTCGATATTTATGGAGCTATGCTATTTTTTCTATTTTATTCACATTGGACACTCTTTTCATCTCATTTTAAATTCAGTAATTCATAACAATCAAACACATTTTGTCTGCTAGTAAACAAATGAAAATAACAAACAGAAGGATACAGCATTGATACAGAGATGAGTGATAGGAAACTGACTGAAAGAGTTTGGCTGTGTAAGGTTTGACGGTGTATGTGGTTTCTTTCCTACCAAGCGTTAATATTGCCACAAGAGAGGCATTATTATAAACTAATAATATATTCATCTGATATACAGAGTGGCTCAGTTTTGAAGGTATGTCTGCAGATCACCTGCAGAGTCCAGAGCAGGGACGCAGATAAGGTTGCCTAGACTGTGTCCTAATTGGCTTTGAATATCCCCCAGGAGAAATACTTCAGAGCTTCTCTGGACAACCTATTCTAGTACATGACCATCCTCATGGTACAAAAACTGCTTCTTGTATTTCAGTGGATTTTCCTGTATTTTTGTTTGTTTCCATTTCCTGTTGTCTCATCACCAGACACCACTGAGAAAAAACTGGCCTATTTTTCTTAGTTCTGTGGTCAGATATATATTCTCATTGCTAAGATCATGCTGTTGAGCTTTCTCTTTTTTGTCATAACTTCCTTATTTATTTGTGCATGCTTGCGATAGATTCCCTTCCACAGTGCTGGAAATTGTGTCCTTGTTCCTTTTAGTCAGTTGTGTCTATCTCTTCACAGCAGTCTTCATTCTTCAGTGAGGATCTTTTTGTCAGGAAAAAACAAATCACTGATTGTTAGCTCCAACTGTAAAACTACTTTTTGACCCGCATGATCCATCCCTTCAGCCTCATGCCCTTCCTGTTTAGGATCTTCCTTCTCACACCCTTCCTACCAGCAGGATTCCTAAGATACCAGCTAGGATCCCACATCACTGACCACTGCTTGAGGACCGTGTTGTAATGTGTGATACTTTCCAGGTCCCTGCTGGCCATAAAATTGGTGCAGATGGGAAAAGCAGCAGAGGATCACAGAGCAATAACTGTATGAGCCTTAGCAGCCTCATCTTTCATGACACTGAACCTCCTCTGTGGCTGCAGATGGAGCAGGAGCTGGGTCACCAGACCCTAGAGTGTACCACTGTGGAAATCTTGGTTTCCCAAATCATTAAGTAGAGGCACTGGAGATCCCTCCCTTGATGGTTTGGTACTCCTGAGCCCTCATTACTCCAAAGCTGCATGAGCTGTAGGCCTCCCCCAGCTTTGAAAACGTGGGCAGTCACGGCCAACTTTTCCCAGCAGCAGGCACTGGTGTTTCTCAGTGGGCTCCCAGGAGACCCCTGATGATCTCAGTAAACATTCCCAGAGTATGTGCAGACAAATTTGAGCCTAAAAACTGCTGCTTGAACTGTGGTGTCCTCTGGCTGCCTTGATGAGCTCTGCTGTGGGGCTCTGTGGGATTGAAGCGAAAGCAGCCACTTCTGTCATGCAATGTTTTCAGTGAAAAAACTAATCTTAACATCAAGGAAAGCTAACCGCAAACAGTGGAAGATAAATTATTCTTCTGTGGACATTAATATACTATTCTAAAAATACTTTTATAGCTCTTATCTGTCCTTGAAATTTAGGAGCTAATTTTTGAAAACTTTTGAGAATCACAATATGAGTGTGTTATTACATTAAAACCCGGTACTCTTTGTTTAACAAATACTTTGAAGAAAATCACCATATCAATATGACACGAAGAGTACTGAGACATCTTGGAAACAACAGGATGGCAACTGACTAACACCAGATAACACACGAATTAACAAATGTAAGCCTTCATTAAGATTGTGAACCTGGAGTACCCAGCCAAGGGGGAAACAGGGAAGGGGGTAGGCAAGGTGGGAAGACAAGGTACAGAAGCTGCACTACTGTGTCCATAGATGCGCTCCTGCTTGCGGGATGCCTGCCATTGCAATCGTGAATAGAACCTGCTTTTATCAGAGATTCCGTCCTGACAAAATTGTTTGCATATTTCCAACAACTTTCATTAGGTTTTATCATGGAAAACTCTAGTAAGAAGTGTCTTTTGGCTTTATTGAAATGAAAATCCAGATAATATCCAATATTTCTGAGGTGAACTTTTCTAGAAATTTTTCCTCATGGTAGATTTTGACATTTTATTTCAATTTCTGTCAGAAGGGGATAACAAAGAATTAAATTTCCACATAGAACATAAATTCCAGAGTTTCATCACCTCTGACATACTCTGAGCTAAAGATTGTGGTGTTTTATTTCTTCTGCCTACTCTATTCATTTCATATCTCTTGCCAAGTCACATTTTAGAACTAAAATCAATATTGAGCAAGCAGATTTCGGTGTGTGCACTACTGAGCTCCACTTGGGAATAGAAAGTCTGCATCCATAGAGCTGCTTACGCTGATCTTACACTTGTTGTTGCATCTCTTATGTTATGAGGCCTCACTGCTGAATGACCCAGACTTTGCCCACAGCCTGTTGTGAAGGCTGACTTGCTTTCAGAAACAAGGTGAGTGTTGCTGTGATAAACTACAGTTTAAATGCTTTTACATCCAATATAGTCAATGTTTTCTCCTAGAACGATTAATCACAGTGGGTCTATTTTCTGTTGCCCTTGACCATGAAATGATCAAAAAGCTGGAGTGAACAGAACAGTGCTCCAAAGAAATGTTCCATTATATTCAATGAATTGATGTTTACTAGAGAATATATACAGAACTGATTACTCAAGCAGAGGGCTGAATTTGGTTTGTTCTGATCTGTTTTGCAGAAAATAATTTCTGATCTGTTTTTGCAATAGCTGGCTTCTTTCCTGGAAGTTGTAACACTTTCATTTGAAGGTATTTTCCTATTTCAAGGTTGTACCTTATTATAAATAGTGTTTATTTCTGCTCTGGTGTGACAGGCCCATGAAAATAGAATTAGATGTGAGGGATGTAATATTTAATGATGATCAGATCAGCTTATAGTTAAACCATGGATCTAAATCTGAGGGTAAAGGACAACACAACTAAGCTCTGATATTTCTTTATCTTTTCCTTAATATTGTTTCTTAGAAATGTCTCTTCAGTTATTAGGTTTGGCTATGAAGTTTCCACCTCTTCTTGGTCTATCAAACCTTTCACATTCTTGTGTTCTAGTGCAGCCTTAAAGTAAGCAACCACATCACTGGGAAGTTGTCTCTTCAAATGAGTCCTCACATGCTAGAAAAAAAAAAAAAAATGATATGAAGGTACATAGGAGGAAGGAGATAACGTTTAGTTCTGACAATATTCCCAGCCCTTGGGAATCTTCTTTCTCCAGTTCTAAGAGGTTCTCAGTGGGGGTTCACTGGTCTTTTATTAAAGTAACATGATCCATATCCACCTCCCCCACCTCTTTTTTAGCAAATATAATGTAATTAGTAGCAAATAAAACTTGTTTTATCCTTTCTCTCAAGCTTCAAATGACGAATGAGTTAATGAGTGATTTATTCCATGTTGCAGAATTAACAGTTAAAATTCAGTTCAGCAAAGTACTCCACCTCCAATCAAGGGACTGATTCATCTTCTTAGGTATACCAAAACTGTTGTTTTTCAATTGAGACAATTAAGTGGGGTCTTCTCCAGAATGAAAATGCATTCTGGTTTCCTACACCCAGCATGAGACTCTCTGTAACAAAGTTTTATTTGTAAGTCATGGCACTGTATGTCAGATGTGTCTCTTTTCTGCAAGTAACATTTCACTGGTTACTTCTAAAATATGACTACTGTAGATCAAGGTCATTCAAATCATATATCCCCAGGAGACAGATTTTGAGTATCTGTCACTAAGGGCCTAGAAAATGTTACATTTATTATTCATTGCTTAATTTTCTGGCACTATCGTTTATTTTTCTGTAATCATTGGGGAAAAAAAATCATTATCATTGCCAGCAGCAGTCAGAAAGTTATGCACTAAAAGAGTCCTTACCAGATTGTCCTACACTTACCTATGAAAAGAAATGGTGAAAAAAATGAGAATTTCACCATATTTTAATATAAGTGGAAAGCTAATGTGGTTATATACCCATTCACAAAACTGAATCATTTGAAATAAACAAATTTCTGCAGTATGAAGTTACTAATTTGGAAACAGATTTCAAAGCATATCATTCCTGTTCCTAGGAATAGGTCAAAATTCCAAAATGCATCACAGGTGCCAAAATACTTTGATGCTAAAAAAACATTCAGCACCTACTTTACTGCTGCCAAATCCAGCAACTTCCTCTACAGACTATGACAGTGCAATGATCTTTGTGTGACTGTGTCTGATAAACTGAGATAAAGAGTGACATCAGTCCTGAGACCACTGCATGATGGGTGATGCCTGCTGATTTTTCAGGTAATTTGATTCTTCCTTTAAGAGCTGCGTTTTTAAAGAGTTCATAGCTCTGTAGCACCATCTGCAGCTCCCAAAACTAAGATCAGGCTTGAAAAACTGCATTCCTATGGATGCTTCCTCCCAAAGGTCTCAAAAGCTCAATAGTAATGCTCCCATGTAAATTGATCTTCTTGTGAATGAAACAATACTAACCTAATGGAGAACTGAACTGCTAGCTTTATCATTACTAGCTTGGAAACATCTTATCCAGCACTGCCCCAAACAAAATTTCGAAGATTTTAATTTTTGTGTAATTCTGTTTGCCTTCTGAAGAGGTTCCAGAAGTGGAAAAGCAATTGCATAACTCAAAAGTGAAGTGTATTAACAGATCTATGTGTTTAAGTGTTCACAGTGCCTTTTCTCTGGGCCTATATTAAACCAAGGCTATTAATAGAACGGAAATGTTTTGGATAAGTCCCATGAACTTTCACATCAGACTCAAACTGGAACTTCTTTAAGACTTGAAAAAAATTTCATGTTGTTTCCAGTGGCTTGTTTTCCTTACCTCTGTACTTCTAGTCTGCCGGAGGAAACAAGGAAGAGAAGGTTCAAAATGCAACCTGAAAAACTACTTATGACTGCATGTATTGCTTCAAGCATTTAGCACTCAAACTAAATAGGCAAATTATAATAAATTGTGAAGAACACTCTGTGAAAATCTGAAGTTTTAAATCCGAAATGTGATTTCGCAGTATGCTGACCCATCAGTTTTTTCCTTTGACCATATTCAGTAGATTCTTTTGCAGGTGATAAAGTGAATGTCATACATGCAAACAGAGTTCTTTATTTAGCAAAGTTCGTTATCCACAACTTGTTCTTCAGTAGCAGTTCAGCCAATGTATTGATGCTGGGATAACTGGGACGATGGAGTGCATTCCAGTGCTGGGATTTGGTTCTTTAGTGTCATCCAACAAGCCACTAAATAGA
Organism: Gallus gallus; assembly: GCF_016699485.2. Taxonomy (NCBI): domain Eukaryota; kingdom Metazoa; phylum Chordata; class Aves; order Galliformes; family Phasianidae; genus Gallus; species Gallus gallus. The sequence continues at coordinate 182,825,143 of NC_052532.1, forward strand.
TTTCCCAGTGAGGGGAGATTTTCAGAGATTAAAAACTGTTTACTGTTGTGATGGTTGTGCCAAATAATCAGCAGAATTTAAATACTGCAACTCAAAATAAGTATGACTGCATTTACTGAAAGCGCTCAAGCTTCAGTTTCAACCTGCAAAGCTTTTTTCTTATTCCAACATCTAATATCAAATTATGCTTAAATTCTGCTTGCTGTGCTCATGTACATAAGCATATATGGACACATGCATGTAGTTTTACAGAGGAACAGTTATCTAGTGTTTGTTCCCATTGGTTTATTGCCTGAAGAGATGTTAGTGCTCTGTTTCAGACAATTCTAGCTGGGTATGTCTTCCACTGATACAGTAGATTATGAATCAGAACTAAAATTAATGCATTACTTCGCTAATTCAAGACATCAGTGAAGCACACAACTGCTGAAGGCATTCTCTGCTCTTCTGTACAGGGAGAGTCTTCTGTGCAATGCTATGTTTATAAAGCCATGCTATTTACATTATTAGATACGCTCTTGGAGCTTTTATTCACATCCACACATCAGTCTTATAGTTGCGTTCATCTCTGAGTCCCACCTTGTCCAGACTTTCAGACTTTATTTCTAATACTTTCTCTCTTATATTTTATCCATTCACCTGAAGAAGTTTGCATTATCCAAGAGCTTCTACACTCACTGCAGTTTCTCAGACTCTATTTTGTCTCTCTCATTCCCAGCTTTACACCCATGTAGTCTTAACAAAGAAGAAAACACTAAACAGAAAAAGTATAAAAGTTATATAAATCAAACCAAAAAGAGTGACTGTTTAGAAATTTTTTAGTTTTGTCGCTGTGTTTTTATTCTTAATCCCATTTCCCCTACCTTTCAGACTCTGTAGGTTTTGTTTCTAATATCTTCGCTTGTTTTTTAATTTGAGATGAAATTTGCTGAATAAATGTATTTGGGTTGTATCAGAATTGCCTAATTTGCTCTTTTTCCAGTTACAAAAATTCTACACTAATTTAGATAATTTGTCTTGAACCTGGCAAAGTTCAGTGGGTAGCAAAGTTAAGGATTAAAGGCTTCAGATTAAGTGGTTCAAATCAACCTGGTATTCTGTAATTCTGATTTAAATTGCATTGAGGAAACCTGCTTCAGTTCCACTGTCGTGGGTGGCGCTGGCTGTGAGTGTCATCACCTGTATGCTCAAAGAGAATCCAGGTTTCCAGATGCTTCCAGGAGCATCTGAACAATTCATTACTAAAATACACAGTATTGTTTACATGCATGAACATGGTTGACTTCCAAAATGCCTATTAGTAAAGATGATACAGGTAGTTAATGCTGCTTTTGTTGATTAAACACATTCATTCACCTAGTACCCAGAACATCCCAACTGCATAGAGCAACCCTCAAATGTTACTACATTTCCTGAAATGAGGCTATGTGCTTCATGACTCTTGCCTTTGTGACAGTTTCCCTGTTTGTTGATATTAAAATCCTCTTCCCAGGACCGTAAGTATCATGCAGTTCAGAACGGCACGTACTAAGCACAAATTCATACTAACTTAAAGGATCTTTAGCACAGCAGCAGTAGCCTCCCCCCCCCCCATTCCCCCCCCCCCCCAAAATCTTTTTTTTGTTGTTTCGTTTTTGCTTTTTAATGTGGAATTACAGTGCCATAAACACAACAGAGGCATTTATTAAACAAGCACGTTACTGCCCCAATCCCAAGCATAATTTCATGCAGCTTCAATTTCATCCACAAAACTTTTCATTACTAAAGATCAAATCTTATATGGAAATCAAAATACAAGGATATAATGGATCTATATCAATAAGGCATACTTTGGGAGAAGTATAGTGTGTTTGTATGCTGGCAGTGTGTCTGACTAGCTCTTTGTTAAAAATGACAAGAGTTTTAAAAGAAGATAATGCCACATATGTTATGCCTGACAGTCCCTGTATCTATTTGTGTACATATGTATATATATATATACACAGATACACATACACACACACACACACACACACACACACACACACACAGGGGTTGCTCTGAAAATAATGCCACCCATTTTATTATGTTGGCCCATAATGTCAGAGGCAGATGTTGGTATTATGGCAGTAAAGTTTGAACTTTCCTAACACCATCCCATTACATTTTATTGCTGTGTGACAGATCACAGCATAGGAGCAGTCTGACCAAATGGCATCTGACATGGAAGTGCATATGGAGCAAAGGTGTATCACTGAATTTCTCCATACAGAGAAAAAAACAGTCTTTTGCAGCTGAGAAATTGCTCTATCAAATTGTGCTATTGTCCTCTTTGAATCTGTTGTAGTTACCATGGAAATAAACAGGAGGCATTACTTTCAGAGCAACCTATATGTTTATATAGACACTTAATTTTCCTAGATTTAGAATCCATTTTTGCCTTTATAGGTTTATACAGTTCCTGCAGCTACAGGCTCCTGATTAATGATTTGGAGATGCTGATGCACAGTTCAGTGCAAATAATTTATTAGTAATAAGGTGGTTCAGGATGGAATCCTAGAATCATAGAATCACCAAGGCTGGAAAAGACCTCCAAGGTCATCCAGTCGGTTGGACGGTTGGTCCACCTTCCACCAATATTTCCTGCTAAATCATGTCTAAACGTTTCTTGAACACCTCCAGGGGGAGTGACTCAACCACCTCCCTAACCACTCTTGTTGAGAAGAAATTTTTCCTAACATCCAACCTGAACCTCTCTTGGTGCAACTTGAGGCCATTCCCTCTTGTCCTCTCACTAGTTACATGGGAGAAGAGGCCGACCATCACTTTGCCATAACCTCCCTTCAGGTATTTGTAGAGAATGATAAGGTCTCCTCTAAGCCTCCTCATCTCCAGACTAAACAATCTCAGTTCCCTCAGCCACTCGTCATAGGGCTTGTGCTCCAGAGCCCTTATCAGCTTTGTTGCCCTCCTCTGGACACACTCCAGGGCTTTGATGTCTTTCTTGTAGTACATGGTCCAAAACTGAACACAGTACTCAAGGTTTGTCCTCACCAGATCTGAGTACATGGGGACAATCATCTCCCTGCTCCTGCTGGCAACATTATTTCTGATACAAGCCAGGATACCTTTGGCTTTCTTGGCACACCTGGGCACACTGCTGGCTCATGTTCAGCCAAGTGTTGACCCACACCCCCAGGTCTGTTTCTTCCATACAGTATTCTAGCCACTCTGCTGCAAGTCTGTAGCACTGCTTAGGGTTGTCGTGGACAAAGTGCAGGACTCAGTACTTGGTCATATTGAACTTCATCCCATTGACCTCAGCCCCATGATCCAGCCTGTCCAGATTGCTTTGTAGGGCCTTCCTATCTCTAGGCAGATCGACACTTCCTCCCAGCTTGATGTCATCTGCAAACTTACTGAGGGTGCACTCAATGCCCTTGTCCAGTTCATCAATAAAAATATTAAACAGGACAGACCTCAGTGCTGACCCCTGGAATAGCAGACATTTTCTGGAGGATGCTAACTGCAGAGGAAGGAATAATTTCAATCATGAATAAGAATAATGTAATCAGGATACTCCAGTAAAATGTCCAGTGAAAACTCTTATTTACAGTCAGAATGGACTGAATATCATGAAGTTAGAAGTAAACTGGTACGTAGATGAAAGCTCTAAATGCTGGGTTTTAAAGATTGTCCTGTTCATGTCTCTTGTTCAAAATCTGAACAATCAAGATCAAAGCATTTTTTTAGCCTATCAGGAATGGATTTCCCAGATGTCCAACAAGTCCCTGCAAAATCATTGCTCTTGGCATTGGGAAGGATAAAACCCATTCTGTACTGTTTGGTTCTACCAAGGGGATTCAAATCATAGTGGAAGATGTAACAACTGATTTCCTATGGTCAGTATATTCAGGACTATGTTACACATTCCTCCACTGCCTGTGGAAGAAGAAGAATGCTCATATGATTGCTCCATCATCTTGTCCTTCTGTACAAAAAGGCCAGTGTGCATAAATCATGCTATATTTGTCCTCCACATTATTTGCTGACACACACTATGCAAGTACTGTGACTTTTAGTGGGGCAGCAGGAAGCACATAAGCCAGACCAAACTGCAATCCATTACATTTTCAAGGACTAGAAAGGAGATATGATGCTTCACTTTCTAGGGTAAAATACCAAGAGAACTCACAAAAGAGCCAGAAATCTTTCTTCCAAGTGGCCCATGAATGCAGGGTCAGTGTAGAGCCAGGTATCACTTTGTCAGTCCCTCTAGTACACAGAATCACAGAATCACAGAATGGTCTGGGTTGGATGGGACCTCAAGTATCATGAATCTCCAACCCCCCCTGCCACAGGCAGGGCCACCAACCTCCCCATTTAATACTAGACCAGGCTGCCCAGGATCCCATCCAACCTGGCCTTGAACACCTCCAGGGATGGGGCATCCACAACCTCTCTGGCAGCCTGTTCCGGCATCTCACCTCTCCCTCACTCACTTCCCTCTGATACCCAAACTAAATCTTCCCTCTTTCAACTTAAAGCCATTCCCCCTTGTCCTACTGTTATCTACCCTTTCAAAGAGTTGATTCCCCTCCTGTTTATAGGCTCCCTTTAGGCACTGAAAGGCTGTAATTAGGTCACCCTGCAGCCTTCTTTTTTTCCAGGCTGAACAAGCCCAGCTCCCTCAGCCTGTTTTCATACGGAAGGTGCTCCAGCCCTCTGATCATCTTAGTGGCCCTCCTCTGGACCCTCTCCAACAGCTCTCTTTCTTGTACTGGGGGCTCCAGACCTGGACACAGTACTCCAGAGGGGGCCTCACAAAAGCGTAGTAGAGAGGGACCTCCCTGTCCCTGCAACATTTACTTCCCTGTACATTTACTACCCCAATGTCATGGGCACATTCTCAGTACATAGGTCATGTGAACATGACTTACAAAGCTGTATTTTTAGCTTGAATGAATACATATTTTATGACAAGAAGAAAGCTTGCAAATGATGTGAGATTTAATTTTTTCCCACAGACTCTTACACATATGTTGTAGACATCAAGAGCAATGAAAATTTTTAATCTGGCTAGCTACGACAGCTGCATGAGTTAAAATATAGCACTAAGCTCGACAGTTGTCTCTGCTACCAGATGTTCAACTTGTTTGCCCTGATACTCACTGAGAATGGTGTAACTTCAAGAATAAACTGTGATTACATTATGCACTGTACTCTACTGCACTATAGATTGTTGAAACTTTCTCAAAAAGGTGCCCAACAGTTGAGGAACTAATTATAGCTCAAAATCTGCTGTATTTGCACTGTAGACCTTCTTTTCTCATGCAGAAGATGGTTCAAATAAGGCTGACTGGATGGTAACATTTTTATTGCCTGAGCGATTCTGCTTGACTCCTAGTTGCAGCCTGAAGTTCCCTAGGTCAGTGCTGTTCGTGTACGAGCATTGAAACTCATAAATAAATAAGGGAGCATCAGGTCCACTGGTAAGAGAGTGCTTATATTGATTTTACATGGTACATCACTTCTTCTTCTCCCTCATATCAAAATGGAAATATAAATCTGCCCAGACATGTCAAAAAGGAAATACAAATTAGAATATTTCCTCCCTCCCTCCCCCCCTCCCTTCCTTTCTCCCCACCACTCCCTCCATTTTTTTGTTTCTTCAATCCTGAAACTAATGAAGTCCATCTCTCCAGTGTGGACTAAGGTTTTTAAGTAGGAGACAAGCAGGAATAAGGATGTTTTGCCATAGTCCAGCGTTCTCCCAACCTTGGGTTCCCATCAGCGAGTTCCCCAGCATTTAAACTGAGAAATACTGAAAATAAATCAGTCTCTAAACAGGCTTTTAACAAAACCTGAGACATCAGGAATATCTACACAGAAATAATACATGCTGCATACTGGTAACACCTTCTAGGTGCACTCAAAGGGGAAAACTCCAACTACAGTGACAGTTGGTGAGGTATAAAATCATTAAGGTTGTAAAAGACCACTGAGATCATCTAGTCCAACCATCAGCCCACCTCTACTATGCTCACTGAACCATGTCCTTCAGAGCTACAACTAGTGAAGAAGAGAATTAAGATTATGACAGTAAGATTATGTTGTTGTATAGTACATGTTTGAGGTATTTGAAAATATTTTATTGATTCATTAATAGTGTCAAAGAACTAAAATTTTCAATTAAAACCGAGAAAGTGACAGTGGGAGAACTGACAGCAAGGTTTGTGTGGTATGGAGGGAAGGGGACTTTGGTAGGAACAGAGTAACTGACCTGATATTACCACCGTTGTGTAGTAGGAGTTTAATAAGGGGCAGGGTTTGGAGAGTTGGAGTGTAATGTGGCATTTAAGGCAAGCACAGATCATTTAAACAAATAACAGTTAATTACACAAAATAATGCAGCAACAGACATGTAAACATGAGATATAAGTCCAGTAGACCACTGTATAAGAAGAAGCTGACTATAACCTACTGAAATGATGTCTGTAACCAAGAACTGAGTACAGCTAGCTACAGAGAACATCTTTATAAGAGCAGAATGAATTCATTAAGATTACGTTTTTAACAACCGTGGCTGTCAGGCAAAGGTTGGACCAGAAGGACCCAGAGGGCCCTTCCAACCCCAGTTCTGTGATTCTTTTATACAACTAATTTACTTTGTCTCAGAATCATGTGGGTGTTGTTTACGTTGCAGAGTTGGGTATAAAACACTTAAGCGGAAAGACGTTTTAGTTCAAGTGAAGAAAAAGGTTGACTTTTGTCTGGAAGAAATAACCTTTGCTCCCTAACATGTGAGTAATACAGTAGACAAAGAGTATCAAATGGTGCTTGGAATCTCTTCATGATTTTTCTTTATAGTCATTTTTTTTTCTATGTATTTCAACCATCACTAAGGCAAAATGGCTTTTTAATTCCTTGACAAAGTCTGGCTGTTTTGCTTTGGCACTGCAGAGAAAGATTAGACATGGGCTCCTAAATCTTCCCTCTTTTTATGTGAACTATTGAAGTTCATGAACACAAAAAGTAATTTTTCATTTGGGCTTATTGTTTCTCTATAAAAACTCTGTAGTGTGGATGGTGGAAAGAGCTAGGGAACACTTAACCCTCTAGACTGTTGTTTTCTGGAAATGCGTATTTCAACAGACATATGACTGCTTTTTTACTGTAAGTCATGTGTTCTTACATTCCCAGATTTTTTAGGGAAATAGTTTAAAACCTGGAGAACATCCAGTTTCAGATGTACTCTTTTCTCCATGAGTTTTGTTCTCCAGGGAGATTAATCTACTGGAAGTTCATATCAGGAAAATAACTATTTTATATATATCTCCTGTTGCTTATATTCTTTCCGTTAAAACTGGCTACTTTTCACAGTTGGAGACAAGATACTGTGCTTACTTTTGCCTGACTTTTGGCCTGACCTTGATTCTTATCAGAAGTTTTGAACATCCCAAACCATAGTAATCCTGAAGTTTCTAATGCTGACATTTTAAAATTATCTCTCTAGACAGTGTTTTTTTGTTCTCTTTCACCAAATGAGCATAAAAGGCATGAAATCTTTCCTGAGATTTTATGGAGCTAAGGCAATGCTGTCTTCAGATAATTCACACCTGCCCTCCCAGCCGTGCATCTCCCCAGCTCCATTTCTATGGAGCAGTGTGATCTATGATGAACCTAGTAGCAGTTGCTGAAGAAGAGGGTTTCATTCATCCTCTAGCCACCAAGCCGTGTTTGAGACAGTCAGTTTAAGGATATATTCCATTCATTTAGCCTTATTACTATAGAATATGTTCACCATGGTTTCTCTACTTAAATGACATAAGACATTAATGTCAGCACATTCAATTTAACGCTAAATGCATTCAGATAACATAAATTTAGATGAGACCAATCTCCATAACAAAATTTACTTCAGTGGTGGACAGCCAATTGATTTTCTTCTCTTTACCTCATTCCTTATAAATATTAATTTAAATTTTATCATTAATAAACGTTCTGTTTTAATGTACTAACATGGTGTCCTTCTTCTTCTTGCTTTGCTGCAAGTCTATGGATAACCTAAACTCCTTGTATTTGAGAAACAGCTAAAACATGATTATTTTTTTGCATTGAGTACTTAATCATTTTTACCTTAATAATCTTCTTTAGTAAAAGTCAAGTAAAGCAGTCACCTTAAAAAAAGATTAGGAAAAGGAAGGAATAAATGTAGAGATAAAGGAGTATGGTTGTGGTTTCCATCATGACAACATTCTTCTATGTTAACTTTCAAGCAAAGTTTTTAGATTTATATATGAAGAATGATTTTTGGGGGGGAATGGTCTTTATTTTCCAGAATTCAAAAAATATATAGTTCGTGTTACTGATAGTTATCATTGTCTAACATTTTCTAATGTAAACATTGTAAATATTATAATCATATTTATAACTTCATATTTTAAAATAATTGCATTTTTAAAAATTAATTTGATACATAACAATATAATTTATAGTAATATATTATAATAATATAATATAAAACAAATTTATTGTAAATTGGACTAAAGCTCCATCTAAAGATGAGGACTCAACATTCCAGCTAAAGAGTTTCATAAAGCAATTGACTGTTGTACAATTTTATATATAGTGGGAATTTTATTCTTCCATCAGAATTACTTCAGTTACAGGTCCAAATGCGCTCCCTACAGTTAGCCTAGGTAAGGAAATATCTATTGAAATTTACCTTCTGTTGGAATGCTAAATCATTTTCTCTGAATCTCAGATAAACTACAAGCCAATTAAATTGGATAAGTCTTGCAGAATCTGATGAAAAGCATCTTTCCAAGCATATGGTGTATTCTGTATATGTATTTGGCTTATCTTAGTTCTGTAATTTTACATTTTTTTTCCATTTCTGGTATGACAGTTCTCCAGAGGAGCAGTGGACTATGAATTAAAGCAAACGTAGGCCATAATAAGATAAATCTATTTTCCTTAGAGTGTAGTTGCACTGATTATTTTATGAATAGGAAAAATACTTAAGAAAAACCTATGCCTCCTCTACAACTGCTTCTTGTTTCTATGCTGTACCACAGTTAATCAACTCAACTACCTTATTGAAATGTATAGAAAAGACGCAGCCAGACTTATTGGAGGTGTAGACAGAAGATAGCAGGCGGTGGTGAATGCGATCTGAAACATGGGAAATTCCAATTAAATATTAATATTTCTTTATTTTATTTTTTATCATAAGAGTGGTTACATATGGGAACAAAGCACCAGAGATGTGGTAGGATCTCCATTCTTGGAGGTGCTCAAGACTGGATACAGTCTCGACAAACTATATATAATTGGACCTGCTTTGAGCAGGGATTTATGATAACTGACCTCTGGGGATCCCTTACAACCTAAGCTATTCTATGATTGTATTGAAAAAAACTATTTAAAAAAAAATATTTCTCTAAATGAATTTCATCTTTGAAAACTAATTCTGACACTTTTTTTTCAGATAACAACATCTATGTAAAGTTGAGGGAGGTAATCTAAGCCATCATCTATCCCTAATGATAAAAAGGCAATTTCATGGGGATATTAATCTCATCCTCACTTATGTATATAAAACATGTGAGGTCAGGTACCTCTGGAGACTCACTGTCTCTCTTCACTACAACTTAGGAACTAATAAGACTTGCTTAAATTAGACTTTTAACTTTTTTATGATTCAGAAGGTTACTCTACAAAAAAATTAGAGATCATTGGGGCCTTGACAGAAATTAATACCAGATTTTTGTGGTTGAGATTATATATTTTGCAAGGTACAGAAAAAGTGGTTTCAACAACATGAAGATTTTTATTTTCATTATGATAGCTCTGCCCCTGCCCTGAGTGTTGCATGTCTGTGAGAATATTTGAGATGACATAAAGACTTACAGCTTTACAGCTGTACGATGACATAAAGACAAGATTTTCAGAAATTCTCTCAATATTGACTAGTATGTACATAGTTTTACTGATATAAATGATGTAATGAATCACAAGCTTCAAATTTTATTGCCTTATAACAATTCCATAATACAACATGGTTGGAAAACACACTTGGAATGGCCTGCAGCTCCTAACTGTGAGCAATCCTATTCCTTATACTCTAATAAATTAATCAGAAACCCACATTGAAATACAGTGATTACAAGTGTATAATTGCGGGCAGATTTTGAATAATGGAGGTTAGGAGAAACCGCTCCAAGACACCAGTGAGGACAGTTCCCAGTAGTGTTCACTAAGGATACTAGCCAGTTCACATACATAAGGTGGAACAATTTAATTCCTTTATTGCTTGCAATTGTTGGCATCTCCTCAAGATTTGCATCACTTCTTATTTTCTACTCCTAAATTCTACTTTCAGAAAGATTCCTTCTACAGTGGTGAGAAAAAATCAAATGAATTCTTATCAGGCAGAAGTTATAAACAACTAGACCAGTGAGGAGTTACTTAGTTGACTCTTTTGCTTTCTGTTACCAGTAAGAGGAACACCAGCATTACCAGCTTCAGAAGTCACCTGCAGCAAATGATCACTGACAGTGTCAGATTTGCCTGAACATACTTTAAACAATGGGTAAGGAGTAAACTGGAAATTAGATTTGTTTTAGTGAGGCAAAGGGACAACTTCTTTATATTATTTTTGATTATATTTGAAAAAACGTTTCTTAAGGAAAAAGAAAAAAAAAAAAAAAGAATAAAGAAGAGAGAATGGAAGGCCCAAAGAAGGGCAACAAGGCTAGTGAAGGGCTTGGAGAATACGTCCTATCAGGAGCAACTAAAGGAACTGGGGCTGTTTAGTCTGGGGAAAAGGAGGCTGAGGGGAGACTTTATTGCTCTCTTCCAGTATCTGAAAGGTGATTGCAGCAAGAGTAGGGTTGATCTCTTCTCACTGGTGATAGGTGACAGGATGAGGGGAAATGGCCTCAAGTTGCGCCAGGGTAAGTTTAGGTTGGATATCAGGAGAAATTTCGTTACAGAAAGGGTTGTTAAGTGCTGGAATAGGCTCCGCAGGGAGGTGACTGAGTCACCATCCCTGAATGTGGTGCTCAGAGACATGATTTAGCAGAGGGTTCTTAGTTAGGGTAGTATGGTTAGGTTGTGGTTGGACTAAATGATCTTTAAGGTCTTTTCCAACCCAAGCAATTTTATGATTCTATGATTCTATGAATCTTCTCCCAAGTCGTTGAATGAAGAAATACCAATTAATCACTAGACAAATTTCTCTAATTTCTGTAATATTTTGCTAGCAATGCATCTAGAACGTATGGACATGAAAATAAGTCTGTCCAGTTCTTGAATGTTTGATCATTACATTGGATGTACTTGTCACACAAAATTAACAGATAAGATAACTTCTGAGTACTGACTTCAGAGCAGGCTTTCCATGCAGCTAGATCTTTTAAATTATTTTTACTTGCACTATAAAGCAACTGAGTCATATTTTTTGATCTAGAAAACGAAGACCTGAAGTATAATGGTGTACAAAGTGAAGCTGAAAAGTGTAGGGGAAAAAAAAAGAAGGAGAAAAATGTCAGGACATATGACTGACATTTGAGACCAATATTCCACATTACTTCTGCAGTATAGTTCAGAGTTGCCAAAATGGACAGTTCAGGCCTTTATTGTCCAAGACGGTATTTGTAACAGATGGAAAAATATAATTCAAGTTTGTTGTGAATGCTGTTATTAATTTATCTGATAAAATTATTAGTATTCCCAAATAACTGATGTCATCTAGCTGCTGTTCTTCAAATAACTGCTGTGTTAATGCTTAGGTGATCATGCAGCCAGTGATGATGTAGAGCATGAATGGAGTAAAGAACTACAGAGCTTTCTAGCAATTGGTAACATTCACTCACTGCTACTGGTAGGCAGAACCTGTCTGCCAACTGCCTGCTGAGAGATCATTTAAACATCAGCAAACTTTTTTTATTATTATTTTTTATTTCTTTTCCAAGTTTTCTTTAAAGCCTATCCCAGATTTGAGTGGGAATGAGTAGCCAGGAGGGAGAGAGATTGAATACCTTATACTACCATCTCTATTCAACACAGTCTATCCTTAATTCACATCCTAACTGAGGACTGAAATGTTCTGGAAAGACTGATGCAGGAAACAAAGAAAAAGAAGTAAATGATCCCACACTTGTCTTGCTTGCAATTAAGTTATTAACACTGGGGAACTGTGAGTTTTGACACACTAGATTACGACACAGATTTGGGACTTAAGAGTTTAATTGATGATTGGATTTGAGTTTAAAATTCTATCTGAATCAGGCATACAGAGCTGTGTCTTGCATATCTTCTTGTTCACCTTCCTCTGAAAAGCATCACTTTCTTCCAAGCTACTCAGCCTTTGTAGGCTATAGGGGCTGTTAGCAAACACAGCAGCACTTCAGAAAAGTTGGAAGAAAAATGGAAAGCAAAAATATGTCTAGTTCATGGAAACAGATTGTTTCTAGTTCTGTTCTTCCCATTTGGGAATGCGGTTAAGAGAAGAATTAATTTACAAATAAAAACACTGAGATGGTAGACGGAGATATTTTTATAGCCATGAAGAGCAGCCAAAATACACAAAAGTTCTTTTTATTTGTGATTTGTCATTTGGCTTTCCTTTGAGAGAGTGTAGAGGAATCTTGAGGGCTTTGAATTCCTGTTATTTCAGAAAGAATCTAGCTTGCATGTGTTGAGCATTTGCCCATTCAGCTTTTCAGACAGCTAGAAAAATTTTTATTTTGTTCAACAGATAAAAATCACTGTATATAAACACATATAACACATTGTGAGACACCAAGAAAATGAATGAATATTTATTAAAAATAAGTTCTCTACAGAGGAGTAATTTTTGTATTGTTAAAAGAAGGAATAACAACTACCAGATATTTTCTTGTTGAAGACACAGAGCAACATATGCTGTAAGCTTTTTTTCCTTTGGGGGCTGCAGGAAACATTGATGTTAAGGGACAGACCAGGCATTTTGTGGGTTGTCCAACTGTTTGAGTCCTCTTGCATCTTTACTGATAAATTTCCAAGAATTAATCCAGATCTCTGGGGAAGATGGAAAATCCATATTATAATACTGATTTGCTGAGCCATCTTAGTATACTGCCACCAGGTTTTTTCTCTGCTACAGCTTTCATTACTCACCAGCTATTTTTCACTTGTTTAAGTTCCATTACAGATTCACAGAATCACAGAATGGCCTGGGATCCATCAGAATCCTAATGATGGAGGGGGGTTTGGAACTTGATAATCCTGGGCGTCCCTTCCAACCTGAGCCATTCTATGATTCTGTGATTCAGAAACCCAGTTCAGAATGAACTGACATAGAACCCAAACTCTGATAATTTCAAGATTAGTGAGGCACTAAGAAAAAGCAGTTTTGACCTTTGGATCCAAAAGTCCATCTCACCTTTAAGCTCAGTAATGCTTCTCCTGAGTTCTGCAGCCCTTTGATTTCTGATCTCCAATGTGTTCTCATGGTTCTCCTATACCTGAAACCTTGGAAAAGTGCTCTGAAGACAGAAGTCTGAATCACTTCAGTTTATGGCTATGCTCATGATCATCCCAGCCATGATGCATCAATCCTGACTTGGAAGGCTTTCATCTTTTCATGAGAGTACTGCAAAATACTGTAAAGAAATTATCTCTGTTAAGAAGCTGTGATCTGATCCATTTTGGGAAAGCCATTCCAGCCAGCCACAGGGTAGCTGTTATCTGCCACCATTCAAATGAGAAGAAGCAATGCAATAATAATAGTAAAAACAGAAGCCAAAAACTCAATAAATGGTAAAGCTAGGGAGGAAAATTAAGCACCTGTAGCAGCAATTTAAAGAAAAGAATTTCAGCAAAGATGAAAAGAGGATTAAAAACAGCAGGTCCTGCCTACTGCCTTGTTTTAAGTGAAAGATTCATGTGGTAATAACTGCTAAGATTTGTGGGTTTGAAGGCTAAAGTCTGGAAGAAAAACTCTTGTCATTTGGGTTGCAGGCACTATTCCACACTTTTGGGATGATTAAATTTGAGCTCAGCCCCAGAGTCTGCAGCTAGGACCAGCTGACAGTGTGAAGGACATTTCAGTATGAGCTGCAAGGCTCGCACCTTTCTTTTCCTGAAATGAGCTGACATTTTTCCCAGGGACTGTCTTGTGTTACACATTTCAGCTGGACTCTAGAGCAAAACACATGAATTATCTTCCATCCACTTGCTTCACAGCAGGCTGTTTCATCCTCTTTAACATTCAGAGATAAATAAGATCTACAAAGCATCTCAGCTGTGAGCTATACTCTATTCCTACTGAATTCTGATCAGTATTTGCCACTGGTATAAATGTAGTGCAAAATGAGGCTAATAACAGTTATAAAACCTCCAAACACTTTGGTGGGAAGACAACTAAGCCAAATAAGTGTCAAAAAAAAAAAAAAAAAAAGAGAGAGAGAGAGACCTTGAAGATCACAGAATTGTAGGGATTGTAAGGGATCTCTCTCTGGAGACCATCCAGTCTGAGCCTATGATAAAGCAGATTCCCTGCAGAAGGTTATAAAGTAAAGAGCCCAGGACGGTTTTGAACATCTCTAGAGAAGGAGACTCCACAACCTCTCTGGGCAGCCAATTGCAGTGCTCTGCTACCCTCACAGTAAAGTTTTTCCTCATGTTCAGATGGAACTTCCTGTGTTCCAGTTTGTGGCCAATGTTCACTGTCTTGTTGCTGGGCACCACTGAAGGAGCCTGGCCCCACCCTCTTGAAACCTGCCCTTTAGATATTTACAAGCACTTATAAGATCTGCTTCTCTTATTCATGATGAACAGTCCCAGGTCTCTCAGCCTTACATAAGAGAGGTGCTGCAGTCCCCATGTAATCTTTGCAGCCTTCTTCTGGACTCTCTCCAGAATTTCCCTCACTTTCTTGAACTTGAGAAGCGCAGAACTGGACACAGTACTCCAGATGTGGCCTTACCAGGACGGAGTAGAGAGGGAGGATCACTTCCCTTGACCTGCTGGCCGTGCTCTTTTTAATGCGCCCCAGGATACCATTGGCCTTCTTGGCCACAAGGGCTCATGGCCAGCCTGTTGTCCACCAGGACACCCAGGTCCTTCTCTGCAGAACTTATTTCCAGCAGGTCTTCCTCTAACCTGTACTGATGTATGTGGTGTAGGACTCTACTCTTCCACCCATTGAACCTCATAAGGTTCTCTCTACCCAGCACTTCAGCCTGTCCAGGTCTCACTGAATAGGTATGAAGATATGAAAAACCAAAATCAAAACAACTTGCTTTTAACCCAATGTAATATATGTATTGTGAGTCTCATGATATATTCCAAGAGAAAAAATCCAGCAAACCTGGTGGGAAATGTTTTTTTTTACAGATTCATTTTTTTCATTCATAACCATTACTTTTCCTCTCATTAGCAAAAGAAGCTGCCTGGAGACTTCCTAAATCAGTCCACAAATTTCAAGCATTTTAGCCAAAGTTTCTGCAGTATTTCATTTTAGAGATAATGGGATATTTATGTTCTTGAGATTAGCTGATGTGAACTTGACCTTCATCTACAGATTGAGTTTTATTTATCTATCTCCTCATTTTTTTTTTCATGTTTGTCCTTCTGTTGAGCACAATCAAGAAACAAAACTTCAGTCTGAAACAAGCAAAACTACCATCAACATAAAAGAGAGGATGATAAGAGTATAGAAAAATACCTTTCTCATTATGTTGCCTTATGGATTCTTTTGCTTAATCTCATGTGGAATTAATTCTTTAAAAAGTTTGCTCAATGCCATTGAAAATTGGTTCCTGGTCATTTAAATCGACTATTATTATTAGTCTTGTCTGGAATGAATAAAATAATTTCAAACTCTTACTTCCCCACCTGAAGGAAAGTTCAATATTTCTGAAAATATTAGTGAACATTGTTCACATTCTGCTTTGGATGTTTTTCAATTCGTATTCAAGGATTTCATTGAAAAGATACCATAAAAGTCTGATAAATCTATTTTCTAACTTCTCTCTCATGATTTCAGTGAAAACTGACTCCAGATGGATCCCCAAAGAAGTCCGGAATCTGCTGTTTATTAGCACAGAGTGAATGACTCACTGAAATCCATATATCTGGAAAATAATTACATTCCTATTCTGGAATAATGGATTTTTTAAGAGTGCACAAATAACATCTGGCTAACACAGTTAAAACCCTTAGTGATTTAGCAACACAAAACAGCAGCTAAATAGTCATTGCTTAGCCTGTCTGCGCACCTTTTTTTGGAGATGGCAGTGGCAGTTTGTAGAAAACGCTTTCCTAAATTTCCGTAACATCTGATTTTCAAATGAAACGCATCTATACATAGTCATTGCCCCTCCTGCATGAGTAGTTCCATTAAAAACTCTGGGGAACATAAGCAAGGAAATAATTTGATCTCCCCCAGATTAATGAATTTGAATTCTGATAACTAGTATTCGACTGTAAAATTGTTACATTAGGGGACTACCAAAACAAGAGCAACAAAAACAAACAACAAAGATAACAATAAAACATGAGCCATAAATCAGTAGAGCCATATATCACATTCCACATAATAGTAAGAAGCCCATGACGTCCATCATGGAATATGGTGAGATTTCACCTTTTTTATTTATTTTCCCTGACATCCAAGCAGAGAAGCTATTCTCAAGCAGCAGTCTGTGCCAGTGTCTCCATCAGGCTCACAGCCTGGGCACTGGGGTAGAATACCTCATGCTGCTAGATGAAAGGGGCATGATACTATGCTTTTTCTTTTTTTCTTTTTTTTTTTTCCTATTGTCTAATAGCTTTTTAATTTCTTATGTTGACCTTGTGATTGCTATCCCACTCCCATTACTTCTCAGGATGCTGCAGGACTGGAATATCTAGAAGGCTAATTGTGCTTTCACCTGTTCCTCTGCCACAGTGTGGTTTACTGTCAGCAGAAAAATGAGGAACTGTATATTCTTTCCGGGCAAAATTTGAAAAAAGTCTACCAAATTTGGCTTTCACATTGATCTATTAGCATCGACAACCATGTGTGTAAACTGCAAGGTGTTGGCTGAGAACAGCAGTGTGACTTGGACATTACCATCCTCTCCTTCCACTGACATTTCTTCTCTGCAGTGCAGTAAGGGACTGCACTGAGTCCTGCGGTGATGGGAAAGGGAACTGTTGGCAGAACATTTGGTTGTTTGTATGCTGAGATTTAAGCCTTCAAATTCCTATTCTATGGGGAGTGAAGGAAAATAAAATTCATGATGAATGGAGGCAACTTTGTGGCAGCAAGTAGAAATTCTTCTGGGGAGCGTATTTTGGAGGAGATGAGAAGGCAATGACTGACTGTGTTTTCAAAAGTTTTCCAGTGCATCTGCATCAGGGCATGTACAATCTATCTCAACAGCATGAGAAGTTTCCTTTTGCTAATTCTTTCTTCATTTCTTGATTTGATTTACATTCTTCAACAAGATATGCAGTTGGGGAAATCATGTACCACTCAGAGATGCTGGAGTTGCAGAGTCTCCCCTCAGATTTTTCTTGCCTTTTGTTTGGGAAATAATAGTGAAGAGAGTTTAAAATCCACTTGCTCTGAATCCTTTAGGCATTGTCAATACCAGAATTGGAAGTGTCAAATGTGGCTCTCTCCCTAGGCACTGTTATATATCTCCAAGGCTTTCAGACATCTGGCTGAGCAAGATGAATCATTGTCAGCCATTTGAAAGGTTGAGAACAAAGAACATGTCAAGGATGGTGTGAGAACCTCTTCAGCACTTACTTTTGAGCCAAAGTTATTACAGACTCTAAAAAATTGCTTGTCAACTGGAAGGTCACTCATTAACTATTATGAATTGCCAAAAGTTCCTTGAATTTCATGAACTCTGTAATCAAAGGCAAGAAATAAGCCTCACTAATTCAGTGTTGCAACCTTCAATGATAATACCCACAATTTTTATGGGGTCAGCTCGGTTTAAATTACAGATTATTGGAATACATTCATAAGCAACTCTGGAGAATGTGAATCAATAAGTAAGGTCTTTAAAGGACAAAGTATTGCAGGAAGACTAAAATAGCTGACAGATCACTGGGTCTATATCTGGTCATCTCTGTGTCAGGAAATATGGTTTATTATTTTTGGATTGAATGAGTGAGAATTTCATTGGCTCAGTCTGTCTCCTTGGGAAACATTAGGAAATTGCTAAACCACTATATTTTCTCCTCAGGTTATTTTGACCTCCTTTTCCTGTATTTCTATCATTCTTTTTGTGATTGCTGCTTATGCAGACATATCCAATCTAGCTTTAGATTTGTTAATGTAATTTTAGCAGCATATAGCTCACCGTAGGCTGCAACAGTCAGGTAAGGAGTATGTTAGAAGATTTTTTTCCTCTTTCCCCAGGTAATAGCAGGACAAGAGGCAATGGCTTTAAGTTTAATTAATTAACTAATTTAAGTTGTGCCAGCAATTGTTCAGGTTGGATATTAGAAAAAAATTCTTCTCAGAAAGAGCAGTAATGCACTGGAACAGGCTGCTCAGGGAGGTGGTGGAGTTACCATCCCCAGAGGTGTTTGATATGGAGATGGGGCACTGTGGGCACATGCTTTGTGGTACAGTAGTGATGGGTTGACAGTTGGGCTAGGTGATCTTAGTGGTCTTTCCAGCCTTAATGATTCCATAATTCTATGATTTATTCTCTGCTGGGTTAGTTCTACCAGCACTACCAAATTGTTTTGTTTTAATCTAGCTCATGTTTGTCTACAGAAACAGTGGTCAATGTTTTGACATAGACAGTGCAGTGCAGTTGCATGATATCCCTTCCAGTTTGAGATGGTCTTCAATTTGACTTCCAGATATCTTTCCTGAAGTGCACTGAGCTCTCACAGGTTCTGCGTGGCACCAGCTTACTGAGTAAGGCTGACTTAGAAAATTGTGGCGTCTCAAACAGCAAACAACATGTACATTTAGGTATCTGAATTGAGCGCAAATTATTAAGGAACAGACTAGAAACTCAAACCTTTTCCTACCAATCAGTCTGCCTATGGAAACTGCTGTGCCCATGGGAAGCTTTCAGTGAACTACTGAAAAGGCATGCATAACATCGATGTTGGGAAGGAGTGCTCATTTCTGGTTAGAATAGTGCTGTATCATCTGCCACAACAGTCACTCAGTGTTTACCTAATTTTACTGTGAGTTCAGTTGTCACACTCCACATACCTTACAGAAAATTCTGAATTACGTTTTTAGTAGACTAACTGATAAAGTAATACACTGACAGCTTCTTGCAATATGTTGTCCTGTCTCACAATGTATGTAACATGAATATAATATGCAATTGTGCATAGAAAAGTTTAAACTGTTTTTTTTTGGTTTGTTTTGTTTTTTTTTCTGAATTTCCTTTAAGTCATTTTTCTCAGCTAGAAATAAATTCTGTGGTTTAGGTCAGGTCTAACATTGCAGGGCTTTTTGTCTAATGTGAAAAATAATCTGCCAAATTCCACACATTCTTTTATCCAATTTCAAAGCATGAAGTTACTTCAAAATCTCATCATTTGTTCCTTTCAAGGATGAAGACAGTCCTCATCAATTATCTTCACATGTGGCATAATGAAGACCTATGCAAGCCTAAACTGGTGTATGAAATAATGTTAAGCTCCCAAAGCTGTCAGCCATCTGTTTGAAATGTGACTTTCTAGAAAATAAAAATAAAAATAATAATAAAAATACCCAGCTACAATTAAATTATGTAAATTACTGGGGCAATTTTGTAAATATTAAAATGATTGGAATAAACTATAACTGTTTAATAGTTTTCATGGGAAATAGTTCATTTTTTTTTTCTTTCCTCACATATGATTTTTACACCATGCTACATCAAAACAACTTTAATGAGAGAAAAATAATTTTTTATGGTGAAGAAATTTGGAGGAAGAAATAACATATATATATACATATAAATATATATATATATATACATATATTCTTGAAATGGGATTAAAGAATTCACTGTTGCCTCATTTATCCTACAAATAACCATGTCTTTACAGCTACAACAATGAAGGCAGAAAAATGATTAAGGTGGAAGCTGAGATAGATAGTTTACTGTGGTTAGTGCTAGGTAAGAAAATTCTTGGAGGGAAGAGAGGGATATGACTATGAGAAGGTGCTGGAGTCTTAGCAGGAGTTGATACGGCTGAGAGTCATCCAGCTCCCACAGTGAACTGAGGCAGGAGCAGCCCTGAAGGGAGATCAAACAAGTGACTCAAAGTTAGGGTGGCTTACAAAAAGCTACAGGGGCAGCCTCAGAAGGAAGGCCTGTTCCTCTGGATGTTGAATTATTTTTGATATAGAATGAAAACCAAGCTCTGGAAAGTGAGTCCAGGAGCAGACATAAAGGACACAAGCCTAAAACATTTGTCTGTTCAATGGGAGACAGAATTGGAATGGAGCATGTTAAACATTTCTCTTTTCTTATTAGTATTTTGTTCTTAAATTTAAAATCTGTCTCCATCTTCAGATAATGAACTCAATTGCATTTAACTGTAAAGCATTTCGGGGGGGGGGGGGGGGGGGGGGGTGGGGAGGGAGGATACACAGTACTGCAAGTTTTATCCCTGTAATTCTCATTCCTGTGGATGCAGTGGGTTCACTAACATTGTAAGTACTAGCTGAATGAGGATATTTAGGATCAGGACTAAAACTGTATGGCATCAAGTCCCATATATCAGCTTGTCAAAAACATTTTCATTTTTTTTAATTTACTTGAAAATTCATTATTTACGTTTAAAGCATGAGTAAATATTACAGAATGCAGAGCCTAGAGTGTCAACACTGAATTTCTGCTGTGCTTACTGAAATAAAATAATCCTTCTTCCATCCTGCAGCTCTCAAAAAGTAAGGAAGCTAAAGTATTCTGTAAAGCGTTTAGTGTGCAAATGGCATCTACATCTCTTCAGACAATGATAAATATTTAAGGATGTACTTCCTATTAAACGTCGCACAGTTTGGCAAATCAAGAATGTATGAGAAAGAGAAAAGAGAGTATCTGAGACACTCGTTATGCATATGGAAGAAATGTTAACTGAATAAGTTTCTTAACTGCCAAAAGCTTTTACCTGTAATGGGAAAATGAGCTAGGCTCTAGGAGGGCTGTTTTCAAATACCACTACAAAAAGCACTATTTGTCACTCAGCAGAGTGTTCAAAGTGCACTGGTGTGATACTGTTTATCATCACTTCAGCCTGAGCTTTTATCACAAGTAAAGTTTGGTGGTATACTCAAGATAATAATGAACTTCCTGGGACTGTGAGCTTCATCCATTAGAAGATTTAGGTCTTCTAACATTTCTTCATGCTTACAAAAAGCAGAAGAGAGAATCATAGTTTAACCAAATTTCTGACTGAATTGAGCATGGTGACAGGGGTGGTGAAGCTTCCTCAGTAGAAGCAGAGCTTTAGACTCCTTCCAGTAGCCTATAAATCATTGCAGAACAGTAGTGAGATAGCTGCAAGTTGTGTGCTTGCTTGTTAAAACTCCTGTACATCTACAAAACACAGATGTACTTTTGGCATGTGACTCCAGTGGTTGTGATGTGCAGTTTTTGCTGAAAGACAGTGGATGACTTTTGAGTGGTACGTCTGTTTGGAGAGGCTGTATTACATGTGGCTAAGACATACAGGGACTCACACATACGTTGCAGTTCTGTCAGTAGCTCCATGAGCCAGCTGGTACTTCAGAGTTCAGCTTTCATGTAGAGTTCAAATATGTGCCTGAATTTTGTATGTGTTTGTGTGCTATGCATGATTCTCCAAAACAGAAAACTAGGTAGAGAAATACAGGAAAGGAATTCTACTGTTCATGTAGATCTCAATAGTTTTAATTTATGTTGCGGTTGTAAAAAAAAGGCAATACTGTCAGATTAGGATTTGGAAATAAAACATGAAAAGAAATTCCATTTTTGAGAGACAGAAACTGGGTATTAAGCTCTTCTCAACAGTGTAATAAATGAAAATCTCTCATTTATGCCATACTTTTCCTCCCTAACTTTGTTTAAAATCACTTCTCAATTTACATCATCAGGATTTTCCCTTTAGAATCATTAAGGTTGGAAAAGATCTCTAAAATCATCCAGACCAACCATCCACCTACCGCAGGTATTGCCAACTATATCATGTCCCTAAGTACAACATCTGCCCTTTCCTTAAACATCTCCAAGGGAAGTATTTCCACCACCTCCCTGAGCAGCCTTTGGCAATGCCTAACCACTGAGAATAAATTCTTCCTTACATCCAACCTGAGCCTTGTTTCCAGTCACTCAGATGTGTCTCCTTAAAGCACAATTTATCAGATAATAATGGTGCTATGAGAAAGTTTCTGCAATTTCAAGTCACGTGCAGTTTCTTTTCTTCAATAAAATGGCTAAGTATAGCTCACAAGCAAAGGAAAGTATTGAAAATGCTACCATAATGACAGTGAAATTTATTTTGCATTGACAGAAACATCATAAACTACTGTTAGAAATATATTACCTGCTGATTAAACATCAGTATCTCCAAGTAAGCACTTGAAAAGCTCAGCTTTTAATCAGCCAAAAGTAAATTATCATAAATAATACTTAACAGTAAATAAAAACAATGATAAAATGGGTAATTTAAAAACATTTATGCATGGAAAGTAAACAAATAAAGAAGTGTTCCTATCTTACAGGATTTGCTTTTAGATATCAGAACATCTGGAATTGCACAGAGTTTTCTCATCAAATATAAACAGTATTTATGGAGAAAGAGCAGGGAATATGACAGTTTTACTCTGGAAATAAAGGATTCTTAAGGTGCTCAAGTTTTTTTTTCCAGCTTCTCAGATAGCATTCCTCTGAAGTGACCACAGCATGGTTTTCAGCAATATGTTGTTTACATTCTACTTATATGATTTTGGAGCAAATACATGAAGAGTAATCCATAAGTTTTTATCATTGGGCAAACTTCTCCAGCCTTGGTGCAAGGCCACTCTTAACTAACATCTATAACACTGTACCAAGTTGTACAGGTACTATGTAAACACTGTAGAAAAGGTATCAAAATCAATTTGATAAGCCACAGACACTCATGCAAAAGTCATTGTTAGGTAACTAGCATAATTAACCAAATTCTGCTTTATTACTTCCAACAAAACCTAAGATACTTCCATTACATCATAGTTTTGTTACTCACATACTCCTAAGTACTCATAAAATACACATCAAAGACTTCAAAACAAAACAACAAATTATGAAATTGTAGTCTGTATTTCTGTAATCATCAGGGCAATTTGGTTTTCACTGGTGAAAATCAGCACCTGATGTCCGTGTAGTGTTTTGAAATGCTGTGATGGAGTTTGTTTATCCAACAGATGGTCAGTGTGGGTGATGTGATTTTCCTTTGCTCTTCACTGAAACAGTGCAAAATGCAAAGCTTGAGGTTCTGATGAGGAATTAAGGTCACTATAAACTATTTTTCTACCTTCTTATTTATGTCTTGTAACACAGACACAGAACATCTTGAATTTGATTTAATTCAAACAGGCTTAAACGTGTCTAAATTACAAACATCTTATTTCTAGCTTTGGACATCCAGAAATAATGTCTAGACCAGGACTTCTGGCATGGTCCTTGTAAATCGGCACAGTACACTGCAGTGAGAGAAAATGTGAAGAAAAGAATTCACTACCTGAACGTGTTTTATTTAGAGTGTTTAAGAAAAACATTACAAAATAAATGTGTACTGCATGTATCTTTCAGTGGGAAAAAAAAAAAAAAAAATAGAAGAAGACATAGCTCCTATTATATCCAATTATTTTGTTATATAGTGCTGGTCTTCATATCACCAGAATAACCAAGCTGTGGAATTAAAATTCTCTGTTCGTTCGTGTGTTTCTTTGCTTGATTGTTTTAATTTAAAATATGCTACCTTTTAGAATCCTAACTTTGTGGTAAACAAAATAGTAACTGCTGTTTTACCAGAGTGGTGTAGAATTTGGAGAACTGAGAGACAATAAGTTTAATTGTCCTTAATTACTTTGAAAAAGTCATGCAGTGTGTGCTCTGTAAAGCATCTTTTCCTCCCTAATTTTCTGTACAGCCATGCTGGAAGCTGAGCATCCCAGAGGACTTCCCCAGGGAGCAGTTCAATTTGCCCTGACTGCTGTAGGGGCTCACCAGATGGAAATCACAAGCAATGGCCATGAAAGCCCCACCACTGACTGAGGAAGGACAACTTAAGGCCACTTCTCTTCAACTTCCATTCTCTCCCTTCTTCTGGAAAGGATCATTCCAAAGTAAAAACTACTTTTGGGGTTTTGTCTCTTATCTCCTATGCAGCGGTTCCCAAATGACAGGCCTTGTTGCAGGAAATGCAAGAAAGATTTGAGAATGTTGTCAACATCACACTCCTGTGCTCCCTTGACCTCTCTGCTTCTTAAATATACAAGGATGAACATGGTGTCCATTGTTCCAGAGTACAAGAGTACTTGTTCTGCCTCCCATGAAACACTTGAATCCTTCATGAAGCCATTACAGCCAATCTATCTGGTTTTTGCTGTTTCCCAGTGCAGATCTGGGGATATGTCAGTCAATTCTGCAAATGCTTGGTGGATTCAAGGAGTGACTGGGCTTCCTAGAGACAATATCTAGAATACTTCAGATTATATAAATCTAAATGGTAGAAGGAAAGAAAATAACAGTGACAAAGATAATTCCATTTACTCCGCTGGCCAAGGGAGTATCAGAATCCAACAGCATGGGCTTAACTAAACCTGGCGCTGGCAGCACAGAGCAGCCAGGGATCAGCCCTGAGAGAGGCTACAAATATCTAAATGGACTAATGCGAAATCTGTATTCCATGAGACTGAAACACAGTAGCATCCTGGCTGCATCTATTGGCCAGACTGCTCTTCAATGCATTAGTTGTTAATCTTTTGCTTCCTGTGATTCTTCTGTTTGTCAGAGGCTGAAATTCAAAACAAAATTGCTAGTAAAACAGTAACTTAAAATGGGCACATTCAAGTTGTTCAGGGTTGGGAGACTGTTTTCCAAAACCATTTCAGATCAGATAATGGCTGTAGACAACACTAAAGCAAGAGGGAAATGGAATTACAAGAGAAGGACATAAACTGCACCAATAAAAGCTGAAGGAGCCTTGTTATAGGGCTTCTATAAGCTGCAGAGAAGGATGAGACAGTTTATCTTTCTTGTGTGTCTCATAACAGTGAAAGCTAGAAAACTGCAGTGTTGATCCCTGCATCTTACATTTTTTTTCCCAATTTTTCAAAACCTCAGTGATGCTTTGCAGGAGGTAATTGGATGAGAATTAATTACCCAGTACTGCAGTAAGTAGGAAAATCAGTTCCTACTTGACATCTCTGTGTATGTAATGGGCTATAATTGCAGTGGCTAATATCTAGAACAATAGAATCATAGAATCATTAAGGTTGGAAATGACCTCTAAGATCATCCAGTCCAAACATTACCTGGGGGAAGAGGCCAACCGCCACCTCAACAAAACTTCCATTTCTGTTGTAGTGGATCCACATTTCCTGAAGCGGTGTTTCAAGGGCTCCTAACATTAACAACGTTAACCATGCTCTGGACAATGCAGGCATGCTTGCTGCATAGAATCATAGAATCATAGAATCACAAGGTTGGAAAGGACCTATAAGATCATCCAGTCCAACTGTCCTACTATCACCATTACTACCCCCTAAGCTCCTAAACCGTATCTTGTAGCACCTCATGGTGCAAACTGCATGGTGGTACAGACTGTAATCCTAATGTTCCTAAAGCCTTATTGGTGCCCTGATCCTTTTTTCCTAGATAAATTCTTTAGATTATTTGGAATAAAACTGTAGGAAAACCTGGACATCGCACGATAATATTTTTAAAGGAAATGCACTGCTAACTGAACAAATGAATATGTTTGATGTTAAAGGACTCCCAAGGAAGACTGTTGTTCAAGCTGTCTTGAAGGTCAAATTTGAAGATGAATATGTTTAATTTACATAAGCCATTGTTCATTATACTGTATGCAGCCCTTCTGTCAGCACTTTACTGGAAAGAAAAATGCGACAGGTTTAGATTTAAAGGGGTCACTGGTGAAATGCTGATTTGTGCCTCCCAGCAAAAGGGTAAAGAAGAAAATTAAACAAAAAAATTTGGTCCTAAATAAGTTTGTTTTCCCCAATTACAAATCCCAAAAAAATGGATTAACAAATATTTTGATTAAAAGAAAAAGAGAAATTAAGTAAGTTCTATGTATCTCATACCTGATCTCATAGCATCAATTGTGCTGTTGGCTGTTGCTGGTGTTGCCCTCCTGCTCTGCTCTGCTTGTGTTCTCCCTCATGTGAGTACATTACAGGAAACGCAGCTTCTCATACAGTACATATTCAAGCTCCATCTATCTGTAACCACCAGGAAAATGAGTTCTTTATGGTGTTTATAAACATCTCCAAGGGACATATTGCAAGGTGACAGAAAAATGCACAGACATATAAAACCAGATAAGAATAAGCTGGTAACAGCTAACCTTTGGCTAAAAATCCAAAGACTTTCTGAACATGACCCTAGAGAAGGACTGGAAGAGTCAGAAGAGTGAGGAGAGAAATAAAAAATGATCCTACATTTAGGCAGTATTCAATAATGCATTCACATGGTGCATTCAATAGCCCAAGTGGAATGATTCAGGAGGTCTTCAAGCCTTCACTGTGGTCCAGTGATTTGAACTAAAGATATTCTCCATAAATGCTTTATTGAGAAACTCCATAGTTTGCCATACATCATTTTCATTGGTGGTAAGGAATGTGTCACCTGTAACACCTGCACCCAGTTATTCATGCAGTAGTTGATTAATAACCTGATTTTAAGGAAAATAAGCTGTTCCAAATTTGCTGTAAATATTTCAGCTGTTGCAATGATAGGAAAACTTTTTGCTTCTTATTTTGTGTTAAGGGAGAAAACAAACAAAGAAACAAACAAAGGGAAATAAACTTTCATTATAGCTGCTCTTATCCTTGCACCAGTACTAAACACATTTATTGTGGCCTCATTTCTTGGTAAGAAACTATTCAAATACACTGGAGCCACCCAGCTTTCACTGGAAATCAAGTCAATTCCAAAAGCTTCTTGATCTGTGAGGTTTACCTCCAGAAGCAAACAGGAAACACATATTCTGTTAGCAAGTAAAGGTGAAATATGCTATGGAGAGGATATAAGAGATTTTCTGCACTTTGTGAAGCTGAAAATTAAAGAATACAAGTATTGCGTACCCAGCTGGAACCCCAGGGAGTCACCATCCTTGCAGGCCATGCCCATGGCAGTAGAGCCAGGGATGGCTCATCGTACTTCCAACAGAAGGTGATCAGAAACAGATTTGTTGTGATTCTTTTTTCCACATACTGACTGTGCAAAGGATAGTCATGTGTGCAAGTTCCTGTGTTGCTTTAATAGCATTTTGATGGTCTCCATTGGAATGTTCACACACTGTGTGAAGGATGGCAATTTATGCTGCATTTGGAAAAAGGTTCAACTGCTTCCTACAGACACTATGGCTTTTACAGGTTACCAAATCTGTTAAAACTGAGCAAACTGTTAGAAAAAAAACCCAGTAAGCTGTACTGAGACCACTATCTGAAGTACAGAGGTACTCATCTACTGGGGAATCCTCAGTGGAGTGTTACACAGATTCATATCTACGTCCACGTAGAACAGTGGATAGAACCAGGGCCTGGAATACTATCTTCATAACACTCAATTTTTTAAAGCAATTTGCAAATTTTTCTGGCTCCTTTAGTATTAAACTTTTTAAGAACGTCAAATGTACTGAAAACAGCAGCAGCAGAAGGAAAGGAGCTGAAACTGCTGATGGCAATTTGCTCAGTTAGCACTAATATGGTTTAGATCTGCATCACCTGCCCTAGAGCAAATAAATTATCCAAAGATGTTTAAAATGTGATTTTTAATCTCTGTCACTGTATCATGGAATAAATATGAGAAACGCTTTAATGGGATCCTCTTGCGACAAATGATTGCCTCCTGTACTCACTGCATTAACTGGCAATACAATGCCTAAATGCAGAGATGTTTTTTGCAATAGGTGACTCTTTGGGGACCAGAATTTGCATACTAAATGGAGGATGCAAAGGAATGACACATTATCTAATATATCTTCATCACAGGATCAAAATCAAATGTCTAGGTTTAATGAATAGTCATGGGAGAGAAGAAAATACCTTTATGTATTCTACTTGAAACGTCTTTTCTAAATGGATAGTTTAAGGGTTTTGTTAACTGAGAGATGGTCACTGGTAGGTGAAGGTAGACTCTAATAACTCTACCAGCTTTAAAGAAATGCAGACAGGATGATACTCATGCCTCACTCTGCAGGCATGCAGAGTAAAGTAAAGCTGCTGCCCACAGTAAAGCTTTCAAGCAATTCTGTCTGTACTTTACAGAATCAACAACATGGAATTTTTTTGCAATAATACCTTGAGATAGAAAATCATGGACTCATACTACATTTTGAGCTGGAAGGGACCCTTGAACGTCAGCTGGTCCAACTTCCCTGCAATGAACAGGGACACCTACAGCTAGATCAGGTTGCTCAGAGCCCCTTTCCTTAATGTCTCCAGGGATGGAGAATCTACCACATCTCTGGGCAACCTGTTCCAGTGCCTCACCACCCTTATTGTAAAAAACTTTTTATTTATACCCAGTCTAAATCTCCCCTCTTTTAGTCTGAAACCATTTCCCCTTGTTCTATCACAACAGACCCTGCTAAAGAGTCCGTCCACTTCTTTCCTATAGCCCTCCCTTAGATACTGAATGCCCACTCTCTTTGCAGCCTTCTCCAAGCTGAACAGCCCCAGCACTCTCAGCCTGTCCTCGTAGGAGAGGTGTTCCATCCCTTGGATCATTTTTGTGGCCCTCCTCTGGATGCACTCCAGCAGGTCCACATCTCTCCTGTACTGAGGACTCCACATCTGAATGCAGTACTCCAGGTAAGGTGTCACCAGCGCAGAGCAGAGATGAGGGGCAGGATCACTCCCTCACCCTGCTGGCCCCACATCTTTTGATGTAGCCCAGGATATGGTTGGCTTTCTGGGTTGCAAGAGCACGCTGTTGACTCCTGTCTGTTTTGCCATCCACCAACACCCCAGGTCTTTTTCAGCAGGGCTGTGCTCCATCCTTTCACTCCCCAGCTTGTACTGTTAGTGGGTGTTGCCATAAGACAGGGGCAAGACTTTGCACTTGACTTTGGTGAACCTTGTGAGGTTCACCTGGGCCCACTGCTTGAGCCTGTCTAGGTCTCTCTGAATGGCATCTTGTCCCTCAGGTGTGTTTGACTGCACCACACAGCTTGATGTCACCCACAGGCTTGCTGAGGGTGCACTCAATCCTGCTGAAAATGTCATTGATGAAGATGACAAAGAACACTGGTCCCAACACTGACCCCTAAAGGACATCACTTGTCACTGATCCCCATATGGACACTGAGCCACTGACCGTCACTCTGAGGGTACAAGCTCATACGTTCAAGATAAATTATTTTAGAGGAAATGAGTCACTCTCCTGCACTGAAATGCCTTTCTAAAATTGCTCAAAAAGGAATAATAGGGAGTCGGTTTTATGGTGATGAAAACAACAGCCTGAGAGAAAAACTGGTGAGGGTAAGTGCTCTGTGAGCTTTGACACTTTTGAAATGCAGAGAAGATTTACTCACATCACTCTGAATCCGCAGGCGATGGGTTGCAGAATGAAAGCAAGAAGTCTGAGAGCAGCTGTGCTTATGGTGGTGGATTTGCTAATAATTGTTTTTAACAGCTCTGAGCAAAAAGGGCAGTGTTGTGGTTAAAAAAAGTATTTTTTCTTGATGGTAATAGGAGAGGTAGATGTGCAGATTCTCAGTAGGAAAACAGAATTAACCCTTTGGAAGTAATTAGAATTTGCCACTTTAAGACAGCCCTACCAACGCCCCTCTGGTTGAGGCTGATGGGCAGTGCTCTGGCACAGTCAGATAACAAGAGATAGAAACAAAATGACCCAAAGTATAAGAAAGCTCAGAGCCAGCATCTCTTTGCCGTGTGTAGCTTTGGGAACAGTTTAGCTTTTTTGGGTAGGAAGGAGAGATTGCAAAGGAGAGAAGGTAATATCAGCAACAGATTATCTTATTTGGCTGGGCTTTGCAAACAACAGTACTGTGCATACTGTGGGCTGACAATCAGGGCAGTGCCCTTAATTCAAAAGAATTAGGCCTAGAGGCAAAAGGTTGTGCTGCAGCAGAAGACAAGCCAGCAGTCAGAAAGCAAATGCAAGATTTGTTGACTTTGAGTTGGATAAAGAAAGGAAATCAGGCAAAAGTTGGGTCAGAAACAGTGATATTAGCACTATAGAGAAGATAAACAGCTAAAAGATGGGCTGAGCAGTGCTGATCTTGCAATAGAGAGTATGATTATAGAGGTAAATACCAGCTGGGAAAAAATCCATTCTTTAACAGTACTGGGATAAAGGTACGTCAGGGAAAGGGGAAATTGGAGTTTCATCTCCAGTGCTGCCACTTCCAGGCCATTACAGAGACCTGGGAAGATGTTGAGGACGGACATAAACCTGCAGCTCCCAAGAGGAGAGTTCCAGGAATGCTTCTGTTTTCCTAGAGCAACTCAAGTCATTGTGGATGGAATTCAGGCTGCAACTAAAATACCACAGCTAAGAAATCTGTAAATGTCTGCTTCTTCAGAAATTGCCTAAGCTCCTATTGTAGTCAACAGAGATTTTGAGTTTAATGTAGCTGCTCACATGTAAGCATTTAATAGCATAACCTCCCTGTGAGACATGGATTTCTTCGAGGTCACGTTTCATGGCCACAGACCTCATGCAAACATGTCCAATAACAAAAAGAGGTATGCACTGGGGAGGATATGTTTGCAATTTATAAACATTTAATGCTTTTGTAGGTGCAATGGTTTATTTTGCCTGGCCTCCAGCAGCCCTAAGAGCAAGGTATGGATTCCTGGTGGGTATCACATCTGTCAGACCTCTGAGGATGTTTTTTGTTATTGATTAAATAATTGCTTGTGCATCACTTGTTACATACAGTCACATATATGTATAGTCATAACTGTTATCTTTTTCCTTTTCTCTATCTTAGTAAATAGTTTTAGCAATTCACAAGTTTGACTTTTTTTTCCCCCCCGATTCTCTCCTCCCACTGGGAAGCGGAGAAGTGAGTGAATGACTGTGGTGTTGAGCAACCTGCCTGGTTAAACCAGTACACAAATACAGTAAAAGCAGTCTGATAAAAAGCCCTCAAAACAGACAAAGAAAAAAATCAAAAAACCAGCAAATCAAAACAAGAGCAAATGCAGGGTCCTGCACCTGGTGAGGAATAATTGTAAGCACCAGTACAGGTTAGGTGCTGACCTACTGGAGAAGAGCTCTGCTGAGAAGGACGTGGATGTCCTGGTGGACAACAGGTTGGCCGTGAGCAGCTGTGTGCCCTTGTAGCCAAGAAGGCCAATGGTGTCCTGGGGTGCATTAAAAAAAACATCGCCAGCAGCATGGGAGAAGTGATCCTCCCCCTCTGCTCTGCTCTGTGAGGCCTTGTCTGGAGTGTTGTGTTCAGTTCTGGGCTCCTCAGTTCAAAAAAGACAGGGATCTCTGGGAAAGAGTCCAGCTGAGGGTGACAAAGATGATAAGGGCATGGAGCATCTCCTGTATGAGGGAAGGCTGAGAGACCTGGGGCTGTTCAATGTACAGAAGACTGAGAGAAGATCTGATCAGTATTTATTAACATCTGAAGTGTGGGCGTCAAGTTGATGGGAACAGACTCTTTTCAGTAGTGTACAGCAATAGAACATGAGGCAACCTTCATAAAATGGAACACGGGAAGCTCTATCTGAACATGAGAAAGAAATTTTTTACTATGAGAGTGACAGAGCACTGGGACAGGCTGCCCAGAGAGGCAGGGAAACCTCCTTCTATGGAGATGTTCAAGATCCATCTGTATGTCTTCCTATGTGACTTACTGCAGGGAACCTGCGCTAACAGAGGGTTGGACTTGATGATCTCCATAGGTCCCTGCCAAATCCTACAATTCTGTGATTCTGTGAAGACATAAAGTAACTGTCTTGATCCAGAAACATGCTTGAGGATGCTTGTACACCTCAGCCATGAAGTGACCGTGCAGAAGATGAGGCACTGGGAACAGAGATGTAATAAGAGAAGTTTGTGGAGCTCAGTTCCACAGTATGAAATAGTATAAATATTTCCAGTTTCAGCTGAGCTGACTGGACTCATCACAATCTTACTTGTGTCAGTTTAAAAAGATTCTTATAATCTCAAAGTCAGGCCTCAGTGATGTGAATTTGCAACCAAGCGAAGCGTCTGTGTTTTCATACAGTGAGATAAAGTTTACCCAGACTTTGTGTTTCATGTACTGCACTTGTGGAAAACTTTGAATTCAAGTAATTTAATGGAGAGAGAATGACTTTCACAATGTTCTTTTTTTCTGTGTGCCCTCAGCTCTGTAAGACAGCTGCAGTTCAGACCTTAAATGTGTGTTTTTCTGCTCTCCCAGTGCCGCTCGGATCTCTGCCAATGGGAGCTGGCACTGCAAGTGAGCCCAGCTGTACTCTTGGCCTTTCCAGGCCATTATTGCATTTCGGATTACTTAGACCATAGGGGAGACATTTTTACCTTCTACGTGTTTCCTAGTAATTTTTCAGTGTTTTTAAGGTACAGCTTGCCATCTGCTAGTGTGAGTAATAACGGTGTGCTCTGGCAGTGATGCTGGGGCTCCATTTAATGTCTGCAGAGGAGAGCAAAACGGATGCAGACAGTTTTAAATGCCATCAACAATTTTTAATTTCTCTTCTGACATAGACTCGCTATGATTCATGTGAATAACCTTATTTTTGTGGTCTGGCAGTTTGACGGCTTGTTTTATTTGTCAGCAGAACATATCACAGAACAATTCCACCTGTGTTTTGTCCCAGGAACAGAGCAACCCTATGATATGGCAGTAGAAAATACTTCTAGAATTTTACAAATGAAGAATTAACACCTAAATAATTGATGAGCAATTATTCAATTTAATTCACCTCCGTGATAATTGATGATAAGATTTGCAGTATGTGGCAGATTTCAGAGAATCATAGGATCATAGAATGGCTTAGGCTGGAGGGGACCTTAAAGAACATCAAGTTCCACCCCCCTGCCCTGGGCTGGTTGCCCCCTACCACCTCATGCTGTCCAGGGCCCATCCAGACTGGCCTTGAGCACCTCCAGGGATGGGGCACCACAGCTCTCTGGGCAGCTGTGCCAGGGCCTCACTGCTCTCTGAGTAAAGACTTTCTTCCCAACATCTAACCCGTTTCTCCCCTCTCTTAGCTTAAAGCCATTCCCCCTTGTCCTATCACCATCAGACTGTGTAAACGTTCAGTCCCTCTCCTGCTTACAAGCTCAAGTACTGGGGAGAGCTCTTCTGGGGATTTTCACTTACAAGTTTTTTTGTTCAGTTGGTTGGGTTTTTTTTTGGGGGGGGGGAGGGGGGGGGGGGTTGCTTGTTTTTCCATGTCAGTAGAATTGAAAGGTCCAGGTGAATTTCAGTTGAATTTCTTTATTTACCTATTACTGTGTTATCAGGTTATTCCCATATTTGCTTTCAGAATGTGAAGAATTTGTGTACCTTATAAAAGATGAGCTGAGCAGAAGCCTAAGGAGATCTTTGTTGGTACTGATACAAGGTGATGCTGCCATAAGCAGGAATGAAAATGAGGTCTCATGTGTCCCTACTTAACGCCACGAGCGTGATTTCTTCCACATTACTCTTATTGTGCAATAAATCAGAGGAGAATGGTCACTAGAAGGTGATTCCTCTTTGAAACTGAGGTCAGAATTTTCAGGCAGAGGTCCTCTAAATGACAAATGAGGTCTTCTGAAGTACTCAAATATTTGAGAAAAGAATTGTGGTTGCCCTCTTTCTGCACAACTTTTCAAGAAGAGCAGTCACTTCTTCTGAGACTATGGAAGTCAGTTTTAAGTATCTTAGACTGACATTTGTCAAGAATATTCTTCTTCTACTGCACTGAGTCTTTCAGTTTCAGTCTGAAAAATGACTGTGTGAAAATGCTACTTTTATTTTATGAGATTCTCCTTACATGGTGGTGAATGGAATTAAATCCAGCTGGCAACCAGTCACAAGTGGTGTTCCCCAGGGGTCAGTACTGGGGCCCATCCTGTTTAATATCTTTATTGGTGCTTTGGATTAAGGAATCAAGCGCACCCTCGCTAAGTATGCAGACAACACCAAGTTGGGAGGAAGTGTCAATCTACCTGGGGATAGGATGGCCAGGGGGCAGGAAATGTGATCCGGATGGACTGGATCAGTGGGCTAAGGCCAATGGGAAGAAGTTCAACAAGACCAGGTGCTGGGTCCTGCACTTTGGCCACAACAACCCCAGGCAACCCTACAGGCTTGGAGCAGAGTGGCTGGAAAGCTGTTTGGAGGAGAAGGATCTGGGGGAATTAGCTGACAGATGGCTGAACATGAACCAGCAGTGTGCCCAGGTAGTCAAGAAGGCCAATGGTATCCTGGCTTGTGTCAGAAATAATGCTGCCAGCAGGAGCAGCTAAGTGATATTGATGGTAGGTGGATGGTTGGGCTGGATGATCTTAGAATTGTTATCCAACATGGATGATTCTATGATTCTATAATAGATATGTATTTCTCAAGACATGGATCAGGTACAGCCAAAGCAATGACTGGTGATTTGGAAAAAATAGGTTCTTAATTCACTGAGTTGGCTTTTCTGCCATCTACCCTGTGTTGAAAACTGCACTGGAGAGTACTGATGTAGAATTAAAAATAAAAGAGAAAGCAAAACAAAATAATAAGAGCATGTTACACTTCACACTACAAAGATAATGTTTTTCAAGAGCCAGCTGGATTCTCTTTTGAATTGGGAAGTCTTTAATGCAATAGCCTGAAAAGCCCTAATCTAACTGTGAATTCCTTACTGACATTTTAAGAAGGTAATTAGAAGGTAGTTTGATTTTTTAAATGTAACTTACTACACTCTCTAATTCCTGTTTCAATAAGATTTTGTCAAATGAGAAGGCAAGAAATAGGCCATAAAGATCTGTGAACTTCATGAAAAGAGTGGAAGTACTTTTATTTTTCTTACTATCTTGTGTATCTCCTCCTCTGGAATGCCTTCTGCTGAAATTCTGGAAGTCTGTGACAGCTCTGTAAGATCTGTAGTGACTAGATTGTTGATTAGGGTCATTAAGTTCACATTGCAAACAATAAATTATCAGACTTTTTTCTTATTTTTCAGATTTTCCATTTTCAGCATTCACATAATTATAAAATGATCCTTAGGCTAAGTTTTCTTCAGGAGCAACGGAGTTCTGGAGGGAGCTCATTAACTCCCAAGCATATCTGGGCTAGCTCTGGCAAAAGAGAAGAGGAAAAAAACAGGTCAGTTGCAGTCAGATGATGTTTAGTAGGATAATGCTCTTCTAGATTTGAGGAACAGGAGGAACTGTAACAGCTGCTCTAAAGCAAACAGTCAAATATGCGATACAGTATGTTGACCAAATATAGGCATTGTCTTCTCCTTCTGCATCACTGGACTTATGGTTAGCAATCATGGGATAAGCTGGTAAAGAAAAATATTTCTGATCTTAAGAGTTGTGTCATCAAAGCCTAGAATAGCCTACAGGGGCTGCACTTCCTCTAGAAGACATCTAAATAACACTGATTTTAAGTGCAAAAATATGTTTGTATCTAAATTAAAAGCTGGATTTTATTTCTTCATCTTCCAAGATATAAATTATATTAGATATGTGATTGTGTAATAATATTAATCTCCTTCCAAGGTATGAATTATAAACATAACAATATAAACTCATAGAGTTTCGTGTTTTATATGTGAAAAAACTTGACAAACTGGAAGAAAAATATCCTGATGAGAGCAGTATTCAATTCAGTGTGCAAATGAACATTTACTCTTGGTTTACAGTATGAACATGTATGGTGGACATCACTGGTGTTTAGAAAGTTAAGTCTGGGCAAGGTCTAGGAGATCGGCAGTCTCTTTCCCATGCACTGGGAAAAGCTTTCAGCATAATTATAACCAGCTCATGCAACATGTTATATACAGTACATTTCAGTTCATCTTGGCAAATCTCCATTTATTAAAATAAGAACTAAAATAGCATTCATGAGCTCCAAATTCCTTTACTTCTTAATGGGATGGAGGAATTCCCAGTGGAAATACAGTTTCATTTAAGTGCAGTCAGCAAAATGTTTTGATGGACATGTTGAACATTTTTTTTCTCAATGTTAAGAGGGAAGTTTTACTTCCAGGAAAGTAAAGAACTCAGCTTTCATGGGAACGAAATGAACAGCCTGAAACATCTCTGGTGTAACGCAACTGTACCTTCTGAATGATCAAGTATAAGACCTGTTCTGCTTTTTGATGTCATTTTCTTCTTTTTCACTAATCTGGTCAAAGAATCTAAAATGATATGGATGGCAGAGTATATTTCATTTGCCTAAACATCTGTGAAAACTGCAATATGAGATATCTTGTAGCTTCCCATTGCCATTCATTGGTCAGGCATGGTCTGTTATCAGATATGTTTTTCATCAAATATATCATCCTCATGAAGATGTCTCAGTGTATAGAAAATTGCTACTTGAGTTAAGGCAACTGAATTGAGCTCCTGATAACTTAGTTATAAGTACTTTTGCTTCTCTACAGGAAATGCTCTGACTGATATATTCTAGAATTGCATTTCTTCTGTCATGGTTATAAAGACTGGTGACTCTCCTTCACAGCAAGATTTGATTATACAGTCAGATCTCTCTCTTACTTGTCAAATTCCATCTGAGTTCCTCTGTTGCAGTAAAATTCACCTTTCTTAATTCTTATATCCATAATATGGTTGTTGTATAGGAACATTTTACCCAATTCTTAATACTCTCAGCCTGAAAGTATACAGGTTTCCCAGAACTGGTATCCCAGACCTTTTACCTATTAACAATGTCATCTAATTCTCCTCAGGAAATCTAATTGTCAGAGCTTTATGGTAAGGGAAAAATATCAAATATGATACGAAGGCCATTCTTTGGGGTCTTACTTCGTCAGCAGCAGCTCCAACTGCTGTCTTTTGGTCTTCTATCTCTTCAGTAATAACAGGAAATCTCTTCTTCCCCCCCCCCCCCCCCCCCCCCCCTTTTTTTTTTCCTATTTACCTTCCATCAAATACCCCTCTGAAGTTCTGTGTAAATCAAAACCATAATGTTTCTTCTGTCTCTAGAAACATTTACTTAAACAAGTATTGTGAGATTATTCCAGTTATGCTCTTCTAATAATATTATAATGTGCAATGTGCTAAATTTTACCATTTGATGGCAACACTTTATTTTAGGATCTTTTCTTCCTGTCCCCGCAAATATTTGCACAAAGCTGTGTTGCAGTAATAGCTCTTTTTCCTACACTTTTCCCATTTTCTTACATATAGGTACTGCAGTTGCTACTAGTCTAGACTGGATCTAGCTTTTAAACAGATCTGATTTCATCTCTGTCCTTCTTGCTGTTAGATTGATTCATTTTGATACAAACATCCTGCTGGTTACAACATCTCAGGGCAACTTCTCTATAGCAGGCTTACATCTCACATCCCAGGTAGGTCTCATAGCTCTTGAAACTGTTTCTTTGGTGGTTTGAAGAGCAAAGGATGGTGTTTACTTTGTCCATGTCTAAGCTGACATAGACAGATGACCAAGTGATTATTTTTAAAACAAACTTGTAAAGCAGCGCTATATACCTCTGACTTAAGGCACTCATTGTCTTTAATGAGTATCTGTTAATATTAACAAGAAAAATATTTGTCTTGTATTTGTAGCTATTGAAACTGAAATGTATCTGCCCTTATTTTCATTCCAAGAGAACCTTTGCTGTTGTCTTTCTGTCAAGCCAAGTAATTTCACATGCTTAGTTAAAATTAATGTTCAGTTTCACAGTATTTAGATGTTTTACAGTTGAGGGATGAACTGACAAACAAATTTTGTATTAAGGATAATAGGAACTGTTCTTTCAGTTGTATAATTGAGTATGTCATATCAATGATGCCTAACTGAAAACGCTCACAAAATTAAAAAGCCTTTTTTTGATGTGGCTA
This sequence comes from Gallus gallus, assembly GCF_016699485.2. Classification (NCBI taxonomy): domain Eukaryota; kingdom Metazoa; phylum Chordata; class Aves; order Galliformes; family Phasianidae; genus Gallus; species Gallus gallus. Next base: position 182,863,350 of record NC_052532.1, read on the forward strand.
TATTCTAGGGATAAGGGTTATTATTCTAAAATATAAGAATATGTGCGCTTGAGAGAAAACTTGGCTAAGTAGAAATGCACAGTTAGTCATAAAGAACTTTGGAAACAATTTATGAGAAATGTAAAGAACACCTCTCTCAATCTCATGTCAATAGATGACTAGTGTGTCAAAAAGAAAAAAAAATTGTGCTTGTCCGAAAAACCTTATTTCTGGCTGAAGAGTTCACAAACACTGCCATTCTCTGCAGACAATATATCAGAGGGTCTTTTTCATATCAAGGTGTTGGCTGAACTTGCAGAGAAAATAGACAAAATGAACAGTAAGTAATGATCAAGACTAGTTGTTATGTGTCCAAGAGATCTAGAAGAGTGCTAAAATTATATACATAGAATATTAGCTATTATTTTTAACTGCTAGGGTAAAGCAGTTTTGGTTTCATAAGTCTAGAAAGAACTATCAAATAAAGAGCAGAATTAGTAGACACAAAATAATACAGTACCCTTTGGAAGAGGGAAATCAAATTTTGTAGGGAGACATATGGACTCAGTTTTTTCTCAGACTCCTTTGGAGATAGGGACAAGGGAGGTTTATTTGACATTGTTTATTCCAAAAGGCAGTCAACAATGACGCTCACCAAATGTTCTTTGAGATGACAGTTTTCTACAGGAAGTAAAGAGATGGGAGACACCATTCACATAGTATATGATGGTTTAAAAGGTTAAAATGCAGGATACAAATGGAATCAGAAGTGCTTTCATTGAGCACGGAGATCTTCATCTATTAATAAATGATATGGAGAAGCAGGTTTAAACTGAACAAGTTTGTTGGGTATACTCACTGAGTAAGAGAAAGAAAGGTGAGGACCAATCAGAGTGTGGAAGGACTTTGCTATAGGGAATTCTCAGAAGAAATGCAGGCATATGAAATTCAGTGCATATGAAGACAAAGTGATAAACACGGATGGAAATTATCCTAACTTCACACATGCAGTTCCAGATACCAAGTTAAATATTCTCACTCAAGAGACTCAAGAGTGAGACTTCATCTTTATAATATGTACTCCCACAAAAACATAATTTCATAGCTCAACGATCAGTTACGTTTCATCAGTAGCCAGAGATTTTTTGTCCTTACCCAAAAGCAATATTTGAAAATGTAGTTTTCTTTGTTCTATTTTTTTTCCTGCAGGCCTAATTTTATAACTGAAAAGTTATGTATGTATGTATGTATGTATGTATTTATTTATTTATTACATTAGTCTGTCTTCTACAGCTTGTAGAATTTGACACTTTTCATTCTATTTATTCTGGTTTGACAGCATTTTTCTTGAACAATTTTCTTGAACAATTCTTCTAAACAATCTGCAACACAATCTTCTATAGATATCAGTAAAAATTATGTTCATTAATGTATCCTGAGATTCGTTACGTAAAAAATACACTACTCGTATTACTGCTGAATTAGAACTGAATTATTCTAGCCAGCAACTATCCTTGACACCTTCTGAAAAAACATTTATTAATGCTAAACATGAAAACCTGATTTCTGACTAGAAGAGTTTAGATATAAAATTATATCTAACTATATTCTCAATTGGCAAAACAACTGACCTCCTATGATGCGATGGCTTCTGTGCATGTAGACTAAGAATACAGCCTGCTTGTTTTCATATTCACAGATATGATTCTTGAATCAAGTACTCTTTTCTAGTGGTGAAATGTTCATAACCAGTCAATGAACAGGAGAACTGCATAAATAAACCCCACCTGAGGTGCAAGGACATCTGTGGCAAATCATTTTGAACAGTGACACGATCTCCTTCAGTTTTCAATTACATCATTATTTTAGTACTATTGTTAAAAAACACATTCAACCATATTTACAAGTGACAACTTTGCAGTTTCTTTTTGAAGGAGCCTTCTTCTATTGAGTCATCTTTTGAGAAATCATTTCCAAACATATTAAGGACAAGAGGATAACTTGGAATAGTCAGCATGGATTTATGAAGGGGATATCATATTTTTTAACATAATAGCCTTCTTTGATAAGATGGTTGTCTTGGTTACGTGAGGGTTATGCACTCTTGATGTTTTCTGATGTATCAAAAACAGGAAGGAGTAACTGACAAACTGGATAGGTGTTCTGGCAGCCAGAGGGACCTTAAAAGCCTGCAAAAAATGGGCCAACAGGAACCTCAGGAAGTTCAGCAAAGGGAAAGGCCAAGTTCTTCCTCAGGGAAGGAATGACATCAGGAATAACCAGGACAGGCTACAATCAACTGTCTGTAGAGCAACTTTTCAGGAAGGATATGTGCATACCAGTGGGCGACAAGTTGACCATGAGTTAACAATATGTCCTTGATGCAAAGAAGGCCAACATCCTCTTGGGCTGCATCAGACAGAGCATTATCAGCAGACTGAGGGAAGTGATCTTCCTCCCCTCTGCTCAGCCCTGGTGAGACTTGTCTATGCTGCTGTGCTCAGTGTTGGACTGCCCAGTACAAGAGAGGCATGGACATATTGGAGTAAGTTTAGAGAAATGACAAGAAGATGATGAAGAGACTGGAGCATCTACTATGTAAGGAAAGGAGGAGAGGACTACAGCTGTTCAGTTTGGAGAGGAGAAAGCTCAGGAGTTTTGTATCAGTGTATATTGTTTGCATTTTTTTTGTTAATGATCAAGGTGGTCAAACAATAAAACCAGTTACCCACAGTGGCTGTGAAGTCTCCATCCTTGGAGATCTTCAATGCTCAGCTGGACACAACACTGGGAAGCTTGCTGTAACTGACCCTTAGCTGAGCTGAGCATAGGATGATTCCATATCCAGAGATATTTTCCAACCTCAGTCTGTGACTGTGAGGTCTTAGAAAGGTTGTGAGGTTTTCCAGTGCAAGAGGAAGCACTTCAAAGAACTTCTAATATATTGAATTTTTTAAAGTAATTAATTTAATTAATTTTTTAATGCTTAATCTAGTAAAGCCAGTCCATATATTATCATCAAGTAATAAATGTACATTTAGAAAAGATGAAAGTAAAGGATTTTATTTTCTTAACAAGTAGTAATTGCATTATATTTTAATGTGATTGTGTTTCATATTTACCTGAATGTTTATTATACACACAAAAATTCCTTGCCGTCAACTTATATTGTTGTACTGTAGTTAGCTGAAATTCTAACTTAGATACCAAAGCACTTACCCTGAGAACAGAGTCCTTATTTGTTCTTCCATCAGCCTTTGATCCTGAAATATGTGAAGTAGTTGTAGGCATGGGAGAAAAGGAAATAATATTTTCTCAGTGTTTTGAGCCTAATAACCAGAGTCAGAAATGTTCAATTTTACACTACCCAGATTGTTTGTACTACAATATTTCTGGTTCCCAATTTAGTAAGATTATATTTGTCCCATGATAACCATTTCCATAAGTTGAAATATTATTCCATCTGTGTGATTTTAATATTTACACACTTAAAAAGTAGTACATGATGTTAACTTAAGAAAAGAAAAAATATTGAGAAATGTATCTAAGGTTTCCCACATTTCCATTATATTTTCAAGTATGTTATCTGATCTTGTATACTTTGAAGAACACATAAATCTAAACCTGAATCTCTACCACCGCTGTCTTTTCTTTTTCCCTCTCTTACACTTTTTATGATGCAGATATTTACTACAACATCCCTAAGAAGTTTAATGACTGAGCTTCCAGCATAATTGGTACAAGTGGCTAATCCTCCTGAAGTAGTTAAAAGTCTCTAAGGAAAAGAACTTGTATAGAAAGCCACAGCAAAGGAGCAGATGGTGACTGTGTCCAACAAAGTATGTAATTTGGATTCCAAGGTAAAGCACCAAGAATACATGAAAGTTAAGTCTGTATTTTCAGTTATGCAGGCTCAGGGTATGTAAATTCCTCAAGAAAGATGTCTCTTAGGAGATCCAGCCCTATTAGTACTCAAATAAAAGAATTATTTGAACTCTTCTCATTGTTGAACTTTGCACAGTGCTAAACCTTGGAGTAACAATCCCAGACACCAGCTCTTGCTGGATGTACCCAGCTGGAAAGCAGCTCTGAAGAAAGGGACCTGGGGGTCCTGATAGGCACCCACTTAAATATGAGTCAGCAACGTGCTCGTGTCACAAGGAAGTCTGATAGTATTCTTGGCTGCATCAGGCAAAATATTGCCATGAGGTCAAGAGAGGAGACCCTTCCCCTCTACTCAGTATTAGTGAGGCTGCATCTGGGGTGCTGAGTCCAGCTCTGGCCCACCAGTACAAGAGAAACACGGACATCTACCTGGACTTGTGCAAAGTGTTTGACACTGTCCCACATGACATCCTGGTTGCCAAATTGGAGAAAAATGAATGTGATGGATGGACCACTCACTGCATAAGAAATTGGATGGATGGTCGCACTTAGAGAGTTGTGGTCAATGGCTCAATGTCCAAGTGGAGACCGGTGATGAGTGGCATTCCTCAGGGATCGGTGTTGGGACTGGTGCTGTTTAATATTTTTGTAGGTGATATGGACAGTGAGATCGAGTGCACTCTCAGCAAATTTACAGATGACACCAAGCTGAATGGTGCAGTTGACACTCTAGAGGGAAGGGATGCTATTCAGAGGGACCTGAACAGGCTTGTGAGGTGGGCCAATGCCAACCTCATGAAGTTCAACAAGGCCAAGTGCAAGGTCCTGCACCTGAGTTGGGGCTATCCCAAACACAGATACAGGTTGCGCAGAGAATGGCTTGAGAGCAGCTTTGAAGTGAAGGATTTGGGGGTGTCAGCTAATGAAAGACACAACATGAGCTGGAAATGTGTTCTTGCAGCCCAGAAGGCCAACTGTATCCTGGGTTGCATCAAGAGAAGCGTGACCAGCAGGGTGAGGGAGGTGATTTTGCCCCTCTGCTCTTATGAGACTCCACCTGGAGTACTGTGTCCAGTTCTGGGGCCCCCAGCACAAGAAGGACATGGAGTTGTTGGAGTAGGTCCAGGGGAGGGTCACAAAGATGGTTAGAGGGCTGGAGCACCTCCCCTGTGAGATCAGGCTGAGAGAGCTGGAGCTCTTCAGCCTGCAGAAGTCTCCAAGGGGACCTTATAGTGGTCTTCCAGTACCTGAAGGGGGACTGTAGGAAAGCTAGGGAGGATTTTTTAAAAGGACTTTTTAAAAGTGCAGGTAGTGACAGGATGAGCGGGAATGACTTTAAACTGGAAGAAGGTAGATTAGGCTAGATATTAGGAAGAAATTCTTTACTGTGAGTGTGATGAGACACTGGAACAGATTGCCCAGTGAGGCTGTGGATGCCCTCCCCTGGAAACATTTAAGGGCAGGCTGGATGGGGCTGTGAGCAACCTGGTCTAGAGGGAGGTGTCCCTGCATATGGCAGGGGGGGCTGGAACTAGATGGTCTTAAAGGTCCCTTCCAACCCAAACCATTCTATGATTCTATTATTCTATGACATACTGGAAAGAGTACACTGAGGAGCCACCAAGATACTGATGGAACTGGGGCACCTCTCCTACGAGGAGAGGCTGAGAGAGCTGGAAGTGCTCAGTTTAGAGAAGAGGACACTCAGGGGTATCTTCTCAACTCCATAAGTAATTGAAAGGAGGATGCAATGGGGATATAGCCAGGCTCTTGTCAGTGATGCCCAGTGCCAGGACAAGAGGGAATTGGAGCAAATGGGAAGTGAGGAGGTTCACTCTGAGCACCAGAAGCACATCTGGTGGAGCACTGGCACAGGCTGCCCAGAGGCTGTGGTCTCTCCTCTTTGGAGATCTTCCAATGGCACTCGGATGTGGTCCTGGGCACCCTGCTCTGAGTGCCCCTGCTGGAGCAGTGGTTGGTCCAGATGGACTCAGAGGTCCTTGTCAGCCTCTGCAATGCTGTGATGCTGTGATATTTAATCTGATAATATATAAAAAGCTTTAGATGAGATCTGATGTTTTCAAGATAAAGAAAATGGCAGCTTGTCCTGCAATTATCTTTTAGTCCAAAAGAACAGTTTATAACCTGAGAGATTATAGTATTATCCATTTTCAAGTAATGTAAATTGATGCATAACTCAAACATAAAAGCACTATGATAAAAACAATTGAGGTTGCTAAGAGACAAATACACCATGAAACGGAAATCACTACTTTCATTTATCTGTTTAGTCAAGCAATAAACTCGTGTGTTTTTGTATCACTGTCTCACATACACATACCAACTCTGAGATTACACCCCGAGAACTTACAGTTCGAGCGTGTTTATTCATAATAATAGCATTCCTTCATGTAAGCATTTCACAGCTTGAAAAGAGGTGAAGGTTTTAATCATGGGAATTCATATTCATCGTAGACCTCCAGAATACTTCCAATTACACACTGAAATGACCGACACTTTAACTCCAGTGAGAAAGTTAATGGCTCTTTGTGCCTTATGCCTGGGGCGTAATTGTCAGTCATACAATACTATTTTTTTCCCCAAATGGGGAAAATTTTGCTTTTACTCTGTAACAGTACTGTGACAATAAACCATGTTTAGAAGACTAATAGAAACTGAGAACTAGTGAAAAGCAATTGAAGGATAAAATAATCTAACAGAAGTTATGGCTTAACATGCGTAATTAAAAATGTTATGTATCTAGGAGAAAACTGCCAAAGTATTCTCTGCTCATTTATCTTCACTACGTCAAATGAGTTGAAACTGAGCATGCCTTTGTTCTCTTTTGCAGGCCCAAATCCTCATAGTCCCTGAGCACCTCACAGTGGTTAATGCTCTGGTTCTCAACAATTATGCTCTATCCCATGAGATGGGAAAATGTAAGGACCTTCATTCGTAACTGATGGGGACCTGAAGCTGGTGCAATCTAACATCCAGGTGCTTTCCTGCTGTACTGAAATCCCCCACACCTGTCTGTATGTTCACATGAAGTGTCTGGAAAGGAGAAGTAGTACCTCTAGCAGAGAGCAGCCCAAGCACAGAGCACTGACTGGGAACCCACCCAGGGTCATTCAGTGAAGTGCTGAAAGTATGATACATCCCCCATATCACTGCTCCCCAGTGCTGAATTGCCTCATGCACTGTGGCAGATGCGTACCTCCTACCACTTGAGATGCTCATCTCCGAACTTGCTTACAGTTATGGCACACTATTTTTCTCTCTAAAGCACAGCAAAACTGCCTCTTTTAACACTGAATCTCCTGGATTATGCCACTGTTTCTATGCAACATCTTAGCACTTATTCAGAATGTGACATCCTCATCTTTAATTCCCTCTTGTAACCAAGTAAATTCAGAATTTTGTCCTTGAAAGCATCTTAATTTTAAGTTGTTCTCAGGTTATGATGCTCACTGCCTCTCCAGGTCTGTGCTTGTTGGGCAGCAGCAATTCCCAATTCAAGGTGGGTTTGGTTCTCTTTTCCACCGCACACAGTGGGGCACAAGGAATTGAGCTGCAGCTACTTTGTGGCTCTCTTCCTACTTCATTAAATGGCAGAAAGAATAGGCCCTATAATTCCATAAACTGTAATTCACCCACACTGTTTCTCAGCTTTGGTTTATCACTAATTGCAGTCCTCCATGCACAATTATAGGCCACGATATTTTATCAAGGCAGCACAGTTTTCCATGAGCAATGATCTACATGCAACTGAGAACTGTAGTTCTGAGCACCTTTGTGGGGTGTTGCTCCGTTAATATATGGTGTGCAACCTGACATTATGGAGTGCAGAACAATTTGGTAGGAGATAATTTTAGACCTTTAACTCGGATGCCTGTGCTGGGACCCTGGAGTCTCTTTGTAGGAATTGTGGCCATTATAGCAATTAAGAGCAGCTGCATTAAGAACCTCCCTTCACTGCTTTCACTGAACACAGACTTCCACTTAGGCTCAAAGTTAAATGCCTCAAGTAAGGAGACTGAACATTGCTGTTTTCATTAGGCTTAGCAGAAGTGACAAAAAGGCCAAATTATTACATGCTGATGCCCTAGCAACCTTTCGATGCAGTGCTCCTGCTGTAATGGTGGAGAATGTTGCCCTATAAGATTATTTTCACTGTTTGCCAAGAGAAAGGTTAGAAACAGATGAGGGTAAATATCCCGTGATAATAAAATCCTTAGGATTTTATGTTGGATTACTCCTCAAATAGTGAAAAATTGCATAGAAAGCCTCGAGCTAAGTGCTTCAACTCTCCATTTTGCCAATGCAAATTAATCCCCCCATGAAGAGAGTATCCCCAAGATCCAACCACACACTAAATGTGTCTTTCTTGTCCTCAAGATGTGGCCTTGAAGTGGCAGCTTTGCTGTCTTTTAAGACAGAGTGCATGTTTCTGCAATGTTCTATAGCTGCTGATTCCCTTCATGAGGCAGGGTGCTGAACTTCTGCTCTCAGTATCATTCTCTAAATCTTAAATGCTTCAGTTTCCTTCTTTTGCAATGGCTGTAGACAAAGGAGTGCACAAATCACTTCTAAATTCTGCAGTTCATAGAATCATAGAATCATTAAGGTTGGAAAGACCAGTAAAACCATCTAGTCCAATTATCAAGCCATGCCTGTGATCACTCTAGACTGTTCTACTCTGTGTGATATCTACACTTTTCTTGAAAACCTCCAGGGATGGTGACTCCACCACCTCCCTGGGCAGCTTGTTCCAATACCTCACCACTCTTCCAAAGAAGAATTTTTATCTAGTATCCAACTTGAACCCCCAAGGTGCAACTTAAGGTCATTATTTCTCATCCTATCACTATTACATGGGAGAAGAGGCCAACCCCCACCTCGCCACAACCTCCTTTCAGGGAGTTGTAGAGAGTGATAAGTTCCTCCCTGAGCACCCTCTTCTCCAGGCTGAACTGAATGTGAAAATACATAGCTCTTTACCAAGGGTTTGGAATTTTTTTTTGAAAGTTAGTTTATAGTCGTACTATATGGGAACTTGAGCTAATGTTGAATGTGTTTGTGGGATATTGAATGCTGTTTGTCCATCCTGGAAGGGTACACTAGGTTATGTGAAGCTCAGTGACTTATTTTGAGAACAGAATCAGTTCAGATTATCTTAGCTGATGTGTAGATGATTTTCCTCTGTGAAGTAAGTGTCCCTGCTTGAGCAGGGGGTTGGACTAGATGACCTCCAGAAATCTCTTTCAACCATAGCCATTCTCTGATCTTATGTAGTTCAGATGGTATGTGTGATACTCATTCACAATGTTCTCTTAAAACATGCACCCTCGTCTGCTGAATATAATAGGACAGCTGCTCTCATGGAGATCAAATGCAGGAGATCAAATTAATGTAGTTAGTAAGGATGGTTACTCTTCTTCACTTAGTGATTTTGTTATTTCTGTTTTGTTTCAGTTTGGCTTGGTAATGTTCAATATAACTTCATTCCAATAGAACTGCCACTTAAAGTTCTATTTAACTCATATTTGGGATAATGCAAGTAAGTTCTGGCTGAGAAGAACCACACTGACATTCAAAACGCAGGTAGCATCTGCATACAGCTCTTGAATACTGCACAACAGAGTCATGTAGATATGACATTTTTGTGTTGTAGGATGTGGTGATAAAACAGAACCTCAGCAGTGCCCATAAATGTGAACTTGAAATACTTATTTGCAGATTGCAAAAACAACACATACTGGTTTGCAGCAAACAACACGGAACTATCTCTCAGGAAATCTCAGCTTTAATAAACACATTCAGTTTTTAAAGATAATTCTTTTGTAAAATAGAAGAGGAAAAAATGACTGTTGATACAAATTTACATATGTCAAAGATATTTAAATTAGAAAATGCTTTCAATCACAAAAAGTACTTAGGAAATTGTATCTAGCACTGTAAATCAGAAAATGGAAAGGATGGAATGTAACTCTTCTACAACAAATTGCCAAAAATGTGAGCCGTTCGTTGTCAACTAGAATCCTTAAATCATCTTTAAACCTATTTGAAGACATAATTTAAGCATGAACTGCTGGGGTTGGTGTGAGAATCACTGAATGAAAGACTGTACCATGATTTACACAGAAGATCAAACCAAATTTCCATAGTATATGGCATTAACAGTAATGATTGAAAAGTTGGCGAAAAGTGAACAACTCTAGTAGCTAACTTTAATATTTTCAGTAGAAAATAAGGTCTTGGAAGGTTATATTATTGATGCACAAATCTTTGTGGGAAATTTTTTGCAATCATTAAAACGTGATGTATTATACATTACAGCTATTTTCTTATTTAAACAAGTATTTTAATTTCTGGTCTGTAGTACAGATAAATATTTCCATTCTCATCGAAAACAAAATTTGCTATGTTGCATTTTAGGCAGCTTAAATATTGTTGAGAAGAGGAATAAAGCAAAGGAACTACAGGTAAATCTAGATCTCTATATGAAAAACAATGTTTTGAATCTACTGACAGACTTTAAAAGATCTGACAACATTGGAACATTTTTTTGTTTGTTTGTTCTTTGTGTTGCTATAAGGTTAGTAATGATCAGTATAATGGAATGAACATGTTATTAGTGTACATATCAAACTGCTGTGTTCTGATTCAGTACTTCACCATTCATTCAAATAACGTAAAACAGCAACATTTAGCCAGCACAGTCAATATTGAAGAAAATTATGTTTTTTTGACCTATTACTGAACTATCATTCTTACGTTCTGAAATTGAAGTAGAAGAGGACTTATGGAGAGTGACATAGATTTTTCACCTGAGAATTATCTCAATAATTCTAGGTTTTCTTGCCATGTACTTGCTTTTCTTGGTAATTTTCCTCACTGCTAGGTATTAATAACACACAAAGAAAATATATAAATGAATACATCTGATTTTATTTACAGAGAAGCTAAACTAGCAGAAGCACATGAATTACCTTAAAATAATTGCATACAGCATGAGATCAGAAATGGTGTGGCTAGTCTGCATTTGCAACTAGTACAGTTTTTCAAGTGGCTCTGCTAGTACACTGAGCTATGAGTCCCCTCATAGTTATAATTACACATCAATCGAGGTATAGAATTTGAAAGAAGGTGCACACACCTGGACACTGAGAAATAGTAAATGCATCCCCTAACAGAGAGCCAAGTGCCAACTAAGGACTGGCAGGCAAAAGGACAAGCACTACTCAGGAACACTGCAGGAAAGGAATGCAGGTGGGCATCAAGACAAGGCTTTATCCCTCTACAAAATAAATAAATAAATAAATAAATAAATAAAAGTAAGAGGGAAGATAAAGAAAGGCAGGTACTTTGTTCAAGTGAGCCTAAGAATTAACTAGATCATCCCCATTCCTGGAGATGTTTATTCAAGGTTGCCTTGGATGGGGCCTTGGACAGCCTGACCCAGTGGGTGACAACCCTGCCCACAGCAGGGTGGTTGGAACTGGATGATCTTTTTAGGTTAGGTGGTCCCTTCCAACCTAAGACATTTTATGATTCTTTTTTTTTCTCTTTAAAGAAAATTCCAGAGAACAATAAAAATAGCTAATAATCTGTAGTAATTGTTTGATAGGGAAATTAGGATCTGTTGCATGATTTAGACTAGTGATAGAAAACTAGACTTTATACTGTAGATAAACACTGAATTATTGACTCTTACGGACCTATAACATTGGTGTTTCTTGTCCTTTGTGGTGAGTTAACCCGTTGGTTAACTCACTGTTAAAAGAGACTGTACAGAGTACACAGCACTCCCACATGACAGTGTTATTGCTTGATGTGACAGACTGTCAGACACAGGAACTTAAGGCAACAGGTTAACTCACCTATTTGTGACAACAACGTCTATTTGTGTTCAGATGGCTATGGCTCTCTCAACACCCTTTTTCCTCAGCAGGACCATTTCTTACTTCAAGATAGGCACAGATCTGTATTAATAGCTCAGTTTTGCTAAACACTAATAATAACATGGCTAATTCTTCTGAAGATCTTCTATGGCCAATGAGCAGAGTTTCCAAGTATGCTTTGGTACTGGGGACAGTGTTGTTGTACAGAGCTGGCTTTTCCCCAGGGAGGTTAATTTTCACTTTTCAAATGTTATTTCAGACTTGGCTACTTTCATGTTGATTTTTCCAGTTTTTAAGGAAAATTCCTACAAATGGAAGAGAATAAAAAATCATAATTGTACCATGATCTACCAGGTCTACAAGGTCCACTGGCAGACACTGTGCTGCTCAGGCCTGAAGAAGTTAATTTCTTTGTGTTTCATTAGCTCTTTTCCAAAATATTTTAATGAAATAATTCTGTCAGAAATGTCAGGGGCTCAAGGTGGACACTCTTGGCTCTCTGAGCTCCCAACCTGTGCCCTGTGTGAGGTGGGATATGGCCGTATGTCTGGGGAACAGAGTGAATATTTTACATAAATTGAACATGAATTAAGCATCTCTGGAAGAAAAAAACATTTGGAGTTAATATAAAATTATAACCTTCAGAGCTTTTAAAATGTGAAATATTCCCATTTTGGATAATCTTTTTCTCAACTGCTCTGTTTTGTCTTTGCTAATGCACTGATTTAGAGGTATTATTCATACAGCTGTACTTTTTAAGTTACTTGTGTATTTTGCAGCGCACATACCATCATGGGTGATAAAGACTTCCGTCCCTAGTACTTTCTAAATATGGTTTCATACTGTGTTTATTAAAACCAAGCCAAGGAAAATAATCTTTCACCAAGGAAAGTAATCTTTCACTGTAGTACTTCTGTGGCCAGCACTTCAATTTATATAGAATCATAGAATCACCAAGGTTGGAAAATATCTCTGAAATCATCCAGTCCAACTGTCTACCTACCACCACCATTTCCCTCTAAAACATATCCTCAGTAAAACATCTAAATGTTTCTTGAACACCCCCAGGGATGGTGACTCCACCACCTCCTCAGCAGCCTGTTCCAGTACCTAACCTCTCTTTTGGAGAAGCTTTTCTAAAACCTTGGAGTTGCTTTTGTTTTCCTTTACAGACAAAAACCTTTTTGAAGGGCTCCATTCCTTTTGTGTGTATTATGGCTGGCTCATTTCTACCCATGAGATGCATTTCAAATTGTCAGATGGAAAAGCATGATGTAGTAAAAACAAATTCAGATTTAATGGTGGTTCTGTCAGCTTGTGAAACTTCTCCATTTGGAAATGTTTATATAAAATGGAAATCTTGTGTTTGAATATTGTGTAGTCTGCTCCTCTTCCAAGGCATCACTACAACCAGTAGAAAGGAGAGGTCTGCCAGAGACATTCCTACTTAATCATGGATAAATCACAGATCTTTGCTTTCTCCATTCTTGGTTATAGACTGGAGATAATCTGGACTTCATGAAGATTTACCATGCTTAAATATATTTCCTTCTAATCCTTTCCTAAAAGTGGATATAGAATAAAGATCAAAAAAAGCCAGATAATTATTACACATTATGTTTTCATGTACTACCAACCTTTAAAACAAAACAAAACAAAAAACCTAAGCTTTTTCAAGATCTATTATTCTTTTTTAGAAATATCTCCAGTGTTGAACATAAAAAATTACCATAAATTTACCACAAAACTTTATTTTTTTCTGAAATGCTGAGTGGGACACAAGTCAAAACTAAAGTCAAGTTTGGGTTAATTTTGTAACTCAAATGCTTTATAATGATCCATAAGCCTCACCTAATTTTTCAAGAAGAACTTGTGTAAAATAATATAAATAACAATGACAAATTATGAAGATCAAATTTCTGGATTTTTTTTCTTCTGTTTGTTTTTTTTTTCCCAATAAAATGTTTCAAAAGAACAAAAAGTGTTCATCCTTGTCACAGAACAATAAATATTTCAGGCCAGAAGCAGATCTGCAAAAACTGAAATAGTTTCTGCTGAAAATTATTCAAAAGCATTGAATGCTTCATCAAGTTGGAAAAATTAGCAGAGGGAAAGAAGAATGTACTAAATCAAACTTCTATAAAATATTGTCATCAGAAAAGTAAATTGTTGCATAAAATCAATGGAAAGAAATGCATTCTTATCACTGAATAATGCCACTTAGTGCTACAGCTGATCTTATTATACAGGGGTATCATCCCCAGGTCTGCATGTTAAAAAAAAAAAGGAGCTGAGTTTCTGCATTGGCCAAATCAGGAAGCTGTCTTCCCACTTCCATAAAAACCATGCTCAGCTGTGACCAGTGCAGTTCTTTCTGCCAGAGATGGGATAGATGATAAGGAAGCATTAAGGTATATCCCCCTAAAGGACAAATAAATATGGTCTATGGTGATACTGTTCAACCCCATCAGGCCCTCCGTGAATGAGGACCAAGGTTCTCTTTATTAGCTAATCCAAACCTACCTGAAACTTTTGGCATCTTGAATGTTGGTGTCTTACTGGAAATCTTTCAGGAGAACCAGAAGAATAAATTTCCACAGAAATAGCACTTCTCTGTTTTTCCTGTGACTCTAGTAGGGAAGTAGGAATGATGAATTCCCTCAAGGCTCATTGCAAATTAGTGATTTCAGAACATCCAGAGCCCTGGATTTGTGGTGGATTTGTATGTCTCTAGGCAAGGTCAAAATGAAGCAAGGAGCAAAGAGCAACATGTTGGTTTATTCTCCATTCCCTTTGCTCCAGATAACATTAATACTGTCAGTTGCTTCACAGCAATCTGGGTATGGAATAAAGTGGAATATGAACCTCTGAATGAGTTTCAGGACTTGACTATCTTAGCTGGATTCATTCTGAAGCTTTCATTTCAGTACGACATACATGGTCCTAAAATGGTCAGTCTCATTCTTCATGACTGGATTTATACTATTGCTCAGCACTAAGCAGATGAAGAGATACTGATGAATTGATTAGTAAATGAATTAATTTTGAATGACTTCGATTTCATCATTTTGTTTTAAGGAAGTTTTTTGTTTTAAGTCTGAAAACAGATAGAATTTAATTACAAACCAGTGTAAATCTCAGATAATATCAAGAAGGACTAAAAAATATCAAAGCCAAATAGGCATGAAGCATAAGTTATCTCAAGACATGAAATCCAGACCTACATAGAATGAATAACATCCTTAGAAAATTATCCATGTTCACCATACAGCATGAATGTGTTGACCTTGCAGGTTTTCATTCATGTTCATTATAAGTGCATTTTGATTCCATATTTAGTTATCCTCACTCATCTGACTAACTGGACTTTGGTGATGTATTTAGGATGTAAATACTCTTTGCAGTCACTTTCACACCATTTTACACTGCTGGGGTGGTGTAAAGGACTCTTCATATGAGAATGCCATGTTTGTTAATATCTTGTTATGAATTAATCACAAGGGATATTATCACTGGGGTGATGTTAATGTTTCTAGAAGGCCAGCAGGAAGGTGCCTACGTATGGTCAGGGACTGCTGCCTCTGAAAGGCTTTTCCAGCAAAGGCTTTTATGTTACAGGGAAGATTTTAATACTGTATGGACAAAAGAGTAAGCTGTGAAATGGAAGGAACTGGGAAAGTGAAAGCATTCAAACAGAGCAAATGTATTTGTCTGAGCAGCAAAAGGCAACCTGGAGACTTGATGCAGGCAGAATGTTGCTCTTCATTTTGCTCCTTATTGAAATTTAGCAAATCTAAATTCCCCACATCTTCATTTATCCATAACTCATCCCTGTCTCCCTAAATTGCATCAGAGATTCATTAATAGATGTTCATGTAGTAATTAAAGTCTTTTGCTGAAGTAATTTGTGTGCACTGTCATGAAATAAAAAAATACCTATTGGACAATGTACAAACTGAGGGGGGAAGTTCAGTGATACTGCATTTTGCCAGATATCTCAATGAAGAGGGTGTGACAGCGGGTAGTTCTGTTGTTTGGATTCTGTGAGAATGGAGCTGTAATGTACAAACACAAGGATACAAAATCAAGCGAGTAATTGCATAGAAGTTAAGTGTAATAGAATGCTGTTTTCCCCAAATTAGTCATTCAGAACAGATGGTTGAATAATTTGGATTTAACAGTATAAAACCATTCATAACAAAACTGAGTTTGTGTTGCCCAAGAAGTATGAAGTTTGACCTTATATAAGGTCAAAGCCTTATAAGGCTGCTCTTATAATACCTTTGTGGCAATTAAGAATAAAGGCTTTAATGTGACAGCATTAATATGTATACGTAAACTGATCCAGCAGCAAGTCAGTGTCATGAAATGCTGGAGCAGAATCATAAAACACTGAACAGGGAGTGCATAATAACTGCTTGATACTGTGATGAGATGAGATAGCTTCAGAAATAGACTGTAATGATGAGCTGCTACTAAAGGATGATTAATCAGGAAGCTACATTGTCTTGTTTAAATACCACATAACACATACTCATTTAATTGGAATTGTGTAGGTTCACTCTCTACTGTATATCTGAAGGAAATTCTAATTGCCTGACGAAAAATGAGTCAGTATGTGTGGTAAGCAGTACAATACCATGAAACGCCAACAACATTTCTAGGATTCACCACAGCTTCAGAACTGAGGCTTCTGTTTAAATGATGCAATGAAGTAGCTAACAGTGTTTAAAATTATTAAGGGATTTTACTCAGATAAATTTAGGTTCCTTTCTTTCTTTGAAAAAAACCCACACAACAGTCATCTTCTTCAGCTTGTGTTCTTGGCATGCCTGAGAGTGTTATCTGTGTTGTACCAATGGGGAATTTAAGCCACAGAGAAACAAACTGATTTAACATCACACAGCAGTTAATGGCAGATTCAGGAATATCTCTCAAGTCACGTCCCAATGGGTCCCAAGCCAGTGTTCAGCCCAGTAGCTGTTTTTCATCTGGTACTGAATTTCTCTTGTGAAGTCCAAATAAATGGGCTCTGATGCACCGAAAATGAGACAGGAATCCCTTCTGTAACTCTCCTGAATGAAGATTTTGTAATTCCTCTATGGCTGTGGTGGTAAATGGAATCTTGTGCATCCCATGAAATAGAAGGATAAATGTGATAGTCTGAGATTCACGGGCAGATCCCTTTGTACTGAGCCAGTTACCATACTTACACCTAAATCTTAATGCCATAGAGAAGACCTTTTTCTTTTTGGATTCAGCCTGGCACTACCTTGTCATGGCTTGTCATTCTCAAGATGAGTGCATTACTTGCAGTCACAAGGCAAGAAGGTGTTGGTGTTCAGATGAATCATACAAAAACCAACACCACCACCACCAAAGCTTGGAGGGCTGCCATACGCCTGTTCAGCTCACCCTTTTATTCATGAAGAACTGCTACAAGAGAATCTCCAGGTAGAAGTTTCAATTCAAAACTGAAATCTAGAAAATTCAATTCAAAATTTGATAAAAGGTAAAGTTTTCAAAAGTAGAAAGTTTCAAAAGGCACAGTTTCAGAAGCCAAACAGCAAAACAAATTGAATAAGCAGCCTGTTATTGGTAGCTGAATTGACTAGCTTATAGCTAATGCCTGCAGTCCTTCATTACTGTCACTGAGGAGATATCTGATCTGTGGATATTCCTTAGGAGATCTCATGTCTTCATGCATTTCTCTGTATACAGGAGCTTATCCCACCTTCAGTCTGACTTACCCTCAACAATGCACACAGCATGTTTCAAATTATGTCTTGAATCCTTTAGTCAGTTCATCATTTCTGAAAATCTGACCAGTGTCTACTTATCTGTCAGGGAGTCAAGATGCTAAGGGGAATTCCTGATGTGTGCTATCCAACACTATTAATTTCATATTGATTTTTATTACAAGAGGCAAACGTTTCATTGACGCAGAGCCTAGCAATGCATGAAATTTAAAATTGAAATGAGAAATGTAAATGAGGAACAACAGGAGAAGACGGAAGGAATTGTAGCTATAGTGGCTATAGGATCAGATTTAAAATAGAGAGAAAACGAATCTGAAATACAACAATGAAACGACCTGGTAAAATGCATCTATACTTCAGCTGAGTTATGGGATCATATAATCTCAGCTAGATTTAATCAAGCTAACATAAGAGATGATGATAATGACAAAACAAGATTATGAGTTTTCTGATAGATATCACCAGAGAACTGATAATGGCTACATTGCCCAGAAAAGGCAGGTCAACCACATGGTGTTTCCCCCAGTCACTGGGTAGATGGCTGTGAAAATCCATCTAGTTGTACTGATAAGAAGATGCTCTTGTCTTCTGTTTCTCTTTGTTCTCCAATTAGTAAGTGTGTCATCTATAAGCTATATGAGCATCAATAGAAATAGATATTTTGTGTATCTAATAACTCCAATGTGGGTAACTGATGGAATAATAATGATTTCCTTCGTGTTGGGAAATGGCTAAGAAAAGAAAAAGATCAATAGGTAAATAAGTCCTGGTAATGTGCAAGAATGAATAAATAGAACTGGAGTATCTTACATGCTGCACATCTGTCAGTGAAGATATTTTCTTAAAAAAAAAAAAAAAAACAATACAAATACAACACGTTAATTATTCTCCATCTTTCCATTATGAACACTGCCTCCCTCTGCACCTGCCTCTTGATGTTACAATTTTGGCATCTGGAGTTTACACAGCTATATTTGATTCTTTAAAAAGAAAAGAAAACAACCCCCAAACCTCCTTTTTACTGCAACAGTGTGGGCATATTGTGATTATGATTCAGTATTATAAAAATTCACTACATCGATTTGGAATATTTCTAGTTTTCAAATTCCTGTTTGATTTTTTGAGCCACTGTTCATATCCTTTTCCAAAGAGTGGATAGGAAGTAGTTTTCTGCCATCTGTGGATTTTCAAGTTTTCCAACACTTTCTTGTTTTCTTCAAAAAGAAATTGTAATTTTTTCCATGAAGAAAGTGAGTGAAAGCAATTTTACACTATCTCTCACAGCCCTTATTTAGAACAGGAACTTGCATGACAACCACTTGCATCCTATGCAGTGTAGCAATACTTTGGCTTCCTGAAATGTTCACTTTCCTATCCTTGACCAGATGCCACTTATTCACAGCAGGATGTTGCTTAATTCTCAATTTTAAACATAACTGTATAATCATATTCACTACTGATAAACTGCAAAGATTTTCTAAATCTATTATGGCTGAATGTCAGAAAACAACTTTAGCACTTCTGAGTTCTACAAGTGGAAATCCAGCTCTCCTGATTTCAGTCCTGAAATCTGTCATAACAGCATTGCAGGTCTTCTCAGTTACAAGTTGCTTTGAATAAATATTCTCACTCAGAACCGCAGCCTTCATAAGTGAGTGGAATTTAGTGCTTACTTTAACATATATAACATATATTCTTATTCTAATACATATTCTATTCTAATATATTCTAATATATATTCTATTATAATATATTATAAAATATATTCTATTCTAATATATATTATTCTTATAAATATATTATATTTATAAGAAATATAACATACATAAGAAAAAAATACGACCCCCCTCTAGAGTGCTGTTGAAAGGGCTCAGAAAGGCTCTTCTATTGTAGAAGCAATGGATAAGAACTGAGGGGCACAGAGAACTTCCCACAGAAATTCTGCCTTCAGAATGGAGGACACTTTCCTTCTACTTTATTTTACTTCTTATGACTGGAACAGGTTCCTACTCTGTTTGAAATTTTGAAATCAAAATTAATTTTAACACTAAAAATTGAAAATTAATTTTGACATTAATCCATATGGACATAAATCTATATGGATTCATATTTTCACGTCTCTTTCTATCTTTGCAACTCGGACCATGAGAACCTTTTCTCAGTGAGAACTCACAATCCCAAGAGGGAATAAGTGAAGATGAACAGATTCAGTAAGACTCAAGACTCTTAATAGCAAGTCTTAGTATGCAACACATTGCTCAGAGACAAACAGCAGCAGCCTTATGCTTCAGACCACAGTACCATGGGAGTTCTATCTGAGTATTTAATAAATCAGTTAAACGCATTGTCTCTTGTGAAAACAAACTGTTAAAGCAATCTGTTTCCTGAAAAATCCTCTCAGAAATTTCACTGTGGTGCTGGCAACCCCAGTGCTTCTAGCGATTTTCAGTGTTTCACTCAAAAACTGAGGTGGACAGAACCTGCAGCCAAACCCAAGGATTAGTCCTTGCGGAGATTTCCCTTTCCCAACTCATATATCATTTTCCAATGGAAGAATAGACACTGAAATTAATGTATAGATATTTATCTACCGTTTATAGTCCAAAAAAAGAAGCTGTAGAATTTCAGGTATTCCTACGTACAAATCTCATGCCATTAGGTCCTTGGGAATGTGTTGGCTGGATTTGTGACTGATGTTTTTGAAAGCATCAGTTGGACATTTCTGACAGTACAGAAGACTGCAAGCATTGCAAGTACAAATAATTAATGAATACAACAGTTTTCAAAGTAGTTTTCAACAATTCTCAGTAAGCAAGACCAAAACAATAACATCGAATTCCATTGGGCTGGATCATCACTGTGGGAGAGTTTTTGTTATTATTATGAAATATTAATAACACAAGCATGCTGATCTAGCTGATCCAGTCAGCTGAGATTTGTTTAAAGCCTTCATCCCAATCTTGTCCATATGCAAGATAAGCTCTTGGCTTTTTTGTTCAATGACCGCACAATTTCCATCGATTCCAGTGTGATCAGAATTTCACTAGCATTCCAGTGGACTGTCTGCAGAAGCTGACAATTATTCACCTGTTTCTTTATTCAAACTTTCCAAGTTAACTGTTCCTGTCAAAAGATCAAAATGTTCAATTGATTAACTGATTGAAAAAAACCCACGTTTATTAGTTTATTTGAAGTAATTTACTTTGAGAGCATTCAAGGTACTTCATTCTGATATTAAGCATTCAAATATTACTAAAATTCAAATATTACTAAAATTACACAGAAAACATTCTGTGTAAAAAGCAGTGTCCATAGAAGACAGTTACACTTTTATTTTTATTTGTTTTAATTGCAAATATATTCCATTTGGATCTCAGTAAAATCTAATGCAGTAAAAAACATCTCTGAAATAGGTGAACTGTACAGAACAGTGTTCCACATAAATGATGCATATGCATGCAGCTTATGTATGTATATATATTGGCAAACTGTTTTCTTAAGCACTGCAGGACCAGAAAGCTGTCAGGAATTGAGAACTGTGAAGCCTGGGACAATATGTTTTGCAACTGAACTTCTCTTACAACCTCAGCTTGGTGAAGAAAACACAGAGACTAAACAATCACAGATCCATTATACTTCACCTGGAAATACTGAGTGAATAGATGTTCCCAGTCCCTTAGCAGGTCTGGTTTACTCAAAACCTTTTTATTTTAGCCATTTTTATTCCTGCCTTTTTATTTTGGGAGAATTTCTTCAGTGTACTGAACAAAAACATTCTTATTGACATGCAACATGCTCACAATCTTTCAGTGCGCTCTTGTCTTTTTACATGCATACTTATCCATTCCTCATTAATCCTACTTGTCAGGAATGAACTTAGCACCCCAGATTCCTTTTGTGGAGTTTGTGTAAATGGAAATTTCACAGAATCTTATTACATGTTGTACATCTGGTTTCAGGGGATAAAAGAAGATCGCAGTATGTTTACTGAAAGGAAATGAGCTGAGCAATTCAGTGCATCCGTCTTCACAGTTTATTTCTTTGCTAGCATTACTTAAAAATACACCTAGCACATGGATATTTTGTGAAGCCTGAACAAAAAGTATTCAACCAGATTTTAATATTTCCGTTTTATTTCCTGTCAATACCAAATGAAACAGTTTTCTTACTAAATAACAGTTGTCATATTAGAGCATTAAAATACCAATAGTAAAAATACAAAATAGAAAAAAAAAAAAAAAAAAAACAAGCCAAGCCAAAACAATGGACAAAAATCCACACAAATCTCTGAAGAAGTATATTTTGTAGATTTTCTCCAATTCATAATGAAAACTTTAATCAGATGAGTAAAGTAGTGTTCCTTGTCATGCTTCTCTAGTTTAGCTAAACAAGTATGGCAAATTTTGCCATATGAAATGGCAAGGAAAAATATAAATGACTGAGGAGCAGGCATTATTTTTCCCTCCTGCATTTAGTTTAGTTTGTTGAGTTTTCTTTACTAAAAATCTTTGAGTTGATGTCTTTGAAACTAAATGATCATAGTGGTCCTTTTCCACTCAGGCTATTCTATGATTCTATGATTCTATGAAGCTCTCCAGTACATGAAGTAACTGCATTGTGTCACTTGGGAAGGCTGACACTGCATGTCACAATCGAGTCAAGCCCATGGTCCCCAGGTGGACCTGTTCAATGTGGCACACTCCTGCATGCAACACAACACTCTTTCCCTAACTCACTTTTCCCCAATTTCCAAAGAAATCTGATCAGGTCAATTATCTGCAGCAACAAAGAAAGATGAAGGACACTGAATTGGTGGGGCAGGTCCAGAGGAGGGTCACAAAGGTGATTATAAGGCTGGAGTACGTCCCCATTCTGGAAGGTGGAATTCCCTCAAAACTTTCAAGGATTAAAACCCTTTTTCTGCTCAACACTACTCTATTCTTCTCTGCTCCTGAAGTCACTGGGTAAGACAGTACAGCTAAGATGATCACAGCATCTACTTTTAGCAAAGAAAACAGAACAGCAAAATAAAATAGAACTTCAGAGGGAATTATCTCATTTCTTAGCAAATTGCTAACATGAGTTTTAGTGTAGAAACTGATTCACAATAAAGGAACATACTCAATTCACAGATAAGATAAATAAGGGATCACTTGTTAACTTAGAAAGAGTAGACATCTTTGACAGATAAAGTGTTCTGAGTTATTATTTTTAATACTGCAGGATGAAATCAGTGAGATATCAAAGATTATAAATTCCATCCCAAATGCAGCATTGCAATACCAATACCCATCATGTTAGACTCTCTAAATATCTCACAGCTTTTACCAAGCTGAGAGAGCATTGAGACGTATTCAGGAGGCACTCATTACAGCTAGTTTGGTTTTAAATATATACATATATATAAAAATATATATATATCGAAAAAAAAAAAAAAAAAGAACCCAACTGTTTTGTACAAACACACTTATTTGCCAGAAAGGATTAAATGTTAGTAGAAGTCCTTTGAATATTAAGAATCTCTTTTTCAGTTTTTTTGGTAAAGCTCTATTTCTTCATCACTACTTGTCCTGGCAGTGGGCACCACTGACCACCACATGCCTGCACCTTTCCCTCAAGTATTTACGGATATTGATGAGATCCCCCAGATCCTCCTCTTCTTCAGGCTGAGCAATTCCAGCTCCCTCCTTACAAGATAGGTACTCTCCTTACAAGAGAGGTACTCCAGGCCCTTCAGTAGTAGTCTCCTGCTGCACTCTTTCCAGTATGTTCAGCTCTTGTCCTGGAGGGCCAGAACTGGACCCAGCACTCCAGATGCAGCCTCACCAATCACAGAATCACAGAATTGCAGGGATTGGGAGGGACCTCAGGAGATCAAGTCCAACCTCCCTGCTAAAGCAAGACTCCTTACAATGCTGAGTAGAAGGGAAGGATCACCTCCCTTTACCTGCTGGTGATCCTTTGCCTGATGTGACCAAGAATGCTGTCAGCCCTCTTGTGAAAAGGGCATACTGTTGACTCATGTTCAACTGGGCGGTACCTACCAGGACCCCCAGGTGTTTTCCTGCAGAGCTACTTTCCAGTTTGGGTCCCCCCTCAATACATACTGGTGCTTGGAGATGTTCCTCCCCAGGTGCAGCACTGCATTTCTCTTGCTGAGATTCCTCTTGCTTTTTTCTCTTCATGAGATTCTTGTCAGCCACTTCTCCAGCCAACGGGTCTCTCTGGATGGCAGTGCAGCCTCTGGTGAGTCAGTTCTGAGATATGTGCACATTTCTGTCAGGTTACTCCTGCTTTCACAGTGTATGTGAATTCTTGGCCAACATACCTTTATGTATACACTCTTCCTGGAATAATGCTTTAATATTTTTTCACTTTCTTGGAAACCAGCAAGATATTTTCCACTTAATTCTATCTAGTTTTGACTTCAAACATCCTCCTACTCACTTATAATAGAGAAGGAGTATCTTATTATCTGTAATGGTAATAAGAGTTTGATGACTACCAGTGTTCTTTATCTTTGAGCAGCATGCCTCAGACTACTGGGTTGGAAGCATAATGTTTATGCAAACCCTACAGAATTACGTGTAATAAAACTGCAATAGATGTAATGACAATATTTCAATTGCACTGGCTTTTATAATGTAGATGTAGTACCAGTGGGTGTTAGTGAGTGCTTCATATTTTTAAAAATAATTGACAACAATTAATTACATCAAGTAAATCAAGGCAAATGTATCATGACAGACCTTGTTTAAAAGCACCTAGAGAACAGCTGTACATTTCTGACAGCAAAACACAGGATGATGCCTGAGTGGAATTCTTTATGTATATGTGATTCCATAAATATCTGTATATGTGACAGAGA
Organism: Gallus gallus; assembly: GCF_016699485.2. Classification (NCBI taxonomy): domain Eukaryota; kingdom Metazoa; phylum Chordata; class Aves; order Galliformes; family Phasianidae; genus Gallus; species Gallus gallus. Next base: position 182,887,745 of record NC_052532.1, read on the forward strand.
TAGGTGCAGACAAGCATACTCCTAAGAATCTGTTTACACTCAAACTGAAGTGCTCACTGTAATTGTACAAGTGGGAACAGATCTTTAGTAAATTCATTCCTTCTCATCCCTTTTTCACAGTGGAAAAGTTCATCAGTATCTCCTGCACTGGAATACCTCAGAGTCTTCTTAGCTAAGATATTTTGGACAGCTTTTGATGACATTTCTTTTTTTTTTTTTTTTTTTTTTTTGTCCTTTTTTCTTCTTTTTAATGGAGAGAACTAATGCGTTGCATTGCTGGCCTTTTAAAAGCAAATCTTGAGTCCCATGCTATGCAATAGGAAGGAACTTCAGCAAGGAGGTTACCCATCTTTCACACCTCAAAGAAACTAGCATTGTTTTCCTGTTTAGTATACACTTTTTCTTTCCATAAGATGCTCTCACCCACGGCAGTGACACTGCTTAGCCATGGCACAATTACACTGAATTACAGTGAACCCCTTTACGGGATATACAAACTTATCTCTGATAGTATTCCCAGTACAGAACAGAGACAGCCAAGAAACTATGTGGTGTGTGCTGAACTACTTCTGTTAGTGCAATCTAGCCAGCTCACATAACGAGTTAAATTCAGTTAAATACAAGCAAGTAAATGTCACCCTATGAATCCTTAAAAATGCCCTGTTTGCAAGTATAGGTTGATGTAATTTCTGTTCCTAAACAGGTTTAGATTTGTCTGCAAGTGATATAACTGCACCTAAATTTTGCTGTATGGAGATAACCTTTACATGAATTTTTCAGTGAGGCTGAATCATGTTTCTATTCTACATGGGTTCTTTTGCAGCTTTCATTGCCATGGTACCCAAGTGACTTCCTGTAGTGCAGCTAAGCAATGTGACTGTCACTTGTCATGTGGATTCACTCTGTCTCTCATCCTATCCCCTCTGGAGGGAACTGGAACTTTCAGTTTCTGTTTTTCATCTTACTAAGTGAAATATCTCAGTCACTGTGCTTTATTGAGTGATTGATGAAGGAATAGTTTGTAGCACACTGTCTGTGATAAAGTCAATTAATCTAGCTCTAAACTACACTTCCATTTCACACTAAATAAATCAGAATCTTTTATCTGATCGATATATTTTCAAATTCCATAATAAAAAGATGAACATAATTAAGTGGGGAAATACTGCATTTTTTTGTGTCATTAATCAAAGTTATAGGATTTTTATTTTAAAGGAACAAAAAGTTAATACGTGTTCAAGTCAGATAAAGACTCAGAATAAATGGATTTTCTGCCTAGTTCTGTATTCACTCTGATTTAAAATATATATCAAGTTGAGAAAGACTGCAGTGGAGGTCTGATAACTTTTTCTAGAACATGTACAGCAATTTCAAGGTAATTCAATTTGCAATTTGCTAAGTAACATAAATGCAACATGACACATCACCTCTGGCCAGTGTTTTCATCATTCTGTGACTTTTATAACATCCTCTGACCTCAGAAGTTGTGCACTTATCTAACTTCAAGTAAAAATACACCCCACTCCCATAGTGCTGCATGTTTTTGCTCTGCAAAAAGCCAGTGTAGACAATTCATACAGTAAAGTTTCACTTTCTGTTTCTTTCAGACACCCTATTTTTTAATAAATCCATGAAGATTCAGAGTTTTGGTTTGTCTCAAAATCCTCTTCTCTTTCAAAGATGATCATTGTTCATTCTCGTGATTTGAGCTGGCCAACGTTTCCAAAAATCATGACCTATCACACAACTGTTTCACTTAGAATCCTCAAATCATAGAATGGATTAGGTTGGACAGGACCTCAAAGATCATATAGTTCCAAACCCCTGCTGTGAGCCCGGTTGCCGCTCACTAGATCAGGCTGCCCAGGATCCCATCCAACCTGGCCTTGAATACCTCCAGAGATAGGGCATCCACAACCTCCCTGAGCAGCCTTTGCCAGTGCCTCACTACCCAACTTAGCTAGTCTTTGACAAACTGAAATAAATCTGCATGATACTGAGATGCTTTCCTAGAGGTGAAAAGCACATAGGGATGGAAGAGTCACTGTTCCCAAGAAAATAGGTACTTTCTCTGTTCTAGGAAAAAAAAACAACAAACAAACAAACCACATTGTCCAGGGCCTATTCTGTTGTATCTCTGTAAGGATTCCTTTTATAGTTCACCTTGATAGACATCCTACTGAACACAGAGGGCAAAAAAAAATGAACCTGTACAACACAAGTAACCCTAAAACGCTCATGTGCTGTTAAGCTAAAATAATCATAAAGCTTGTGCTGAGGTGACTAACAGCTGGAAGAATTCACAATGCTGAGCTATCAAAAATTCAGCAACTGTTTGTGGTTAACTGTCATTAAGCAGCCATAAAAAAATTGTTGGAGGGGTCCCTGCTGAAGTTGGTTGATTTTCTTATGCGTGTCAGTTCTGCAGCATGCTTCAATAAAAGCACCATATTGTTTTCTTTCACATTTCATCACTACCATGGGGGTGATATGATCTGAAAGAAACCATGAAAGACATTAGCGCAACTCACAAGTGTGGCTTCACAATTTGGGGAAGATCTGGGACCAGTGAGAATGTAAGAGAGCCTGGGTGATACCAGAGCTTACAGGGCTGAAATGAGAACGAAGATTGAGGGAAGCTTGGGATCTAGGGACCAAGTGAGAAAATGAGAAACGTAAGCTGGAGGCTGAGAGAGGTGCAAAAGTATCATGAGGAGGATGAGAAGTAGTCCTAGGGGCAGTGAAACAGTAAGTAGAAGTTAGAAGGAAGCAGCAGAAGGAAACGGAAAATGGTTGAGTAGGCTCTGAAATGAGAGGACGTGGGAAGAGAAGCAGTGGAACACATTGGAATCCCCCCATCACAAAGCACTCTGCTACTGAGCAGCAATTTTCTTAGAGAAAAAATGTGAAGTATTATCAACAGCATATTTCTCAACTGCAGAGCCTGCCCATGCCTCTGTGGTATCTCTTTTTACAGTAATATGAAATAAGAATCAGTGTAAGAACTATAAAATTCACACGGTAACGTTGCTATTAAACCTCCTACTTAAAATATTCCTTATGGTAAATAAATAAATAAATATCTGGAAAAGGAATGAAGATTTGTAGAACTCAGATCATGACTACAAGAGCAGAGCTATGAGGTAAAACAACTTCAGAAACTTTGAGCAACTACAGGATTACTTTAAACTGCAGGTATTTTGGAACCTGGTATAAAGACCATGATAATGTCAGTTAGCACTGGAGCTCTCCTTGCATCTCCTCTTGCAGCTCAGCAGGTGAGAAGAGTCTCGGTGGCTCAGACAGTCACCAAACCCATAATGTGACATTAGGCAGCATGGGCAACGTCAGCCAGCCTGTGTGTTTTGTTAAGGATGGTGCTGTTGGCTTCTCAGCCTTCCACCAAATTAGGGGAAGGTGCGTGCTCTCGAGCTGTGTGATACCCAAATACAGATACGAGCAATAGCTGTGAGATGAGAACTGCCAGAAATGAAGGAAAGGTTTTATGTGAATACACTTGTTTTAACTAAGCGTTACAAACATTACTGAACGAAATAGTAAGCTTATTATGTTTGATAACTGAAAGGTGTCTGTAGAACAAATGTTATTTCTTCACTACATTTTTATAGAAAAAATTGTTTAGTGTATTTCAGCTATTACAATTCCCATTAAGAAAATCAGAACACCAAAACGACACCACTGAAAGAGGATAAAGACAAGTGGCATGTAACAGCAAAACTCCTCTCTTCCTTCCTTTTCCCTTTTCTTTCCTTTTTCCTTTCCTTTCCCCTTTCCTTTCCTTTTCCCTTTCCTCCCTTTCCCCTTTCCCTTCCTTTTCCCTTTCTTTCCTCTCCCCCTTTCTTTCCTTTTCCCTTTTCTTCTCTCTTTTCCCCCTCAGGAGCCGACCGGCGCCCGCCCCCCCCACCTCCCGCCCCCTCCCCGCGGGCCGCCTGACGCGCTGCAAACTTTCCGTCCCCCGCGCCGCCTCCGGAGCGGCGGGCGGCGGCTCCCGGGGCAGCGGTTGACATAGTAACCCCTCGCCGGGCTCTGCGGGCCCTCCGCGCCGCCCGCCCTCCGCCGGGGGACGCGGTGCCGTGAGGAGCGGTGCCGCGGGGCGGGAAGGGCGGCGAGGCGGAGCCGGCCGTGCCCACGAGCGCTGAGGGAGCCGCCGGGAGCCCGCGGCCCCGGGCACAGCCGCGGGACACCATGAGCCAAGCGCAGCCCTACGGCTCGCGGAACGGCGGCTCCCCGGCGGCCGGCGCCCGGCGGAACGACAGCCAGGACTACCTGCTGCTGGACGCCGAGCCGAGCGAGGAGAGCGCGCTGCCGCCCTACGCCTTCTACCCCGTGTGAGTGCCGGGGGTCGGGGCCGGGGGAGCGGGACCGCCGCTGAGCAGAGCGGGCTGAGATCGCGCCGCTCTGGTTCGCTTTTAGCGCTGCCCGATGGGGCTGCGGAAATGTTAACTTCTGTGATCGGTGCTCCCACATCGCGGCCGCGTTCACGAAGCCGTCATCATCTCCTTACTGCGTTTTGTCCCAGTCGTTCAGCCCCGTGTGATGGGGTTTCCTAAGTTTTGCTGGGTAGCCGTTCTCGTGTGAAGGACTAAATGGAACATAAATAACGAAGGTTCCGGCAGTGGCAGCTGTTAAAATCCAGGTCAGCTGGCATTCAGCGTTCAGAGCCGCTCCGGTTCCGTGCTGTCCGGTGACGCTGTGCCCGGCACCGCGGGGTTAACAGCGGACAGCAGTTATAAGGATTCTCTGCTGTGCTGCTCCAAGTGTTTCTGCTGCCGAGCGCTAAACCCGTGTGGTCATTAGCTATAATAGTGTATGTTACTGTGCAGTGGGCTTAAACCCCACATCAAAATATATGAAAGCATCTAATGAATGGTTTCCTGAGAAAAATCGGATGGTGATTGGTGATCAGCAGGGATTGATTCTGTCTTGATTGACTTCAACTCTGAGCTAGCATGACCATCGTTGCATTCTTTGGCTGCGTACTCATTCAGAATGGTTGTACAGCTGTGAGAGGATACATCTTTGGCAGGGTTTGTGGTGATAGGACAACAGGAAATGGTTCTGAACTAAAAGAAGGGAGATGTAGACTGGATGTCAGGGGAAAAGTTTTTTTATGATAAGGGTAGTGAAGCACTGGAAGAGGTTTCCCATAGAGGTGGTGGATGTCCCATCCCTGGAGATATTGAAGGGCAGTCAGTGACTTGGTGGAGCTGTAGGTGTCCCTGTTCTTTGCAGGGGACTTGGACTAAATGGCCTTAAAAGGTCCCTTCCAACTCAAATGATTCTATGATTCTGCAGTTCTTTGATTCTGTGCTTCCATGAGCTTATGTAAATGTTTTACATAGTGTCTTAAAAGAAGATCTGCAAGAGCTGTGGGCTGCAGACATTTTCACTTTATCAGCATCAACCCATGCCAGCAGCTCTTGGTCCAGCACACAAGTGTGGAGGTCACCTCTCCTCATCTCTGAATGTCTTTGAGGGAAGGCTACATCCTAATCAAGTTCCATTGTACAGCTTCAGTAGCACTAAATGCATGCATCTGTCTCAGACTATGTCATGTCAGGGTCCTAGTGGCTGATTGTGCTTTGCAGGTAGGCTTTGGACCCTGGCGCTTCTCCCTCTGGGAAGTGTTTCCATCAGTCTCTGAGACCACCTGATCTAAGGGTGGATGTAACTTTGAGGAGTGTGCTGCTTTCAATTTGTACATAATTGTTACTAGGAAGAATCCTTGAGTGAACCTTGATATTGCTGTGCATGTTTTTTAGTCACACAGTAAGCATGGGGAAGCTGTCGTTTATGGGCTTCTCATCTTCTAAGGAGACACTTACGGCAGCTGTAGACAATGTCTGCAGAGAACCACAGGACCAAGGAGGACTTCTTAGACTGGCAGGGATGAATGCAATGAGCGTAGGCTCCTGCAGGACATGGTAATTACTAAGTGTAGGTTCTGAATTTTATATTGCCTAAAGTAACCACCTGTACCAAGTTGGACTCGACGATCCTTGTGGGTCCCTTCCACCTTCAGATATTCTATGTTTTTCCTATTTTTTCCCCCTATCATGTTTAAATACTTTTGGCATACCCCTGTCTTGGACCAGAATCAATTTGTTTTACCAGTGGCCTTCACATGGCTGAGAACAAGATCAGATGGACTGTGTTTAGGATGTATGATTTATAACCTTTGTAATCTGCATGTGATAAGAATACTTCTCTTTGTTTTCTTTTGAAATTCTCAAATGACTGGTAGTACTTGATACTGTTATGGTAAAGTATATTATATGAACCCTACTTTGTATCCATAGAGTCATAAGGTCTCTGGAGATCCTCCTGAATGTACTGCTAGTGAAAAGACTGTATTACCCAGACAGATAAGATATGTAAAGTCAGTGCTTCACTTGCTGTGAGTTTAACTGGGCTCAGAGTGCATTTCCTATTAAGACTGTCCATACATAGGTAATGGGTGTTCATTCTTTAGCTACTTCTCCAGACCTGTGGTGGCCTAGGAGCCAATGGTGCTGCAAGGTGCCATATTTTTTCTGTGAAAATGCTTAAAGGAATCTTTGGTGGTCATTGGGCTAGGTGCTTAATTGGTGGAGTCTGTTCATTGACACAGAGCTGTACGTCACTTGAACGTGGATATTATGTCTATGCTTAAAGGTGAACACATGAAAATAACCCTTCAGATTACCTCAGCTGTGTTTTAAAATGTTTTAACTAAAGCTGCTTGCATTTCACTTGCATTATTTCTTGGTGCATCCAATTGCTCTGGATATTTTTGTCAAACTAACTGGAAAATGATGGGCATCATTTGCACATGCAAAAATGCCCTAGGAACATCTTCTATGATGGTGATTAATGCAGAACAGGAAGGCAGAGTACAGCTGAGGTCCAGAAGATCTGCAATGTGCCTCCTTTCCAATGTTATGAGAGGGTAACACATGTAGCAGTGTAACATGATGTGGCTCCCACTTAAATTGTGGGCTGATACCAAGGAGGAGTTTCCTCAAGTGGTCATTTAGTGTTTATGCTGGCTTTACTGCGTGTGTTGTTTCCAGAACGTGTTTTTCATGCATCTCTTTGTCACTGTCTTGATTACTGTAGTTTCTGGATTCTAAGATTAATATTTTAAGAGAACCATTTCTTATATTTGCAGCTGGAGCCCTAATCCATCAACTACTACTACTTTAGTTCAGTGATGTTACTCATGAGCTTTCATATACAGTCCCTTTGTAAAAGGAAATGACTGTTTAATAAAACACCGAGTTTGCCTTTTTGTTGTTGTTGCTGTTTGAGAAGATTTTTCAGATGGTTCATTAATTTTAAAATTTTGTAGTTATGTTAAAATTGTGATCAACCTGTGTGTGTGTGTGTTAGTGAGTTCAACAGCATAGATTTATTGTTTTGTTTACATTTAGACTGAGACAGTATAAATACTTTCATGTATTCATGTGTGCATGTTCTTAAAGACTTAATAATAAATGATTATTAATTTGATACTTAATCACTAAATTGCATGTAAATTGGAAAAAATATTTGAAATACTGACCTGTCACTGTTAACTGACTCTGTGAGTAGTAAGAGACCTGACAGAATTACTTACATATTTGAGGCTTTCTCTGAGTTTCTGTACTTTTACATAACATCATATGTCATATTGAATGAATAGGGATCAGCACCACTCTTTCCAAGGAGCAGCTTTACTGTGTCTGAGGTAGGTACTACTTTCCTGCATACACAACTTCAGCAAGAGGCTCTAGTGGGAATTTGTGCTGAAATATCATGCTTTTCAGAACCTTGGGTAGGAAAGACACTTCTCAGGTGATTTACAGAACAGTTTCCAAAGTATGAGGTTACTTTCTTAGGAATGTAATAATTGTGTGTTAAAAATGTTATGTAAGGAAACACTCTTTCTAGTAGTCGTCTTCCATCTAGCTATTAAACCTGGTCTCCAGTGTGTTGAAAAATGCATTACCACATGTAAGTCAGAAGACCGCCTGCTGAAGTACAAAAGTGTGCATAAATTCTCTGTCTTTTGCAAGTAGTTCATGGGTAAAAAACCCAGTTTTGTATTTTAAAAGAAGATGGAAAGTGCATTTTCAGGTCTTAGCCCAAATCTGAGCACTGATATACAGTGGAATTTGAAAAGTGACAGTATTTGTTTGAACTTCCCTTCTGGAAACATGGTATTGAAGAATTAATTGCCAGCATACAGAGGTAGTCAGAATGCAGTAATGCACTCAGACGTCTGATTGTATTACTTATTTATATTTTGAAATATCTTGTGTTGTGACAAGAAATATATTTTCTCATACATGTGAAGAAGGGCAATTATACATTAAAATGTCAGTTGTAAATTAAACAAGGCATGCAAATTATTGGATGAAAGTAGGGAAGAAAAAGATTCTGATATTCATAACTGCCTTGAGGTGCAGATTATTTCTCAGCTTCTGTGGTTTTCAAATCAAGTGTTTCTTGACATTATTAAAGCCAGTGCATGCTTTAAACCACTTCCTCTGTTAAATAATACACTACATCATTTCTTTTCTGCCTGCAATATGAGGATTTCTGCTGTTGACATAACATTATTTTTATCTGCAGCCTCAACTCTCTTACTTGAAATGACCTGTAAAATTATCTTCCAGACTCTCATTAGAAATAATCTCTTTGGGGAGCAGTGTGCAGTGTGGCAGCTGTGTTTCAGAACTGGTCCCTTTGCTGAGATCCTGCATCCTCTCTAAATCTCCTGCAATAGTTTAGACAATATGAAGATACCGATGTGAGTTCTGTTGATAGTGGGTAATGCTGTAGCTTAACCATGTGGCTTAATCCAGAAAGTGAACAAAGCTGGACAGGGATAGGGAACAGGTTGGTTGTCTTCAAAATGCTCTCTACAAGTACGTCCCTGGAGTACACTCTGTATTCCATAGATGGAGGTTTCTCATGGGGTTGCTTTGCTCTATGCTTTGAAATTGCCAGAAGCTTATGCTGGAACTGGTACAATGCCTGAAAATTGCTTCTGAAAGGTGAGCTGAGGCACATGTGTTCGTTTTTTGTTGAAGACTTAAGTGATTTGTTGGGTTTAGTTGCTAGGCACTTGTGTATTCATGGAGTATGTTCACTAATGTAGCAGAGAACTTCCTTCCATCAACTGCACTGCCAGAGCAATGACCCGTGACAAGACTTTATCATCAGTTCTGCATGACCTGTGGTAATATTTCTGCAGGCTTATTCATAATGCCAATCTGATGAGTAAGATCACCAATCTCTGGTGTGTGCGTCTTTCATCAGCAATGTAAAAGGAAAAGAACTACTGTTGGATCTATATAAGTGTTGTCTAACTGCATTCCTGCACCATGCCCTTTAACCAAGGCCGTTTCCTGGGATTCTATTAGTAGAATTCCTTTATGGGTCTTGGCCCTTGTAGGGTCTTGCTGGGTGGTTGCCCACAAATCTGCGACAGTTCAGTGTATTCCTGTGAATCATCAACTCCTCTGATCCAAATCAGATTATAAATAAATGAATAAATAATTCATGAATGAAGCATCTTGCATTTTGGTGAGATCTAACTGCACTTATTGAACTCTGAAGCCAGGAGCAAGGAAGCTGTAGCCTTACAACAACCCTAGAGCTACAGACCCAGCACTCACTGAACACTTCTGTGAACATCAGAAACCCTTCACAGACTTGCTGAGGTCTGCTTCTGGCTTCTTTGGTGAGGAGTCTAGGAACCTTATGGTCCATGGGTTGGATACTCTGTTCCTGGAGACATTCAAGGTCAGGCTGGATGGGGCTCTGAGCACCTGACTGACGTGGAGGTGTCCCTGTTCATTGCAGGGGAGTTGGACTAGATTATCTTTAAAGATCCCTTCTGCCTCAAACAATTCTGTGATTCTCTGATATTCATTCTTAAGAAAAAGTCAGATTTGTGGGTCACTATGATGAAGTTACTGAAAAAGTAAAAGTTACCTCCCCATGGGATCTGATTTTATAAAACTGGAAACTCTCCATTTCATCCATTTAATTCATTTCCCTCCAAGTCACTCATTGGATTTGTGTGAGGAGGGTGGATAAGTGGTAAAACAACACATGTGATGTGTACAACACTCTTTCATTGCCAGCTCTAGCAACAAGTGTGCTGTTTGTGTAACATCTTCCAGCAGCATTTGCCACTGCAGGAGCTGTGGGTTATAGAAACTGGCTTCTGCAAATGATCAGTATCCCCACGTACCAGCAAATTGGCATGGTGGGTCTACCTCATCAAGCCACGTTTAGATGTTTGAGCTCAGCAAACATGGGCAAAAGAAAATTTTGGCAGTTAAATTATATTCATCACTTTGTGTGGTTTCTTAGATCAAACTGATGCAGTACGAGGCAGAGACTTAGCAAAGGGATGGAATTTGGAAGTGCATAACATTAGACTTGTATACATGTTTGCATACATACGGGCATACCTGTGAGTGTAGACATGCCCATGACATCTGCTCAACAGGAGGCTTAAAGCATTTGGCTTGATAAGATGCATTTAAATGGTCATTTTGATACCGAAATGTGAACAAAAAGCTTAGTGATAATTAAATTGCATTCAGTGTTCTCTGGGATAGATTGAAGTTTTTATCTTGCAGGAGAATAATTATTTGCTAAGCAGTGACAATTTAAATTCAAAGTCAAATTATTTTTAGCAAAATAGAAGTCATGTAATATGATGTGAAGATAACTAATGCAAATTGAGGTTTATTTGCTGTATCCATTTCTCCACAACTACACTTTTCTGTACCATTTTCGTAGAAGTGACAGCACAGCTTTATTGTCTCACCAACTTTATGTGTAAATAGGCATTTGTCAATATTAAAAAAATAAGCCTTGAGATGTGAGGTTGGGTACAAAACCCACAAGCAAGTGGAACAAAAAGGGAGCCACATGCACATCAGGAATTGTCATCTATGGTGCATTCTCCAGGTTCTGGGGGATGGATGGCGGTGGTGTGGGTGGCTTGCTTTCTGCAACACTGGAATGTGACTTCATTTTGGCAAAGAAATAAAAAATCAGCGAATTTGAACAAAGCAACAGTGTTGCGGATGTGGATTTGCAGGGTGAAACCTTTCTTGTAGGTGGCCTGCTTTCTTTTAATGTGGGATTGTAGTCATGAAATACAAGCGACAAATAGTAATAACAGCAGTAGTTGTGAATCAGTGAGAAGTAGATGTGATATCTGCCTCTTTGTTGAAGCATTCCTTCAGTCATGCCATTAGTCATACCACTGTTAACAGCAACACACAGTTAATAAAATTAATTAAACCAAAACCAACCTGAGCTTGTCCATAAGAAGAACATGACCTGAGTTATTCTTTTTGCCCTTTGAAATTAAGTTACGGTTTTGATGTCAATATTTGCCTTAGTGAAAAAGTTTAAGAACTGAAGTTTTTAAATTATTTGTTATGTTGGCCTTTCATGTGCAGGTGGAAGGAAGGATGATGAGCCAAAGGATAATGCTGTATGCAAATTGCATGGAAAAGAGACCAACAAAACAGAATACAGATCGCAAAGTTTGATGATGCAGCACTGTTAGTTTCAAAGAATATTCAGACTGGGAAATTATCATGAAACTTGTCTGTTGCTCTGGTACTAAATTTTGAATGAAGCAGTGCCTCTCTTAAAAATGACATCAAGTATTCATTTAAGCCCTGATCTCACTGGAGATAGTGGGAGTTTTGCTGGGTAGCCCAAATCTTTAGCAGGCTCATGATGAGGATCAGCTGCTAGAACAGATTTACACTATTCTATAACCTCTGAGCTGCATGGGAGACTTCCTAACCAGGCTTTGGTCAGTCACTGCTATAAGGGCAAACTTATGCTGTTGAGCCCCTTGAGTTATTCCTTTGAAAAAGAGGATCCTTGCTTTAGCCATGGTCATGCAAGCAGACTTTTCAACTCACAGCTGAGAGCAAGGAGGCATTAAAAAGGCTACCAGTAGCCACAGACATCTTGATTCCTCTTTAATTTTTTTATTTTTTTTCATTTTCATACTGTGGTCAGCATAACTAGCAAGTAGGCTAGTTGGCTGATAGTCTGGACTGCAGTGCTGATCTGTTGCCTCTGGTCTCCTTTTGGTGCTAATTCAGATGGATGATCAGTGGCTTTGATGGCTGATTTCCTCTAGGCCCATGCTGCGTTTCACCACGTTCCGGCTGTTATAACTGACTGCTTTAGAAGTCTTTCAGAATGGAAGATTTTCACATCTTTAAGAAGTGACTGATGGTCTTTCTCTTCTGTAAGAGTTTTGTTTGTGGCATACATATTGCACATGCTCTATACATGCTTTTTCTCCCCTTTTTTAGAACAGGTAGCTGCATCAGATTACTCAGCTTTGTTAGACCTACACTCTGTACATGTCTTCTGCCTGCCAAGTGGTAGCGACTCATTGCTCGGCACTTCTTGTAAGGCTGCCTTAGCCTGTTACAAACACAGTGCATGCATTCCAGCTGTCAGCCTGCCAAACGCTGGGCACTTGGCAGCTGGGAGAGATTCTTAGGACAACAGCATTTTAAATCATGACCTGTGTCAATTATTAACACTTCTGCAGCACCCATCCTATTGCAGGAGCAAGTAACAGTAGTAATAGCCATGTGCGCACGTGAATGAGGTTGTAGAGCCTCCTTCTCTGGAAGTGTTCAAGACCATTCTGGGCACTTTCCCATGTGACCTGCTGTAGAGAACCTACCTTAGCAGGGAGGTTGGACTTGATGATGCCTAGCAGTCCCTTCCTATACCTATAAGTCGGTGACTGTGTGATTCTGTGAATCCAGACAGTAATTTTAACAGAGGTGCAGTTTGTAAAAGGATACTTTGGAAACTGGCATCACAAAGCTCAGGAAGTCTGTGTTGCTGAGACTCACTGCAATAATCTTTCCTCTGCTCATCACAAGGCAGGAAGGTGCCCTGCCTTCTGGTTCCCCCTGAGCCCTTCACACCTCTGAGTTTACAGTGGGGAAGGTGCCTGATTGACTGACCTATTAGCATCTGTCCCATGTGTAGCAATACGAGCAGCTCTAAGAGCCAAGGAGAGCAGTTCTAACTTCCAAACCCTACCAGGTACAGAACCTAGTGCCAGGAAAGATCCAGGTGTTAAACAATGGATTGCATTTTTTTTCCTAACCATTTGCAATAGTGCCTCATTATTCATTTGCCAATATTTATGGTCAAATTCCATGAATTTCTAATCATGCTTAGTGATTTATATAGGATCAGATCCATTGTACTGTTCTTTTCATGTTGATAATCATTTCTGAATACACAATGAACCTTGTTCACAATGGAAGTTGTTCTTAACCAGATGTTTTTCATGTTCAAAGACTACAAACAAATTTTCCCTTCCATTTTGCAATGCAATAGTTGATTTTCTGTATTAATTTAGTTCTGCTCTACTGATCTTTGTTTTTATGCATTATTTCCTTAAGCTTATTTAAAATTGCTTTCAGTTTGAAAGTATTTTCTTATGTTTATTAATGAAATGTCATAAGTACCATGACTTTCTCATTGGTTATCTGTACTTGTGAGGTTGGCTGGAGCTAAAGACACACGTGAGTTGAGGATACACTTCTATTCTTTTTTCACGCTAGATTTATTGATCTATAGTTAATTACAATAAACCTAATATGAACCAAATATATTAAATAGAAAAAGATTTTGAAATTGTAATTTAAAGCTTGTGGAAAATTTATCACAGGCACAACGAGGGAGATAATATTTTTATAAGTTCACATAAACATCTAGTATACTACTTGCATTTATTTAAAGGGGAGTCCAGTGCACCAAGAACTCCTGAGCCTCTTTTAGCTTTGACATGAAGGACAAATATGTACGTTCATGGATGGTGATGAGGTGCTGGCACAGGCTGCCCAGAGAAGCTGTGGATGCCCCATCCCTGATGGTGTTCAAGCTCAGGTTGGAAGTGACCCCTGGCATTCTGACCTGGTGGGTGGCAACCCTTCCCATGGCAGAGGGGTGGTAACTAGATAATCTTTGAGGTCTGTTTCAACCCAAGCCATTCAGTGATTCCATGATCTCTCCCAATGGCATGCCCACTTCCTTGCTTTTGCATTCTTCTGTGCATTTGGCTCTGGATTTGTCCTGACAGAAGTACATAGGCTAGGATGTGCTCAGAGGGTTCTAGCTCCATACAGGACCAGGGAGGTGAAATTAAATCAATTCCAGTGCAGCAGGATATTTGAAGATACTTGCAGTAAAACTTCTAAGATTTCCACTGAGACATTTAAGTCCTGCTCTGACTAAGTTATCTGACAGATCGGATGCAAAAAGCATGCTGCTGGTTGGCAGCAATTACTCTTCCTCTCTGTAGCCCTTCTTTTCCTCCATCTCTTAGAACAAAATTTCCTATTAATTTATCAATACTACTTGGGAAGACTGCTGTTTTTTTACCTTTCTCAAGTGAACCTTAGAATCTTATTCTCCTCTTGCAATGTACTATTTAATATTCCTTTCTGTCTCTGCCTGTAGAAACCTGAATTAAAGAATACAATAGCCATTAACAAAAATTGTACATAAGAGTGATAATGCTAATGGGAGTTAGTTAGTATAACTTCATTTTTAGGTAGTGGAGATGGGATGAAATTTTCCCTGATGTTTTACATGGCCTCTCATCAGTATACTCACTTCAGAATCTTAAAAACCTGCACAACATCAAAGCCATTGGGAAGCTTGACCACAGCCCATGTTACTGCTTTGAGTCACAGTGAGGCCAGCTGTGCTGTGCAAAAAATGAGGCCAGCAAAGCTGTGAGAGTCTGTAACAGCCTCTGGCTGCCCAGGAAAGATGAAGGAGATACAGCAAGATGGAAGGAGAAAGGATAGCAAGTGTCTTGGACTGGCATCTTATAACAAAGAAAACTAGACTGGGAGAGAAATGTAAGTATCTGAAGGAAAGGTCTATATTATGTAAAACATTTTGGAGAACACTACTAACAAAAAAGTCTGCAATAACTGAGCCAGGGTCTACAGACAAAAGTTGGGGTCTCAGAATGAACACTCCTTGCTGTACAAAGCAGTAGAAGTGAATGTTTATGCTTTTCTTCAGAAAAGAATTTTAGAGGATTAGGTCAGAAAGTTACTTAATCCATTAGCAGCATATGATAGGGTAGGTAAACAGAAATGGTTGTGACAGTGAAATTTTGGCACTGCTTTGTGTAATAAAATAATAATGCTCTTACCTAACAAGTTAATATATAAAATATATGCTGGGATTTCTTAGCCCGCAGCCACTTCCAGCCTAAAATAAGCAACAGAGTTGAAAAGCAGGGCTTGAAGGGAAGGGAAGGGCTTCAAGCTGCGCCAGGGAAGATTCAGGCTGGACATTAGGAAATACTACTTCTATGAAAGGGTGGTCAGGCACTGGAATGGGCTGCCCAGAGAGGTGATGGGGTCACCGAACCTGGGGGTGTTCAAGGAACATTTGGATGTTGTGTTGAGGGACATGGAATAGCGAGAACCATTGGTGATGGGTGAATGGTTGGACTGGATGATCCCGTGGGTCTTTTCCAACCTTAGCGATTCTATGATTCTATGATTCTATGAAACTGAAAAAAGAATCTGTACAAAGATTAAAGGGACAGCAAGGCTAATGACTCTGGTCTTACAAAACTGTCTGAGGGTCTTTAATGACCTGAGGTTTCTATGTTATGGATTTTTACATCACATCAGAAAAACAGCAGAAATCTCCATATCTGTCAGTGGGAGCACTTGATAATACCTTAAAGGGAGATTAACCAGCTTTTGCTTCTGCAGGATTTCTGACCTGCCTGCAGGAATTGATGGGGAAATCATTGGTGCAGGGATGGCAGCACTGTTGTGTGTATATGCCTGTCACTGGACTTGGTTCCTACTACTGGCATGCAAACCTCAATACATTCAGAGAGTCAGAAGATGCATGGAAGTACATGCAGAAGAGGAGGGCTTACCAGTAGGAAATACGGTGCAGTGCCTATCTGGGTTTTGCTTTTATTGAAGCTTGAAGAGAGTGTGGGAGGGCTGGTGCATGTGCAAGTATTGCCCCAAAGACAACATATGTGCATATATGAAGGTGCAGGACCTTAGAAGCACTCCTGGCACTAATAATGTGGGATCAAATTCTGGTTGCTTCATGTTCCTGAGCTTTACCTCTCTTGGAAGCAGGTTTCATGAGTTTTGAAATTCTAGATAAGGTTCTCCATATTGCATATTGTGGACCAAGCATAACAGAATTAAAAGAAATTTCACACTCATGTATGGTTTGTTTTCAAATCCTACATCATTTAGTAACAATGTCAGGAGCATTAGCATTTCATTTGCTTTCAATTTATACATGGGGGTTTGGGTTGGAATGTGGAAATCCTACTGGTACCTCCTTTCATCTCTGTGGAAGTCTTTGATATTTTCTCTTAGTTTAAGACTGCTGCTTGGGTGACAGAAAGGCAGCAGATGTAGGAGAGACTGAGGAGTTTCTCTGAGGCTATGCAGCCTGCCTCATCATGTGAGCTCCTTCCACCCTGCATGAAAGAGATAGGCCCCTCCAGAGGATGTCTCCTCAGGTCTGTGCCAGAATGGGGTGAATCACATTGGTGACTAAAGTGTTGTAGAATGACTGTTGATGAATGGAGCATCTGTAAGTCACAATGTGCAGATGTACTGCTGCTGACTTGATGCATTTTGTATGCCTGTGCGGAGAATATTATCCTCAGTTTTTGTTATCTGTGAATGTACATTTTATCTTCTTTTTGTATGCTTTGTAGTGTAGCTCAAGGATGATAACTTAAATATGAAAGACGATGTAGATCTCAGAAATGATAAATAAATCATATGCAGTAAAAAACAGCACATAATGCTTTGACTGAGCATTGTATATGGACGGATTTTCTCATCCTTGCTTACTGAACTATAGAACATTTAGACTGACTTATTTTTTGGGGGAGAGGTGAGAATTATGAGGGTTATTTTTCATATTAATTGCCTGCACTTCATTAAACAACAGAGGCAGGAAGAAGAACAGATACTAATAGCTTTATCCTTTAACAAAAGTAATCTTAAATTCAATAATCTTAATAAATAATCTTAAATTAAAATTTTAAATAATAATAATCTTAAATTCAAATACGAGCCAAGCAATTAGGAGCATGATCTTTTCATTAGTTAAACTTCCAAAATACAAAAGACTTAAATCTGATGAATTTTTAAAACAAAACAGTATATTCCACGAACATCACAGAATATTTTGCAGAATTTCACCTGACTTTCCCCTTGGTCAATGTGGATGAAATAGAATTGGTAGTAGTGATACAACTCTCAGAATAGAATTTCTTACAATTAAGGCTGTTTAGCAACATTCTGTGATGTCAGATCATGTTCTCCCCTCTGAATTATACTCATGGTTCATTGACATCACCTTTATTTAATTTAATGCTTCTGTAGTCAGTGTGCAGCCCAGCACAGGGTGAATTTGAGAATATTCTTCAGTCGAAAGGAGCATTTTGCTCTGCCATTTTTTAAAATGATAAAATAGAAACTATATAAAATTCACATAATATTTACATGGGAGACAGGAACATTGATTGTTTGAGGAAAAAAAATAAAAAATGAAAACCTGCATTTTCAATATCATGGCGACCTGAAAATTCATCCAAAATTATGGTCCTCCATCCAGAAACAATTTACATGAGTAGATTTTGTTGTTTCAAGTGGCTTGTGGCTGCGTTGGGATTTTAAGGAAGGATGCTGCCCAGTGATGATTGTAGGAGAGCATGCTATTTTATCCTCAAGGCTGAAAGGCACCTGAGATAATTGTCTCTCTTCGAGGCATGAAGACAGTTTTGGGGAGACAGAATTGCATGAGAGATGCAGCAGCAAAATACTGTTTTTGATTGAGAAGTAATTTCTGAATATTTATAGCTTTTTGGAGGGGGATAATTCTTTTTAAAATATATCAGTATTATATTGGGAGAGGGGAAATATTGTCCCAGGTGGGAATTACTGGCCAGACAGCCCTGGGACAGCAGCACGAAGTGGCTGGCTGCCTTTCCTCCTAAGAAAAATGGTACAAGATTTGGAGCTCTGAATGTACCTGATCATTCAGGTGTATCCTTCGTCTTGAGTGCTCAGGCTGGCTCAGCAGCAGGCTGCTGCCTCCTTGTAAGGGTTGTAAGGGGCGTAGCAATGACTTACTCTGAGGTGTGCTGTGGAGTGTCTGGATCTGGCCCTGAGTTCGTACTTCTGTACTGTGTGACTACAGCAAACAGTCAAGTTTGTTGCAACTTCATCAGTATAATGTGTCCCACTCATTTAGTAAGCATGTTTCTCTACCAATTCTTGGGCATGTTCATATGTGGTTGTACTAACAGTCTTTAGCCCGAGTACAGGCAGTGGACTAGTAATAGAATACTAGAAGTAATAGAATTCACATAGTGAAACATGTTGCTGTATTCTCAGTAATGGGATGATACAGTTTAGCACTATAACTGACCAGACTTTGCCCTTGAGAATGATTTGTTACCTTCCCAATTGTGGAGTGGTTTTAACTTGTGTTAGAGGGTGTGATATAAATATATATATATATAAACTTGTGAACATAAGTATAGCATGCTTTAATTTAGTCTTATGGGAAATTGGAACTTAGAGGTGCCACTGAAGTTCTGAATAGGTTAGCGTGATTCCATTTGGCACAACCTGGAAATCTCTTTACAGCCTTGGCTAAAGAATCAGATTATGCCCTGCTAAGTAACCCCTGACCTTGAGACTAGGAATCAAGATGGAAGGGAACAAGAAAGCATTTACTGCTGTGTGTGTTACTAAAAATTATATATAGTTATGAGATTAACCGTTATGAGAATATAAGAGGAAGTAAACATCAGAGCACCAAATTATAACTACTCATTACCTTACCAAAGTAAAAAAAAAAGACGCAAAAAAAGAAAAAAAAAAAAAGGGTGCAAAAAAATGATGCAATTTGAAGGAATATAGAAAATGAGGGATATAGAAAATAAGAATGACTTTTATTACAACCTGTCTACAGTCATCAGTCAAGGTAATTCAACGTAAGTTTCTAAATGCAACAAAGCCAGCTGAGCTGATGCATCTTCTTCACCATGGAACTTTAGTTTGCCTGGGTACTTAACTTTGCACAGTGGAAAACAGGGTCTGGGAAATTATTTACATAATATTTATTGTGCGCAGCATCTAGATAAGTGATATATTGACTAGGCTACCTTCATATTCAAGAGATAACTTCTACAAGAAAGTAACTCAGTATTCTCAACTCTTCTACACTGACTGCTACACTAGAGAGTAGGTTTACCACTCGCAAGATGTTCATGGGAAGAAAAAACTTCTACATAAACAAAAATTGCAAGTAAAGCACTGCAAATTCTTTTTTTTTTTTTTTTTTTTTTTTTTTTTTTCCTCTCATTTGGGATTATCATCTCGTGGAGTTGGCAAAACAGAAAAAAAAAAAAAAAACATTTTTCCAGTACAGAATATATATGAATGCTGTTTTTCCATTTTTCCAGATCCTGTGTAAAAATGAAAGCTACATAAGTCTGGGGTTTCTATTCACACGAGAATTTATTGTTTTCATATTTGTTTTCATGCTAGAATAGTTAAAAAGTCAAAAATTCCTTCTTTTTTTTCCCCAGAATACTCTAGAAAACCCTGTTCTCAGAAATGTTCACCATTTACTCTTTGATCTGATTGTTTCAATATGTGTGAAATAAAAATATTTGGTTTTGCTTTGTTGAAGACACCTGCAAATCATGCATGAGTCAATTCAATATAAATTGCTTTTGTTTCTTCCGCCATAGCAGATTGTAGAGAGAATGGTTTCAGCTCTACTGTAGCACATATGTGGTGTGTCTCCCATGGCATAAGGCAGAATTCAGAGCGTATCTGTGCTTGTGTATAACGAGGGTGTTCTCTGGGGAGTCAAACCCCCATGAGACGGTGGTGGCTGAGGCTACGGTTTGGTCTCCTTTCATCACTTTCAAAATACAGTCAAATGCTCTGTAGAAAAGACCACTTTAATTCTGGTTTCTGCTGGATTAGTTTTTCCTTAACAAATATCTGTCCATCCCCAAAAACTGATGTCTTAGGGTCTTAATTCTGTTACTATATGCAGAATTTCAGACTACACCAGAGAATTTGATTATTCAGACCAGAATAACACTTTAATGCCTTAAACTGTTATTCTGGTTTGAATAATCAAATTCTCTGCATGTTCATGTTAAATAATCAAGGTTTAAATTATATTATGATTGTTTTGTAGAGTATGTTGCAAAAAAAAAAAAAAAAAATAGAAGTTCTCTTGACAGCAACGAAAAGTAGGCAAGAAATATGTTCAGTGGGTATTTGCTGTTGTGCCACAGTGGTACTTCACCAAAAGCTGTGTGTTAATGTGTCAGTTCAAATAAATCCCTCTCTGAGGCATTTATGATATATATTTTTTTCAGCTAAGAGAATGATTCAGTGGTAAGGTGCATGATTGGGGTGTCCAAGACTGAATTGCAAAACCTCTTTCAACTGAAGCAGAACAGAAATCTCAATCCAATGGTGACTGAGTTGGCTCAGCAGAAGCTTCTTTAAATTTTAAGGTCAGGATAGCAAGTAAATTCTTTACATGTAGCAGGGAGCAGTAAACATTATTATTATTTCCTTATTATTACAAAGTATTTTTTTAATAACAATAATTACAATGATTAAAAGCAAATCAAAGGCTTTGCCTTTTTTTTCCCACATTTCTTTGCCTTTCATGTAAGCATGCATTGAAGTGATAAACATTTCATGGTAAATCTTTATCCTGAAGGTATACTATGCTGTTTTTATAGTAGAATTCTCTTTAGGAAAAATATATATATATATATATATATATGTATAAAATACATGTTTCTTCAACTTGCTTTGCAGCAGATAACGAGTAACATCTATGAAAATAATTGTTCCATCCTTGTTTTCATGGAATTCAGTTTCCTACTTTTTATCTATTTTTGTTTTTCTCCTGGGTAATGCCAATCTGTTCTTTCTGTTGGATATCACTGTGTTTTTTAAATACATACTGCTTTGCTTCTTACTTTAATTAGCTACACATCATATTTGCATAATAAAAATGAGTACTTCCTGGCCCACATGCAGTGAAGTGCTCATTCAGTTCATCACTTTGTTTTCTCTAATACCTTCATCAGTACTGTAAGTGGAAATGCTGGGATCACTGCATCCAACATAATGTTACCTGTCGTCATGGATGGAGACTAAAGCACTGCATGCCTCACTCATAAGAAGAAGCCAGAAAGATATTTATTGATGTAAAATAAATATTATATTGCAATTTGAACGTGATGACAGCATCTTAACAAGATTTGAAATGGCCAGATATCCATGACTATTTGCTACACAGAGGGTGGGGGATGCATAATGAATCCAAGATCAAACCTTAGCAAAGTCAGTATAGCTTAAAATAATAAATCACTTGTCAGTGATCTGTCAACAAGGAGTCACCATGTGAATCCAAGTGAATCTCTTAATTAATCTCTAGAGGTGTCCCTACTCAAGAAGAGATTCTAGTGTGCAGACAACTGCGTGCAAGAAGGACTTGCAAAGGAGTTCTTAGGCTGCTTACTGTCTACAAGGTAAGATGATTGACTCACAGTCATACAACTTAGCTTGGATCTACTGAACTAGGTGTCATCCATTCTCTGAGCACGCAGTTTGAGACAATATGGTGATCATTAACTGTCTTCCATGAAACCTGTATTGTCATCAGTCCCAAGGACAAGGTCTTTTGCACCTCTTTGTATGCACTAGGTCTTGGGCATAGTGACCAGGCTGGATGGGAGGACAAGGAGTGCACTGTCACACCTGTCCGTAATTCATACTTTGCCATGTGATTTTGTTTT
The DNA here is from genome assembly GCF_016699485.2 of Gallus gallus. Classification (NCBI taxonomy): domain Eukaryota; kingdom Metazoa; phylum Chordata; class Aves; order Galliformes; family Phasianidae; genus Gallus; species Gallus gallus. The sequence goes on from NC_052532.1 coordinate 182,909,685, forward strand.
ATTGTCCGTTCTGTAGAAGATGAGGATTATTATACCATGGACTCTAACTTCTATGCATACTTTCCTTAAAATATGTCCAGATTGGGAAAAGCAATAAAAAGATGCCAACAGCTGAAATTAATAGTTTTACAAAAATAAAATGAAAATATCTGATTTAGTTTGCTTACCTTTTGCAGCCTGATCCAGATCAAGGAAGGAGGACAGGAAGGAGCAAGTAAAAATACTGGACTTATCATGTTTTTTCCTCTCATGGGTTTCTCTTATTAGAGCATTTTATGTTAGTCCTAGCATCCTTTTTGTAATTCTCTCTAGCTTTTCTCTTGGAGACATTTTTTTCTGTTTCTCTGACCTTTTTGCTGATATCTTACCCTGGGACTACACAACTGTGTTAAAAGTAATGGTGAAAATTTGCTCTGATTCATGCCAGAAGTAACTCACACCTTTAGGAGACAGGGAAAAGGAAAACAAGACAACCTTGTGAGGTAGATCTGAATTCTGTGCCTGGGTTTAACCCTGTGCTCTGATCTTCTCATGCACTTGTTGAGCTGTGCAACAGTGGGGTTTAGATGCATTCAAAAACTGGAATGAACTCATTAGACTGTACTCTGTAATGTACATTTGTTTTCTTTTCATTTATAAACATATATAAACTCATATTTACATACATACTCACAGACATTGCCGTCCCCTTCTTTCCCCCTGCTTTGAGAATGGATGGCCTTAAATGGAATTAAAAGGAATTACTCATTTTCATTAAACAACAAAAGCAGTGAGAGCTCAGCAGATCTCTTGGCATCACCAGCCAGTGCTTGAGTTATTCTGTCAACATAGTGTCATTTTCCTTCTTATCTGCCAGAGAGGTCTGGGACTATATTGTGGCTACTTTTACATAGGTGTGGACTGTGGGATAAGAGTTAGGAGCTACTTCTCCCTCCCTGATGCATAATCTAATTGAGGAGAGTTACAGCTTTTGAGTGGTATAGCACTTGCAATGGTATGGCTAAGTGCCATGCTCCAGCATCTGGAAAGCAATTGCAAACATATTTTGCAAACATATTGCAGTTGAGTCAGAATATGGTGTTTTCAAACAGAACTAACACAAATATTTACTGCTTCAGCTTATGTCCACTGTCTGGAAAGGGAAGAAGACTTTCTAGCATTGCTAGCAAGGCAAAGGAAGGAATTGTCCTACTGCTCTGTGCTGTTGCAGCCTCACCTTGAGCACTGTGTGCAGGTTTGGGCCCACAACATAAGTACATAAAGCTATCAGCATCCAAAGGAGTGCTACAAAGATGCTGAAGTGTCTGGAGGACCAGGTGTGTGAGGAGTGGCTGAGGTCCCTTGGTTTGTTCAGCCTCGAGGAGTGTGAGGATAGGCCTCATGGCAGCCTACAGCTCCTCACAGGGAGTACGAAATAAACATATGCTGATGAGGTTGACAACTGGAGTATAAGGGGTGCAGCATGTGAAATTTTTAAGACACATGTACTGAACATGGACCTACAGTAATGAAGGTGCAATCCAGCAGAATGCTACAAAATCCAGTTTGACAAAAGCAACAGTATGTTTAATAACATAAATGTTAAAAACAGAGAGTGCCACGGTTGGCCATCTGTATTGGCTGTTTTCTGCAGTCCGCCTTGTCACAGATGCTAGCCAGAACAGACAGGAGCCCTGGGCTGGGAAGCAGACCGACAGGGCTAGAGCAGCTTCTGCCTCTTTTTTGCACAGGGGTTCCTTACAGACAAAATATGGCTGCATATCTGACTAGGAGAACATGAAAGGGTTATTAGTAATTTAAAAATATGAGTGGGTTACTATATACTTACTTTTTGAAACATTGATCTGAGGTTTAAAACAACTATTCGATTCAGAAAGCGAGGAGGAAAAAACACTGAATTGTTTTAATGGAGCTAAATTGTATTCTTAAGTGAAAACCACCAAGCTCTTATACTCAACATGCTTTAAATACAGATGAAGAAATGAAAAGAATCCATTCTGGCATTTTAATACTTTTATGCTTCTGCAAATACATCCTTTTTTTCTAATACATATGAGTGAATTTGAAGTAATAAGTTGATATAATAAGTGAAGTAATAATTCACTCAGTAGAGACTGAAAGATGATTTGGTATAGCTGAGTGGTAGGACTTCATCTGCTAAGAGATTCTGTAGACTGTAAGATGTTAGAATGAGAAATAATTTAACACTGATGCTTTATTAGAGTTATGGCATCGCAGAAATATCAAGATCACCATATCCAGTCGTCAACCTGCCCTCCCAAGGCCCAACACTAAGCCATTTCCCTTAGTTTGATGTTTATATATCACTTAAATACTTCCAACGATGATGAATCTGCTTTCCTGGCCAGCCTCTTTCACTGCTTGACAGCTCTCTTCATGAAGAAATCTAAACCTCTCATGGTCCACTTTGGACTGTTTCCTTGCATCCTATCACTTGACACCTGAGTAAAGAGACTGACACTGTTAGTAATCCTTAGAGGTCTCGCCTTGGTCTCCTTTTCTCTAGACTAAACGAATCCGATTCCCTCAGTCTTCTCTCATAAGTCATGTTTTCTCATCCCTTCACCAGTTTCATTGCTTTTCTTTCACATGCTCAAGCAGCTCAGCATCATTAAGTGTAGTCAAGTTGTTGAAGTGTCTGCTGCCAGAACTTCCTTGCCTGTCTTCTGTAAGAATAGATGAATTCAGGGACACTAGTGTGGTAATTCCATGGCTTTCCTGATGTAAATCTGAAACTTGTGTTATAGGTTATTGAGAAGTAAAGTTCAACTTAATTTAACTATCTAGCATCTCTTAGGTATATTTAGTGCAGGTGAGTTAGATTTGAGTATTTGTGTACTTATATAAGATTTTTTTTTCTGGTTATATAACAAACATTTTCTACATTTCTCCAGATATTTACTGATTATCTTCTCATGATGTAGGCTGAAGGTCTGAGGGCTGCTCTTTTGTTCTTCTGGATTAGACTGCTTTTTGTTTTTTTGTTTGTTGTTTTTCTTTTCTCTTGTATGTATGTATGTGGATTCTGAGGGGTGCAAAGTTTTATTTTGATTTAAGAATCTTAAATAATGTCCTCAATTTTTACTCTTGGCACTGAGATGTGGTGGAATCAGTACAGGCTAAGGGCTGACCTGCTGGAAAGGAGCTTTGAAATATATCTTGTTGTAATCCACTTCTTACTTGTATTATAATTATTTCCCTTTTCATTTATTGCCAAGATTCTCAATTTTTCGCCAGGCAATTTGTTCTGAAATACTCAAAATTAATTTCCTGTTGCTTTTCAGTTCTTTTATGACCAACAAAAAATGGCAGATGGTTGAAATTAATTTATGGTTGAAAAAAAAAAAAAGATATATTTCAGTCTGATACATGCTTACGGTTGTAAGAGTCCCTTAAAATGAAATTTCATGTAGGTATAGGTGATTTAAAACATCATAAAAGTAATAGGAAAAATATTAGAATCATTTTTTTTTTCCAAGACTAACAGAAGCTTTCAGTTTCTATAAGCAATCTTTCATTTTCTATTTCAGGTTTTAATAGGTCTATCAAATAGGGATGATATTTCATATTTGATGAATGATAGATGTACTAACCATGAGTTAATAAAAAATGCAGAGGAAGTATACAGTAAGTTTTCGAAAAAAAAAATGTTGAAGGAAGAACTTAAACAAATTGAAATGCATTGCAGGCTAGAGCAAGACTATATGAATACAAAGGACAATTGAGTTAATTTATCAGAATTCAATCAAGTATTTGTTATAATGCCACATGACGAATTATTTGTTAAGTTGAAAAATATTGATGTAATTGAATGAATTGATTTAATGGAAGGCAATTGTTTGCTGAGATTTTGTTACCAACTGGCTAACATTTACAGTTTTTCTTGATGAAACCTTTTCTTGCTTAGTCCAAGGAAATAGTTGCTCTTTTCCTCTCAGATGCATTACCTGTGTGAAAATATTTTTGTACATCAGAAGTCTTTCCAAAATTGAGAATTAACAATTTGATTCCTTCCATCTTTTCTCAAGAGCTCTTTTCTTGAACTGTAAATAACTTATTGTCACATTTGCCCATGATGATTTGGTTCTTTTGCAAAAAAAAAAAAAAAAAAAAAAGTCCTTTGCAAAGAAATTTACCTCTCACAGTTCCTGCTTCCGATATTTCAGTGTTTTCAAAACATACTAATCTGCTTATTTCCCTGCTGGAAATGTTTGGCTACCTCTATAATGGTAAACAAAAAATAAACAGTTCCTGGAAATATTCCTTAGTACTGGAATGCAGTAATCTAAATTATTACCCTGTTCGTGGAGTCACCAATAGTGGAACAATGTGGGTCAAGAGAGACCTCCAGAGGTCATTTAAGCCAAACCCATGCTCAGTTGCAAGTCTAACTAGTGCAAGTTGCTCATGGCGTTATTCAGATTAATTGGAATGTCTCCCAGCAGTGAAGATTGCACAGATTCTCTGTCTAATCTGTGGCACAATAAAGAATTCTTTCTTTATACTAAATCTTAATTTCCTCCGAGGCAACCTCTGCCTGTTGCATCTTGTCTTTTCAATGTGCATTTCTGAGATGAATACGGCTCATTTATCTTCATATCCTTTCAGTAGGTTGTTGTAGAAGGCAAGAAGATCTTCACCTCAAGCCTCTCTTCTCCAGACTGACCAAGCCCGTTTTCAGTCTTAGCTTTCATGTCCCTGTGACCTTGAACATCTGCAGTGTCTGCTGGACTTGTCTCAGGACACACCTTTTTGTCCTAAGAAGTCGGAAATTGGATACAGCACTCCAGATGTGCTCAGTAGGGTCTCACCAGTGCCCAGCAGAGGGGAAGGATCACTTCACTTGAACTGTTGGTAACATTCTTGTTGATGCAGTGGGTACATGGTCAGTTGCCTTTGCCACAAAGGCACGCTGAAGACTTCTCTTCAGCTTGGTGATCTCCAGATCCTTTGATGAAAGCTGTTTTCTATCCAGATTGCCCCCAGCCTATTGCATGGGGTTAATCCATCCCAGATGCAAGACTTTACAATTGTCTTTGTTCATAATGTTCAATTTGTCTCAGCCTACCCTCTAGTGTATCAAATACTCCCACATTTCTGTATCACCCAGGGACTTGCTAGAGGTGTGCTCCATCTCATACTCCATGTTATACATTAAACACTGTTGATGCTAGTATCATTCCCTGATGGTAACCAGCTGCAGGTGGACTTTGTGGTGCTTGTTGCTAACCTTTGCACTCAAAAGACCTGTCAATTTTCTACTCACTTTATCATGTCCATTGCCAAACTATATCGTGTCAATTTATCTGAGATTAAATTGAAAACTGTCCAAAAATTAATGTAATCAGCAGCCATTGCTCTCCCTTCAGTGCAGTGAGCCCATTATCTTGTCACAGAATGCAATCAAATTGATCGGCATGATTTGCCTGTAGTAAATTGTTGCTGACTATTGCCAGTCAATTTATCCTTTATGTACTGGAAAAGCCTTTCAGAAGAATTTGCTGTCTAAATTTCCCAGGAGCTGAGTTTAGGTTTGTTGACCTACAACTCCACATATCCTACTTCTGGGGAAGGCCTGCTTTGAAAATGGTTATTACATGTGCCTCTTTTTTGTCATCCAGAATCAGGAACCTTTTCTAGTTTCCAAAATATAGTTTTCTAATATAGTTTCCTAGTTTCCAAAAGATAGTAGAGGACAACCTTGTGATAACATTGGCAGGCTCCCTTGTCAATTTTGGATGTATCTGATCAATTTGATTTATATATCTGATTGACTTAAATATTGCCCAGCTTAATCTTGTAATGTTGATAATGCTTTTCTCTCCCAGAATGATAGCTAGCTCTGGGATCTGAGGGACTAGATGACAAATCGTACTGATATAGGTGGAAGGAAAGAAAGTGCTGAGTAGCTCACTTATTCGTGTCCTTGGTCACTAGTTTCCCTGCCCCACTGAGTAACAGACCTGTGTGCTCCATTTTGCCACCACTGTATTTGTAAAATCCTTTCCTGTTGTCATTCACAGCCTTTGCTAATTTCAAATGTACCTGAACTTTGTTTTGCTGGACTCCATCCCTGAGTGGTTGAGTAATGTCTTTCTATTGCACTCAAATAATCTCTTCTTTTGCTATCCCTTTGCTTCCTTTTTGCACCTGTGGTCAGCCAGGACCTTGTTATTTATCCATGCCTTCCTTTTGCCATACTTGCTTGATGTTCTGCACATCACAAAGGACTGCTTTCATACTGTTTAAGAGGGTTAACTGAAGCTCAGCCATCTTTCCTTGACTTATTTGTCCTTCTACAGGATCCTGCCAAGCAAGTCTTTGAACAAGCTCTAATCTTAGCTCTAATCATGCTGTTTGCCTTCCGATCTTCTCTCAGTGTATTAAGCTGCATAACCTAACAGTCCCTGCAGTCAAGACTGTTGCTGACTTTTGTATCTTCAACTGATTCTTTGCTTGTGAGTAACAAGTTGGAAAGTTCCCTTGCACGCTTTTTCCCTAAACCATCTACAGTCTCCCAAACAATTCCCCTCACAGTTTGGGAATTAAGTGTTGCTGGATATGTTCCCAGCAGTTGGTTTTCATGCACCCGTTGTTCTCAGTAGTGAGTTTACTGGAATTGAGTATAGCGGCTGTGGCTTTAGGCCCCTAGATCCCAGTAGGCATTAGTGACCTGAAGCATGGCAGGGCATTTTTACTAGGTGTAGGCATAGCTGAGGAGCAGTCTCACGGGCCTGTAATGCAAATATTGCCTAAAACTGTGAAATATGCTGTACCAGTTAGTGCCAATGGAAAGAGCTTATCTCTCTGTTCTGAAAACAAACAAACAAACTTTTTTTAGCTCTGAGAAGAGAGTGAAACAGCATGAAAGACAGAGACATTTGTTTATGTGCATATCTACATGTTCCCCCAGATAGCCCTCACCTGGGAACGTTGTGAATACAGAGTCCATTGCTGGGAGACAAGTTGCTGTGTGATCCCCCAGTACCTCACTTGCTGCACTGGTTTTCCTTGCTCCAAAAGTTTTCTGTTGAGCCTCAGTTTGCTCAGTGCTGATTCCAGAAGAAAAGCCTGAAGAAGTGGCGGACACTCCTTAACTGTGTCTAAAGTAATCAATGAACACTTCCAAAGTCCTGCTTCCTGGATCATGGTGTTCAATCTATGCCTTTTCTATCCCTGCTGCCTCCATTTGGTTTTATAGGAAAGAAACTCTTATATTCAGTTTGGAAGGAACCATTAATCTCCTGAGTTTACTCAGTGCTGAATTTTGAGTTAGGCTTAATAAATACATCTCTTCTGACATTTTCATTTAGCTGTGTATTATAACCACAGCACAACCATTGAAAAAAATTGTCTCTGACAATACACTGAAAGGGAATGCATTTATAGTTGTATGATAGAAGTGTAAGTATGTTCTTGAATCCTTCTAATAAAATTAAGGTGTTTCATGGCAATGAAAAAGAGAAATTGGCCTGAGAAATGGTTAGGAATTTAGTGTATTTTATTGAAAGTTTATTCACACTGTTTGATGTAGAATATTTGTGGGTTTTGGAGAATGATCTCTGTGATGAGGCTCATACATGGCTTTCATAGAATCATAGAGTGGCTTGGGTTGGAAGGGACCTCAAAGATCATCATGTTCCAATCCCTCTACCAAAGGCAGGGTTGCCTGCTGCTAGACCAAGTACTAGATCAGATTGCCCAGGGCCCCATCCAACCTGGCCTTAAACACCTCCAGGGATGGGGCATCCACAACCACTCTGGGCAGCATGTTCTAGTACCTCACCACTCTCTTGGTGAAAAACTTCCACCTGAAGTCCAACCTAAATCTTCCCTCCTTTAGTTTAAAACCATTCCTCCTTGTCCTATCACTATCAAGCCATGTAAAAAGTTGATTTCCCTTATGTTTATAAACTTATTTTAAATATTGAAAGGCTGCAATGATGTCTCCTTGCAGCTTTCTCATTTCCAGGCTGCACAAACCCAGCTTCCTCAGGCTGTCTTCATAGGGGAGGTGCTGCAGCCCTTTTGATCACCTTCATGGCCCTCCTCTTGATCTTCTCCAAAAGCTCCGCATCTTTCCTGTGTTGGGTGCCCCAGATTTGGATGCAGTATTCTGGCTGGAGCCTCACAAGGGGCAGAGTCAAGGGGGAAAATCACCTCCCTGTCCCTGCTGGCTACCCCTCTTCTGATGGAACCTGGAATACCATTGGCCTTCCAGGCTGAAAGCACACACTTCTGGCTCGTCCTCATTTTTTTATCAGCCAGGACTCCTAAGTCCTCTCAGCAGGGCTACTCTCTAGCCGTTCTTCTCCCAGTTTGTATACATATCTGGGATTTCCTTGACCCAAGTGCAAAACCTTTCATATTGCCATACTGTTTTACTCCTTTACTCTTCTTGATCTCATTTGCCAGGTGCACTGAGTTGCTGGATCACAGGTAAAATAACCAGATGCCTCTGGTATTCTGGGTTCTGAAGAGAAGATTGGGCTGCAAGTGCTTCCAATACAATTACATCATTAAGAAGATGCAGATTCCTCCCTCCTCCTGTTGAAAATAGGAATTGAAGTAATTATTTTATGCTCAGAAAAGGACTTGTTATGTAAATTGTAGAGAAAAAGAATGGCAGTTTTTTTCTGCTGCATACTCCATTGTTCTGGTTCTGTCACTGTCCAGACTGAGCACCCTTCTGTAGCATGCTACGTTTGCCTCTCAGACAGCGCCATCATTTTCTTTCTCTGGAAGCCTAAAGATGTTGGAGCAAAGTTTGCATTGCATTTTCCTGGATCTTGTTCTGATGTGGAGCTGGTATCTCTGTGGGATTCATATCTAGGAAGCGGGAAGAGCTCTTAGGCTGTATTCATGCTAAAAAATGAAGTGTGCTGGGGCGACAAAAGTGAATTGGCACTGAACAATCCATGAGCATTTATTAAAATGTCAATTACCAAAACAGGATGACAGCATGCTGATTACCTAATTGAAATTTTCTATGGCCTGGGTTCACTCCTGAGCACAGGATGGGAATATTTGGGAGTGCCAGTTGGCTGAGTCCAAGTACATGCCTGTGTCTATGATAACAAATTAGCCATGCAGACTGAGGTCCACTACCCAGGAACACTGCTGGGTACTTATTCATTTATTAGTACAGACAACCTAAGAAGTCATTGAACATAAGCCCTGTGTGTGATATGCCGTCTGGACGCTTATAATTCCACTTATATGAAAACATAGTACCTTTGTGATCAACAGTTTTACAAGAGAGACTTGAAAGTATCAATTTTGTTTTGATACCCAGTGCTTATTAATTCTGTTTGCAGGTGTTTTGTGAAACTTCTGGGTACTTGCAAGAAGTTGAAAAAGGCACACTGGGTCCTGAAGGAAAAACATGGAGAGAACAGATGTCCAAGAATAACCCTAATAAAGCTCCTGTATTTCCAAAACACATAATAAACCTTTCATATCCCAGGAAACAGGTCCAGCTGAATGACTTTTTTTTTTTTTTTTCTCCATGTATTTCCAAAGACAAGCAATGAAACAGAACAAAGAGGAGGGAAGAATGCTCTGGTGCTATTGATGTATTTGAGAGGGAGACAAAAAAGCCTGAGGTCTCAGAGTAATTATGAGTGTATAATGTTTTTTGTTCTTTCTACGAGAAGTATTAAATACATTTTTTCTCAATCTTCTTGAATTTTCTTTTAATCAATCCAGATTTACATTTATTAGGAAAAAAACTAACAATTTCAATTTTTTCTGTATATGCTGTTTGTAATGCAAAAATAGAAGTATTACTTTAGAACTAAATGTTAATTTGTAACTGAGTAAAAGAAGGGGTGACTCTGCACTAGTGCATATGTGAAACATATACAGTCTATAAACATGAGGGAATTTGAGAAATGGAAAATTGAAACACTTGGAAGAAGCTGAAGCTTCAGGCAAAAATGTTATGTCTAGATAGAGTTTTTAATTTATATGTTAAGATATATTATAGAAAATTAAACAGGAAGTGAGGAAGGCTTCATCCAAGAAGAAGAGCACAAGAATTTAATCCCATTTGATGGGCCTTATCAAGGTCCTTTGGGTCTTTTAAATCCTCTTGTGTAATTAATTTGCAGTCTTTTATCTGAAGCAGTGGACTAAGTGGAAAAATAGAGTGATTTCAAAAAAAAAAAAAAAAAAGGCTTGAAAAATATTCTTCAACATGAAATAAAAATGAAACTGTAAGGAAGGGAATTTTTTTATAGGGTCAAAATTCTGTAATCAGTATAAGGCGTCACTTCTGTATCTTAATTATAATTGAGGTGATGATAGAAGAAGAACAGATCATGCACCTTTAATCACTGAGTTGCTAGTTAAAGTCAACTTTGAAGTCCCGGGGATTTTTCTGTTTTTCATGTAGTAGAGACACATCAAAATTCCTGGGCAGACACGTTAATGGAAATAAAAAACAACACTGCAGCATCTGTATAATCTTTGCCTGCAGGCATGCATTCATTCTGTTGAGTTTCTAAGCTGACCCAGTGCAAACTTCCTGCTGCAGAGATGCGTAATCACAATTAACTCAGTGTTGAGTCTAAGCCCTCAGCCTCACAGCTGGGTTTGTAACCCAGCCACTGCACCATGCCAATGACAGCCACAAGCTAAGAACATGTACAGCATCTACAGGCCAAGCTCACATCCATGTGGAAAGGACATAACCACCCAGAAGTTCACTGTGGGAACAATAATTCATCTATTCCGTGCATAAGAAACGTCTGATTTTGTAGACCACCACCAAAAGAAAAAACATTGTTGTAGTTACAGATGATAGACCTGCAGAATTACAGTGAGAATGCCAAATAATTTCTTACAAATACAGAGCAAGAGACTGACACTAATTTTGAAGTTAAATACTTGAAATTCCATGAAATGTGATATGTGATATTTTTAGCAAGATAAGGATCTTTCCTTCATTTTTTGATTGCGTAAAGTGGATTTGAATTTGTTATACAGATATTATACATTTGATTGCAGTGACACTGATTCTTATGTCACCGTGAAAAATTCTGTATTGGACATCCTCATTCAAATCCAGCCCTCTGTTACATCAGCTACTTAAGGGAAAATTGATTCTTGAACATCTTTTTGATTTGACTTATGTCCTTTATACTTTTCTCCTTAAACTGGCATCCTAAGGTAATCAACCAAAAATACTATGAACACTGTAGCCTAAGAAAACTGCACTTCAAAGAGAAAAGAAAAAAAATAGTATGAGAGTATTTCATACAGTATTTGAAAACCTTTCCTATGGGGCTTGGAAAAGGGTATTAGGTGCATCTCATGTTGGTGGTGATAGAACATCAATGGAATATGATTATTTTATTGCTTCAAAAGATGTACAAATTACTTGTTTCATTGAAAAAGTTTGTTCCCTTGCTAATTTGCATTGGTAATCTTATTTTATCTTTTGCTTCAGGAATTTACTATGAATTTATCTGTTGCCTTTGTCCCCTGCAGAAATCTAGTGAAATATATGCCAGGGAGGTGTTCCAAACCAGTAAAACTGTTAAAGCTTCAGTTATCTGTGAGCACTTCTATTTGAATTCAGTACTGAAGTCAAGCATGCACCTCTACTATAAAGGCAACATGTAGGATTTCTCTAAATTTACACAAATGAATTTGTTTTGCATAGTGCAGCAAAGCAGAACACATCTCTCTTGAGAGTTGTGATTTTGATAATTGCGAATTGTACAGTAAATTGAATGGACTGAGCAGTGAAACTTTTTTTTTTATCTTTAATGTAGTAAGAGTTTTATCTCTGATTTTTTATTTTTTATCATATTGATATTCTAATACAAGGTGCTAACTAAAGTAAGTTGACTTATTTTGATAGTGATTCATCTCTTCCAAACAGACAGTATTGCTTGATCTCATCACAAGACTTTTCAGACCTTTTTTGACCATTAAAGGTTCAGAGCAGTTCCCACACAAGTCAGTAACATTTGGATCTGATCCAAAGAGATGTTTGGCTTTATCTAGCTTCTGCTGACATGGTACAAATGCAACTGCCTGGGGAATTTTCACAGCATTATTTGACCTTTTGCCAGAACTTAGACTGAATGTCAGAAAACTATGTTCTTAAGAGGGCATTTGTTCATATTTAAACCTTTGGGATTCATGCTTTTAATCTGATTTCTTATGCAACTTCAAGCATAGTTTTCAGTATCTTCCTTCATAGACAGATGTACAATTTCTAAAATGAATGTTGAGGGTCCAGAGGCAATTTTACTACAGTCAGAGTGATTTAAGAACGTTAGCAAGATAAAGTTTATGGATAATAAAGGGATCTTTTTCGCACCAATTAATATGGACTGGAGTAGGAGCATAAAAAAATCTGTAATCATGTAAGGTAACTTTAGTGGTCTAGATCTGATATCTACACCTCAGCTAGGCATGCTTAGCTCATTTTATAACTGATGGAGGTAAACAGACACTTCCAGTGTGCAATGCAATTTAGACACTTAGGACATTGAATCTTGCTATGAAAGGGCTTATTTGTGTCCATCAACTGGTGAAGGTTTGGGGTGCCTAGCTCAGTTGCAGATGTCTGCATTGTGTGCATCTATATTTAGTCAGATCAATCCCATCTGATTGTGTCATACATAAAGGGCATGATTAGACATTATCTCATTTTCCAAGTCAGTTTTGGTGTCAACATGAGTATTTGTTCAGTCTTCATTCCATTAAAAGCCAGATTATTTTCCCTGTGATGATGTTTAATTATTTTTGAAGAAAACTACACTAGACTAACATACAGGGTATTTCTTGTTAGTGGATATCTCGTGCATCAAAATCAAAAAGTTATTGCCCAGTGTCTGGACTTCAGTGTGGGGGACAATTGGCCTTCTATAAACTGAGCTGTAAGTTGAACTGCTTACTTGAGAAATTGAGACTGTAGGATATTATCATGGAAAAGCCTTTCAAAATGAAACCCATGGAAAGGTGAGATGATGGACGATCATATAAAACCTGTATTTCCATATGCGTTCTTTCTTAGTCTTGCAGCAAAATGAAGCAGAGCATTCGGGCACATCTAGAGAACCTTGTGACAGCTGGGATAGCTGGTGGCAGTGTTCAATTGCCAGTTTGTCTTCTTTAAAAAAATGTTCTCATGACAGGTGGTGATCATAGAGATATAGATCAAGATTCCCCTGTAAGCTCTTCCATGAGGCTTCCTGGGTGTCTGCTGAGCAGCCAGCAGAGGAAGAATTAGGAGGCTTTAGCTGCTGCATCGATAAATAATGTATGAAGGGAAAATATTTCTCATAAAATGAGGGAAATTTATTTAGTTATATGTAGCATTTTCAAATAACTTTTATGTTGTCATTGCATTCAGTGCATATGAAGCCAATACAAGTTTTTATTCTGGAAGGGATTTCAGCACATGAAGTTGAAACTGAGTGCAGCTGCCTCACATGAAGAACTGTAGTTCCACACCAGAAAGATGATTTCAGAAACTGTATATTAATAAAGGAAGTAGAACATGAAATATGTTGTTTTACATAACGTAGGAGACTTACTAGCTCTTTGCCAAGTACAGCACTTGGTACATACTTCTTTTCTCCTAGCAAAACAGGCCATTTAGGAGCACTGAACATTAATAACTTCTGACACTGTTCTACACAGAGCTGCCCTAGAGATAGCAATGCCCACTGCCACATGGATGTCAGGAGTTACATCTTTAGCCTTATTTATTTATTTCACAACATTAATTACTCAATCTGTAGTAGTGTTGCTTTTGCAAAGCCTGAAGAAAGATGTGGTGTTCTGCAGGGGTCTGGTGACACACCATTTTCCAAAGTGAAAGCAGACAAAAATCAATTGGTGCCTCTCAGTGTGCCTGACATCAACTGTGAGATGCCAACAGAAGACTTATTTTTCCTTTTAAGGAACAAAAATGACAATTTGGAAACCAGCTTCTGACTTTGAAGATGGGGATTTAAATGGTCCTTTTGACCCCAAGAAAACCATTTAAGACTTTTTTAGGCTTTGCCCTTCTGGGCTTGCAGAGAATCCCAGATAGTGGGATTTTTTTTCTCCATACCTGCAGTCACTGAAACCCTTCAGTTCCTCAGTAGTGATCTTCAGGAAAATAAACTACTTCATCCTTTATCCCTTCGTTCTTTGATCCCATCTGAAGTGTGTTTACAGTGGGATTTTTTTTCATTTGGCGTCTGCAGATTTTGAATTTAAGTTACTACTCTTACAAGGGAAGCAGCATCATCTTAGCTTGTTACTGTTTTGACAGAAACATAATTAGCTGACAGATATAAGCCCAAATGAATTATGGACATCCAGGTCAGTTCCAGCTAGTGGTATTTGCAGGTTTCTTTCCTACTTATTTACTTCCTTGTTTTGCTGAAGGACTAACTCATCTGGAAGGTCAGCTTGTGGGCTTTCAGTGCTTTTGTGGAAGTGTCACTAAGTTTAAGAAGCTTTTCCTGGGTACAAGGTAACATGAGTTTGGGAATCTAACAAAACAACATGTTCAGACTGTTTCCTTATGGATTATAGATTTCACCTGTGATTTCTTGGGAAAATAATTTTTAGTTTTGCTATGTGCTATTTTATCTGCAATTTTGTGCTACACAGAGACCCAGGATGGTGTTGATACAGCTGTGAGAGGAGCTGGCGCGTTTCTGTTATGCGAGAGGGAGGACAGAAATTTTAGAGACGCTCTGTATGTTCACTCATTTTATTACATTCTGTTCACATGGAGGGATTGCTGCTTACAAGCCTTGAAGCATGACTGTTGGGGAGTGGCATTTCAAAGATGTACGGATGTTTAAACCTCTCATTATTCTGGAGGAGGACATTTAGACCACCTCCCAAATATTTCTAGAAACAGAGACTGCAGAAGATTATTTTTTTCTCTGTAACTCTGAATCTGTTTGGTGGTACAGCATGAGAATTCCCAGCACTCAAAGTATGCAGATGTTAGGAGTTCGGACAGGGTACTTTCTCTGGCATTTATATCCAGAGAAATATTTTGTAGGGCACAAGAAACATAAAGTCTGAACAGAGCAGGCCATGATGTTTTTATTTCTATTTTTTTTACACTGTTGAAAAATGCTGATTCGGTGATGCAAGAGGAGAATGCAGACATGCAGTCAGAAAGGGCTAGACAGTTTTCTCTCCTGCAATGTGCGTGACCCAAATTCAAGCTCTCTCTGACTCTGATTGATGTTTTTCTGCAAAACTAAAATCCAAGATCTTATACTGCTTCAGGAAACTGAGTTTGTATTCTCGAATAATTTCCTGACCTGAGGTCCTGGTTGTTAACTTTTCATTGAATTTTCTCATGCTCTCCCCTATTTAGAGAACATTTTCCCCCTTTGACTTAACTTGTCATTTTTAAGTGCCTTAAATAATCCAGGTGCCAGCATGAGAAGTTTGTTTATAAATCAGATTTCTTACATTACTTTCCTTCTTGTCAACAGTGCTTCCTGATACAGCTGTGGAATGATAACACAACTCTTTTAGGTCATCCAACTGATTTTTTTGTGGGCCATTCTGACAAGTCCTACTTAGAAGAATCAGACTTCATTCAATGTGTGGTTTTTTTTTGTTTGTTTGTTTTTGTTTTTTTCCCCTAAGGAAGAGCCTCTAATCAGGACTTAAATCATTGATCTTGTTTCAGTGGTATTTTTTATATTTGCTATTGTTTAGTTTGATAATTTATTTCAAAGTTTAACTAATTTAGAAATCTCCCTCACTTATTTTAATGTGTTGTTCTTCCTTTTTTTTTAATAATAATTGAAATATGATAATTCAAAATTTTAACAATTACAACCCATGGGCAGCAGAAATGTAAGGAGATACGTAATCTCTGTCTTGGGATTGTTTTTCTTCTCTGATACATTTGGAATACATTTACCACCCTTTCATCAAGTTCATTATTGCTATTTTCAGTCTGTCTTCATTGCTCTGGCAGTTACAGTAAGCAACAATTTCAACACAGGTCCAGCATACACGCAAAGGAACTCTGCAGCATTAGACCATGGTAGGCTTTGTTATGATTGATATTGCAGAGGAAGGACATGTACCGTGCAGAACTTGTTTTCAGCCTGTTGTAGTTAAGGTTGACACAGAAAATAAGCATACTTTCCTTACTACTGACCTGTTACAGAATGAAATAAACTCAAAATGAAAAAAAATTCAATTGAAGTCTCTGGCCTGAAGTTCAGGTTTATAGGACTCGTAGTTAGAGACTGGTGTAAAAAAGATACATAGAAAGCAGGAACAAATAGTACAACTTGTTCATGAAGGCCTGAGAACAAGGTCCCTACATTTTGTATCTGTGAGTAATTTTCCAGTGCTGTGCTGTTTTCCATACATATATATCAATCAGGAGAAAGATAAAATTCAATAAGTTTTTATGAAGAATACTGGGCATTCATTTATTTATGTCTATTACTTTCACTATTTCAAGTGTATTTCATCTTTTCCTTTTGTTCGGTCTTGAAGTTATTTGTTGTGTTTAATTCTTTAACTGTTAGTGGAAAATTTTTCATAATGGATAGTAGAAGTCTCTTCTGCATGCTTCTTCTCAGACTCATAATACCTATTCTACTTTTTTTCCCAGTCCTCTTTTCCATAATCATTTTGGGAAACAAAAATACAATATCTAAAAGCATGCAGATCCTAAAAAAGAGAGCTGTGTTTATAGAATCACAGAATTGTTTGAGTTGGACAGGACCATTAAGGGTCATCTAATCCAACTCCCCTGCAATGAACAGAGACACCTACAGCTTGGCCCAGTTGCTCAGAGTCCTGCTCAGTCTGACCTTGAGTGTCTCCACGGATGGGACATCCACCACATCTCTGGGCAACCTGTTCCAGTGCCTCACTACCCTTACTGTAAAAAGCTTCTTCCTTATATCCAATCTAAATCTCCCCTCTTTTAGCTTGGAATCATTTCCCCTTGTCCTGTCACAACACACCCTGCTAAAGAATCTGTACCCTTCCTTCTTATAGCTCCCTTTTAGATACTGAGAGACTGAAATCAGGTCTCCCCAGAGCCCTTTCTTCTCTAGGCTGAACAGCCCCAGCTCTCTCAGTCTGGCCTCATAGGAGAGGTGTTCCATTCCTTGGATCTTTTCTATGGCCCTCCTCTGGATGCACTCCAATACATCCATGTCTGTCCTGTACAGAGGACTTCATATCTGGATGCAGTACTCCAGATGAGGTCTTACCAGTGCAGAGTAGAGGGACACCTCCCTTGCCCTGGTGGCCATGCTTCTTGCGATGGAGCCTAGGATATGGCTGGCCTTCTGTGCTGCTAGGGCATACTGCTGGCTCCTGTCCATCTTGCCATCCACCAGTACCTCCAAATCCTTTTCAGCAGGGCTGTGCTCTACCCTTTTGCTCCCCAGCTTGTACTGATAGTGGGAGTTGCCATGACTCAGGTGCTAAATCTTGTGCATGGATTTGTTGAACCTCATGTGGTTCACTTAGACCCACAGTTCAAGCCTGTCTAGGCCTCTCTGAAAGGCATCCCGTCCCTCAGATGTGTTGACTGCACCACACAGTTCAGCATCATCTTTAGACTTGCTGAGGGTGCACTTGATCCCATTGTTGATGTCATTGATTAAGGTGTTAAAGAGCACTGGTCCCAGTACTGACCCTTGAAGGACACTGCATGTCACTCAATCTCTACCTTGAGATTGAGCCACCACTCTGGGTGCAATCTTGCAACCAGTTCCTCGTCCGCTGAACAGTCCACACGTCAAATCCATATCTTTCTAATTTGGAGAGAAGGATGTTACAGGGGACCACGTCAAAGGCCTTACTGAAGTCCAGATAGATGACATCAGTGACTCTTCCATTATCCATTGACGCACTTACACCATCATAGAAAGCGACAAGGTTTATTGGTCAGGCAGGACCTGCCCTTGGTGAAGCCATGCTGGTTATCCCACATCGCCTTCCCTTTTTTCATATGCCTTCAAATAGCTTCAAGAAGGATCTGTTCCATGATCTTCCCCAGCACTGAGGTGATGCTGACATGTTGATAGTTCCCTGGGACATCCTTTCTACCCTTCTTAATGCGTGCTATATCACCTTTTTTCCAGTCACTAGGGACTTCACCTGACTACCGTGGCTTTTCAGATATTGGGAGTGGCTTAATAATTTTATCAGCCAATTTCCTTAGGACTCTGGGATGCATCTTATTGAGACCCATAGGCTTATGAATGTTCATATTCCTCAGATATCTGCAAACCTGATCTTTGTGTACAGTAGGAGGGGCAATGCTACCCCAGTTCCCACCTTCCAAACTACCTGCTCAAAGGCTGTGTGAGGAACAGTCAGCAGTGAAGGCAAAAGTGTTGTTGAATACCTCAGCCCTCTCCTTGTCCGTTGTTACCAATCTGCCTGTGTTGCTCACTAGGAGGGTACTCCCTCCTGGGCTTTTCACTTTTGACTGATGTACCTATAGAAGACTTTCTTATTCTTTACATCCCTTTGCCAAGTCCAGTTCCAGTTGGGCCTTGGCCTTCCTGACCCCATGTCTACACAGCATAGCAGTATCCCTATAATCCTCCCAGGTTACCTGTCCCTGCTTCCACTGCCTGTGCATTTTCTTCTTGCCCTCCAGTTTGACCAGTGGGTAGTGCTTCAGCCATGCTGGTCCCTTGCTTTCCTTTCCTGACTTTCTACACCTGAGAATTGAGAGCTGTTGTGCCCTAAGGAAAGCTTCTTTAAAAATCTGCCATTTCTGCTCTGCTCCCTTGTCCCTGAGGACAGATTCCCAGGGGTTTTTGCTGACTAACTCCTTGAAGAGCTGGAGGTTGGCTTTCCTGAAATTAAGTCTCCCGATTTTACTCTTTGCCTGTTTAGTAGCCCTCAAGAGTTTGAACTCTACCACTGCATGGTGGCTATAGCCCAGACAACCTCCAATCCTGATGTCACCAACCAGTTCACTTGCCCTAATGAGCAGGGTCCAGCAGTGTACCCCCTGGTGGGACAGTCTGTTACCTGGCTTAGGAAATTATCTTTGATATATTCCAGGAGCCTCCTGCATTGCCTGCAAGTCACTGTGCTACTTTTGCAACAGATGTCAGGGTGGTCAAAATCCCCCAACAGAACAAGAGCCTGCCATCCTGGTGATCCACCTTATTCATCCACCTTGCTCATGTGCTGGGAATTGCAAATTTTTAAGGAGGCACAACATGTGCTTAGGTAAGAAATTTATCTATTCTGAAATTAACAGTACCATTACATGAATCTATTCACTGTTTTGGATAGCTGAATG
The DNA here is from genome assembly GCF_016699485.2 of Gallus gallus. NCBI lineage: Eukaryota > Metazoa > Chordata > Aves > Galliformes > Phasianidae > Gallus > Gallus gallus. The sequence continues at coordinate 182,928,997 of NC_052532.1, forward strand.
AATTTTTGTACAGTGAACTTGGCCTAGATCCTTCATATCACTATTACTTATTCATAGGTAAAATGTAAAGTGTTTTTAGAGAAAAGAAAAAGCTCATTCTTTGCTTACAGGAGTTCTTTATTTAGGTCACATAAAAAGAAGGAAATGGCAATTTTATACAATATACATGAAATGCGGATAAGGATTGTTTCAAGCTACAGTGGCATTTGCAGCAAAGCAAGGAGAAGGTAACAGTTGCACCAAAAGCTAGCTTCTTTTAATGAAATTCTGCAAAGCACTGGGGTGATAGGGATTACTTTTTCTACTTCCACAAATGAAGTCACTCTTGTATATGGAGATACCACTCCCCTCCATATAATGGTTTTCTTTATTACTGGAACAGAACAGGCTGTTTACTACCCACTGATCTTTTTAGTGTAAGGAAGTTAAACCAATGGAACCTGTAGCTCTGTGCTCAGCATGTAGGGAGCTCTGGCTTTTGCTCCAGCCAAGTGGAAGGGTCTGGACCTGTGCTGCACTTCTTCTTAAGGGAATGTTTCTAAATATTGAAGCCCCTGTTTTGTTAAAGCTTTTGTGAACATAATTAGCTTACTTCATCTCAGTCTGTTATAGTGATAGGATGCAATGGCCTTGAGTTGCAGCAGGGGACGTTCAGGTAGGATATTAGGAAACATTTATTCTCAGAAAGAGTGGTGAAGTATTGGAGCAGGCTGCTCAGAGAGGCAGCAAAGTCACCATCCCTGGAGGTTTTCAAGAACCATGTGGATGTGACACTGAGTGACACTGACATGATTCAGTGGGCAGATGGGAAAAGGTTGACAGTTGGACTTGATGATCTTATTGTTCTTTTCCAACATTAATGATTCTATGATTCTGTGATTATTTCTTCACTTGTGGATTTTTTTCACCTTCACTGGCCCAAAGCACAAGTTCACATCCTTATTCCTGGGAGCTTGAAACTCATGTAGATTTTAGGTGAATTTATTATTTCTATTGTGAGACAGATTTTTGGTGTACTATAGAATGAAATCTCCTAGAAGCAGAACAGAGCTGGAGATAGACAAGAATGGTTTAGTTATTCTCAGTTTAACCTTGTCACAACCTGAAGTACATCAGAGAGCCTTTTTTTCCTTTTCTTTTCTTTTTTTTGGGGGGGGGGGGGACAAATGATGTTGTAATAATTATTTTTGATCTCCATGTGTTTCACCCTCATATCAGTTGCATATTCATAAAGTGTTCTTGGTGAAAATTAAACTTGAGACAGATCCTAAAAGGGAGCTGTCATCTTCTTGGAAAGCTCAGGCACAAAAAGCAAGAAAATTGAATGTTTTACAAGGAAAAGGAGCAGATGTATTTTTTTATAAATGTAACTACTTCTGAGGAATATTTAATTACTTAAAATGATTAGTAAGCCTGATAAAAAAACTAATGACTGTGGTTCTTTTTTTTTACCTCTTTTTACTCTGCAGAGAAGATAATAATCGTCTGGGCAAAATTTAGTCTTACTCATGTTATTGTGTAGAAAATAGGGTTTTTTTGTGCAAGAAGATTACCTCTTTTAGTGGGTTTAGCACAACCTTCTATAAAACCAGTGAATGCAAATTTACCATTCTTTAGGAATCCCATCTAGATATATACTTTCTGTTCCTTCTATGTTACTTCCAGTTCCTATATTTCATGGGTTTTTTCATTCTGTTTTTGGTTTATTCAAAAGGAAAGAATGTGAAAAAGTTATTCTACAGTACTACATATATTACATATCATTATAGTATTACAATTTGATAAAATATTTTTGTATGAGAACTCCCTGAAAATGAGTGATTTATCCATCAGTGGCCAAAGGAATTTGAAAACAAGACAACTTTCTGAAGTCCTTTTTAAGTACCATAAAAATGTTGCATCAGTTAAGTGATATTCACTGGAATATTTATACTTTCTAAAATCATTTGACAAGATCCTTTGCTGGAGATTGTAAACTGAAGTGGTGTCAAGTGAAAGATGAAGTAGGACATTGGCTAATTCCCAGGAACCAAAGAACAACCATAGATGGCTCGTTGCATAATGGGAAGGGACTAGGAATGGAGTAATCCAGCAGCCTATTCCTGTGAGAAATTTATTATACTGCTGGCTTCTCCTCATCTTGGAGGTGAAAGACAGCTGTAAGAACAGTAATAGCACAGTGAGGAGAGGCAAATGGTTGCCAGCATCCTGAAAAAAAAAATCATACCATATGGTCTGGGAATGTAAACATACCCTCTGTATTCTAAGAATCAGAAATTGAAATGGTAGGTGGCCTTTTTTTTTTTTTTTTTTTTTTTTTTTTAACCAAAAATTCAGTCTTGTTTGGATTATCCTCTGATTTTGGGTAAATCCTATACATTTCATTCTTATAATTAAAAGAAATTTTGAACGCAGATTACCTGGAAAGGTAGTCATCCATCCGCCAGAATTTGGTGCACCTCCATGAATTTTGTGGATCCTCTTCCCTGTGCATATTCCACATGGAAGATCAAATGAGGCTGTCCTTGCAGTATGTTCTAACCCAGCTGTTTGGTATCAACATCTGTCTTTTAAGTGCAGACTGTGTAAAGTGCAGCCAATTTCTGTCCTAAAGTGCTTTCATTTTACAGATAGCAAATAGACAACCCAAAGGACTGAGAAGAATGATTGCATTATCTTTCATTTTCTATTCCACTATTTAAATTGTATTGTATATTATTTCCAGGCACTTTATAAAATATCTGCTGGCAAGTTTTCAATACAGAGATAGTAAGCGACTGTTCCCTCTGAAGAGGGTTAATTTAAAAATTAATGAAGGAGAAGTTAAGAAGGTCCTTGGAGAGCAGCATTTCAAAAATAAGGTTAATGATCACATATGTCAGTAAGCTGAGTTCTGTTTATTAGAAAAAAACAAGGCAGAATGAACACAAATGATGATAAGAGGTAAAAGGTACAATCAAACTAAAGAGCTGCAATATTAGCAAGAGTGTGAAGTTCCTCTGCTTTTAAAATATTTTCTTGAATGTGTCATCTTTACAAACTGAAGCAAAATTAATTTTAAGACGACAAATCCCACTGTTATCAGAAGGCTAATACCTCAGGACCATGTTGGGACATCTCTTCATATCTGAGGCAAAACTTAAATGCATTCTTCCTGGTGCTGCTTTATTTTTCTGCTCTTTCCTCTTTCTCCTTTCTCCTTTCCTTTTTTTTTTTTTTTTTTTTTTGTTTTGTTTTGTTTTGTTTTGTTTTGTTTTGTTTATGATATTCAACAAGGACTGTTTCTTGTCCCTCTCTATAGTCTCCCCCAGATCTGCCTATTCTAGCAAGCAAAAAGAAATACTACATGAGATGCTGTTACTAAAGGCTGCTAAGTAAAGTTTGTCCATCGTTTCACAAATTTGCTACCTACAGTGTCCAGCTATGGTCATCTACTGTCATGTCCCCTGCAGTTCCACCACTGGCATTTTGCTGGAGCTTGTAATTGCATAACTCAACTTGAGGAACCTCTTTCTTTTGCTCATACTCTTTGTTTTAGGCATATAGAATATAAACCTGATAGTGTTGCTCCTCTTAGTGCAGACAGCCTGGAACTACAAGAAAGACTTGAGGCTTCCTACATTCATTTACTTCAAAGTCAACCAGTCCCAGCAGTATTAAGCCTTATAAGCAGTAAAGAGCTATTAAAGAGGATTAAATGTACCTTATGTAGTTGGATCTTGTGTTTTTTTCTTTCTGTCTTTAAGGTCAAAATATGCTATGTAAAGTATGTTTGATACAGTATTGTGTATGCAATTCAGAAGATGCTAACTACTTTTAGAAAAAGGTTCTGAGCTATGACTCCTGATACTTTAAAGGACTTGAATTCCAATCTGGACTCCTTGGAGAGCACATTGGAAAATCTTCTTCAACAGTATTTCTTACAGTTAATTACTCTTATAGATAGTGTTATAGATCATCAGATACATCAAAATTATCAGTCTTATGTTAACGTTTTTCTCCAGATATGGTTTTGCAAAGGCAAGAAGGGTTAGATGTGGAGAATGTCAGATGGCAAGAAAGTGAATCACTACTGCTTTAGAGCTTATAGGCTGTTGCTACCACTTCAAGAGCTAATACCATTGAGCTTCGACATTTCCACTCTGGAATTTGCTAAAGAATACTGTGCTGCTACAGAGCTAATCAATTAGGGGCTGATCTCCCTGTCTTTGTGATACGTTGTACTCAGATGTTAATGTCTACTGTAGCTCTTGTTTAATTTCAGGCATTAGAAAGGAGCCTAAATCAAGGTCAGCTGTATGAACACCATAGTCCTTCAAATTTTAAAGAAAAAATGCATCTCAGGTCAGCTTCCAGTCCTTATACTTATTTGCACTAATTTCTTCAGTGTTCATTTCTTTTAGATGTGAAATTATTTTAGAAACATGAATATAACTATAAATTACCACTATACTAAATTTTATTCCATTTATCTATGATAGATCGTGGCTTTACACAGAGAAGCATTGCAAATATAATTCTGTCTCTAGTATATAGGCATACATATACAAGCTTATAAAATGCTCAATCAGAAATGGCTTTTTTATTAATTTATGCTGTTACAGCATGCACACATCTATGTGATACTTACAAATATTAAAATTAGCTAGCTAAATCCCAAGCTATGCTAAATCCTGATCAATGAACAAGAAAAGGAATGGTCCTTTAAAGAGATCCCTGTGCTTTTCATGTCTATGAGGCACCCAAATGAAAACTGTTTAACTCACAAGGTAAAGGATTCAAAAGACAAACTCTTTCATTCTATCTGTGGTTCGTTGTGATTCAAAACCTTGTGAATCAACTGATTATGATTATAAATGTGTTCAAATATATATATACACATGATGTTTAAGTTACAGACATCACAGTATCCTGTCTCCAACTGAGGTCAAAAGCATATGTCACATTACTTAATTCACTGCACCAGCCTGTTCTGTTTTGCCTTGCACTGCATCCAGACTGCGTGCTCTATTTGGTGACATGAGCACAATACAAAAAAAAAAAAAAAAAAGCAACATTTTATATTCATTAATCATTGATGATCTATCTATGGTGATAGTGAAATGAGAAGATAAATGATCTAGAAGACAGATGAACAGCAAAATAGATAATGTAATCTCATATGGATATTTTCTATCAAGCTCTATAGTTGCTCACATCACAGCTACATAAACCAAACGTGGATATATTGCTCTTATTTAAATCTGCATTGAAACTTGAAAGGAATTATAACTCAAGTTTAGTGTTCTGATTCATGTAGCAGAAAACAGATTGAAATCTATGAGTCCAGAAGGACTAGAATTTTTCCGTGTCAATTTTTTTTTACTATCTGCTTACTTTCTATGGTTTGCAAATGCAGAGCAATTCCCTCAGCTGACTCCCTACTCCAAGGACTGCTTTTGCTCAGATCCCTGCATCATCGTAAAGCAACTACAGAACTCTGCTACTGAGAATCCACGAGAATGATCAGGAGACTGGAAAGAGCAAAGCCCCATTTGCACACACACCTTCCCTCTAGAGAGCATACGCTGCTGAACTGACACAAAAACAGATTTCAACTGTCTGGCAACTCAACAGTGCAGTTCCATAGTATGTATTTTCCTTCTGTCATGTCTGTTTTTATTTTGACCACAGCACAGGCATGTTTTTAAATAGCACTGGAGAGACAGCTGATGATGACTTATACTGCATTCTTATTTTCCAAATACAAGCTGAGACTGTAACTCTCCCCTACAAAGTAAATTGAAGAAAATTGAGCAGTAAGTGAAATTAGCAGATAATTGGTTGAAAACAAGCAAAAGGATGTACTCCTTCACATTGCAGGTGGAACCCACCACGCACCACTGAGGGTGCTAAGTTAACAGTGGGATCAAGGGGCAACTAGGCCAATGCAGAGAGCAGAAATCCGCCACTGTTATTAAGCATACTGCTTCTGAAGCTTTTCAGCAGTAAACAGCAGGAAATGATGAAAGTATGGCTTCTGTATTCACTACTGTCATCATCTTCCCTTGGCATATGCTTTTGACCCCAGTTGGAGACAGGATACTGTGAGGTCTGTAACTTAAACTGATCTTTGTATTCATAGATTTCCATATATTGCAGCATGACTTGCATAGCTCATAGAATGGCTTAGGTTGGAAGGGACCTTGAAGATCATCTAGCCGCTGGTGTGGGCTGGTTGCCCCCCACCAGAACAGGCAGTCCAGAGCCCCATCCAGCCTGACTTTGAACCCTTCCAGGGATGGGGCATCACAGGTTCTCTGGGCAGCCTGGCCAGTGTCTCAGAGTAAGGAATTTTTTCCTAACATTTAACCTAAATTTCTTCTCTTTTCCTTGCCCTAACACTAACAGTCCATGTAAAAAGTTGGCTGCGCTCCTGCTTATAAGCTCCCCTCAAGTACTGGAATGCTGCATAGAGGTCTTCCCAGAGCTTTCTCTTCTCCAGTTTGCATAAGCCCAACTTCTCAGACTTTCTTCGTAAGAGTGGCTCTCCCATGGACCAACTTTAACAAGCACTGTCACCAAAAGGATCAGGCCTCCCTCTCTGCTTGCTCCCCATCGCTTATTCCTTATTCTCACACCATGCCTCTTACCATGGGCCAACACAAGTGTTTCCATCTGTGTAATAAATTGGGTTGAGGAGCTGGGTTTAAAGGAAGCATTTTATTCAGAAATACTGTCCTTTGGTTAAGTTCCTTGGTTCAGGTCAGCCTGGAGTTGCTCCAGCACTTAAGTCACCATAACAAATGACATGGTACTGGAGCAGCAGTGAGCAGAGGAGGGGGTGTTTCTGCAAGAATGTGCATGAAACAACATCCTGACCTAGCCCTAAACAAAACAAAACAAAGCAAAACAAACAAACAAACAACAAAAAAAACCATTGTATTTGTCCCTTTGTCTTCGTGGTATCAGTATCTAATGTTAACCAGATTTCTGAAACACAGAACCTTGTCAGTAATTTATATTTTGAGAGTCGGTTTCTCTTTAAGAATCTTTGAGGTTCCATCACGGGAGTACCAAGATCGACTTGGTTGTGTATAATAGAAGTTTGCTTCATTTGTATCCAGTTTTAACATTGGTACAAGTATCCATGCTCTATTTTAAGTGCCTTTATTTATAACCAGTGGGACACAGCTCTCAGGCTCATACTCCGTGGTAGCACAACATTCCAGAGATATGTACAAGGGGTATCTTGTTGATGTCTGCTGCTTCATTACTAATGTAATAATGTTTTGTTTATGGAGGCATGTTTATCACAAAGAGCATCTGTGTTTGTGTTACAGCCATTCTATTAATTGTCATCATTCTAACTGGACAATGCTTAAACTTCATTTTAAAAAGCAACACGAACCATTACCATAAGTGAATTTAGTGCCAAAGTCTACAATTCATCAAGAATAATATGATAGTAATAATAAAACGATAGTAATAGGAAAAAGTGATATTAGAGGAGTTTGGGGAATTTCAGTGCTGGACCTAATTGATGAACTGATCAGTGGTCTCATATCTAGGTAAACAAATGGATCCTGAATAGCCATCCCAGATAAAGTCAGACACTGAGTTTTTAGATTGCTAACTTCAGTAGCTTATTAACACAGGAATTCCAGTGATAACTGGGGAAAAGAACAGAGAAGCTTGCTTGAGGCAGCAAATCATGTAGCAGTTGTTATCTAGAATAGTCTTCTGTGATAACAGCTACTGATATTCTACTCCTAATGAGGTGAGTAATTAAAGCTGATAACTCACAAGTGGCTGCTTCCCTAACCTGTGTACTGTGCAACAGTGGTAGTTCCATAAAATGCATGTTTTGAGGTGGGCAGCAAGCACTTGCCCAGGAGACCAGGGCACTGAATTTCTCAAAGGAGAAGTAGCTTTTCAGTGCTTACACAGTGACCCTCAGAAAGAACCATCAGCCTCAGTGACAAAGTCAGGCACTTCCTGGCTAGCTGGGGAGGGAACAAGACACAGGATGTTTACAAGCATACAAGCTCAGATAGATCTGTGGAGATTATTTAAGGCCCAACTCCAGAGGCATATAAGTACCTTCAGAATCACAGTTTCATATTTACTCTGAGAATAGCTATGGATAAGACTGTAGAGATAGATTAAGAATTTAAACTATCCCTTGAAATAAGTTTATAGTGGGGAAGTTCTATAAAACACATGGCAGTGAAGGCTGTGAAGCACCCATACCTCAGGTATTTTATGTAAGAAACACAAACCAGTTAGCAATGTAGCCAGTTGTGAAATTTATTTCAAAGTCATACTTTATATTCAATTCACTTTTAACATTTTCTTTCCAATCTTTTAGCTAAAATACTACTTTTAATTTGAATAACTGTGACTATTTGATCGTAGCTTTACTGTTGTCTACTATTGCTGAAACCAATTAATTTTGGACTCTCCCCCCCCCCCAGTGAGGTAGGAGATATAAGAAAATTATGTGGTGAAGCTTCAAAAGGTACTTCCAAGGAAACATATAAGGAACTTGGAGCTGTGAAATTTTTGAGAAGCTGAGAATGTTGGAGACTGATGTTACCAAGTGCCAGGCTTAGTAAGGAGTTCCCTCTGGTGGGCACATACCCTCTGCAAGAACGTTTTCTAAAAAACCCATTTCCTAGCAACTATCACAGTGATAAAAAACAATTACACTTAAAGTGCATTTGAAGTTTGAATGCATTCTGCAAAAATACTTCCATAGAAATGTGTGAGTATAAAGGATGCAGTTTTGCAGAAATAAATACATTTCTGAGCAAGATCATCAAGTACTGAATGATGACAGTTCAGATTTTCAGCAGTGACCTTAAAATTAAACTTCAAATCTTATATCTAATGTCCAGTCTTGTTGTCAAAAGTTTCCAGCAGCCAACATGAAAGTATTTGTGTCCTCAGGTATGACAGTATCTTCAGTCCTACAAAAGCAGCTTTGTGGCAGTCTTCTGAAGCTTAAAATTACACTCATCCTCAAATAAAAGAGTGGTAAAAAGCACTCCATACTGGGCACTCTCAACTCCATTCTAGGTGTCATCTGTCATGTCATACCATCTTACAGTGTTTATAATCTGTTGTTTTCTTTGCCTTCCAAGTATCATATATAGCAGGTTTTGGGATGGTAAAGGACTGGTTTCTCTTCTTTTCTTAAGAAAGAATATAAATCCCATTTCTTTATTTGAAATCTACAAGCAAACAGAGTTCTTTAACCATTTATTTATTGTGTCTGATTAATCTCCTTCAAGCAGATTCAGTTGCAGTTTTCCAGATTGCTTTTCCTCTTTGGACCATTTTTTCTGCAGACACTATTTTCTTACTTATTTCCCTATACCTTTCCATTTATTTGCCATTCTCTTTTCAATGATGAGCAGCTGCTTCATTATTGAATAAGCCACCAGTTTTATTGCTGGAGTGAAAGAGCTGGTTAGAAGTAGAGGGAATGACAAATGAAATGAGGAGCCTAGGAAATGGTTGCTTGGCCTATGTTGTGTGCTTTCTCTCCATCAAACAAATAAGTAGTCATTGAACTGCTTTCCAGGGGAGAGAGGAAAATCTCCTGCTGTTCCCTGAAGAAAATATTAGTCAGATCATTACCCTTCCAGCTTCACAGCAACAGATGAACATTTAACCAGGCTGTGGACAACAGAATCCTCTCTAGAATCAGATTGTTTTTAACCACTTCTGCGATTGTACAAGCAGTTGTACAACATAATAAATCAGCTTGGAGAAAACACTTTTCAGTTGTACTTAAGCAAAAAGCTATGGCAATGCAGGTCCCAGAAATACAAGGGCAGTCACAGAGGATGCATCAATTTCTACTGTAACTTTAGAAAACACTTCTAAAGGTAAAGATGACGTAGTTCATATTTGGTGTTGGATGTGTATCTTCTGATTAAAAAAAATAGCTTGTCTTAGAAATAAATCTTATTTGTGCCCTTCAAGTGCTGCAGAATGAAATATTCAAGGAATGATTACTGTGGACTTTTCCCTCTTCTACTCACTTCTGCTGCAGTCATTGTCATTGGTTATTTGGAATATCTTCTATAAATCTCCATAGATAGTTTTGACTTGTTATTTACAGAGCACTTCATCTCTACCCACTTATATTTTAGCACCAGTCTCTAAGGCATATGGGGGAACTTTGAATTTTTATGCCAATGTGGATGCATTACAAAATTATATATTATCTTACATAATAGATTTATTTATGTATGTTATATATATATAAAATTAAGAAATACTAAAGAATAGAATATCCAGGTAACCCTTTCTGCTATAAATAAAGTTGTTGCTTCTTACCAACAAGTTTTAGAGTCTTCAGGGCCGCAGGATGCTTAGCAATCCTAGATCTGAATAAATATCCCCTTCTTTTACACTATAATTTGAACATTATCTTCCTGCAGTCCTCTCTAGACCTAACAAAGCCTGCTCACACTTCATTTCACACCTTCCAGACTTTTGCTCAGTTCTGTTGTCATCTGCTATACCAATTCCACTTGGTCTGTGTTGTTTTTGAAGTGTAGGGCGTATGCGTCACTACAAGATTGTGTAACCTCAATATTATTTAATATCTGTTCCTTTCTGGATAACTTAGGCAAATCCCATATTTCAGTGGATGCTTGCTTATTCTTACTTGGGGATAAAAATTTTTACTTACTGTCAAATTGCATAGCATTTATTTTAGACCATTTCTTTTCAGGTACATTCATAAGCCTAACCTTGCTTTCCTCCTGTTTTTGATTCCTCCCAGTTTGAATATGTGAAATGTGGAGTTTCTACTCCATACACAAACTTCATACACACATACTTCATACACAAAACTTAGTGAAAATAACTAAATAATATAGAGTCTAAGTCAGATTTTCTGAGCAACTTGTGTTTATAACCTTGGATTGATAACTATAGTTTTCCAACTTGTTCAACTCCTTCTTCAAAGTTTCATTCAGCCTCTTTCTTTAGTTTGCATTTAGAATGTTATGGGTGACAACAACAACAAAAGTCTTAGTAAACACCTGAAGCATATGTATGGATCCTGTTTGATTGAGGTTTTCTGAAATCTCCCCCAGACAGGTGGTTGAAAGGTGATTACTGTGTTTTGAACATTGTTTCAGCCAGTTACTTGAGCTTCAACAAGCAGTGGGTACTATTCTCAGGTTTAGTAATTAGCCAATTTCCCAAATTCTTGAGCTTAAAGACAGAGTAACCTGTGATTAAGCCAGTGTGACAACATGCTGTACAGCCTCCCTTCTCTCTACTTCTAACGTATTTACGACTTCAATATATCTCTTTAGGATGCTGCTGGAAGTTGTAACTCCTTCTTTTCCTCAGCCATGCTTCAAGGCTGTATTACACAAGAACACTTTTATTTTCTCTTAATGAAAGCTACAGCCATTATGTCCACTTATGCATGAGTGTACTTAAGTTAATGGCTTCACTACAGTCTCTCTTACTAAAGCTAAGTTATAATACAAAAGCATAAAGGGATGATGACCCTTCCACTTCCCTGGGCAGCCTGTTCCAGTGCCTCCCCACTCTTTTGGTGAAGAAATTTTTCCTAATTTTTCCTTAACCTCCCCTGGTGCAAACTGAGGCCATTCCTTCTAGTCCTATTACTAGTAATGCGGGAGAAGAGGCCAACCTCCACCTCACCATAACCTCCCTTCAGGTAGTTGCAGAGAGTGAAAAGGTTTCCCCTGAGCCTCCTCTTCTCTAGGAGGAGACTAGGTCTAAACAATCTCAGTTCCCTCAACTATTCCCCACAAGACATGTGCTTCAGACCCCTCAGCAGCTTCATTACCCTTCCCTATATATGCTCCAGGGCCTCAGTTTCTTTCCTGTAGTGGGGGCCCCCAAACTGAACACAGCACTTGAGTGCAGCCTCACCAGGGCTGAGTACAAAGGGATGATCACCTCCCTGCTCCTGCTGGCTGCACTTTTTCTGATATAGGTCAGGATGTCATTGACCTTCTTGGCTACCTGGGGATGCTGCTAGCTCATGTTTAGCTGAGTGATGAATCTAACACCTCCAGGTCCATTTCTTCCACACAGTCTTCCAGCCACTCTGCCCCAAGACTGTAGCATTGCTTGGGGTTGTTGTGGACAAAGTGCAGAACTTGGCTTTCCTAAGAAGCTGTATAGTATTCCTCCAGAGCTAATACATTTTTGAAAGTAAAGACAAACCACAAACTTAAATGAGTTAACAAAGTTCTCTTAAACAGTATCTAGTGCAAAAGAAAAAGAGGAAGAATCTATACTCTCACCACTCAAGCTCGTGCAGCTTTTATTTACTATTACGGGTTCTCCTAAAAACCTTTTTACTTTGGATTAGGGTGCTGGATATGCTCAAAAGTTTTTCCACTCCCAAACTTTCCCATCTCCACAGCTCTTCACTGTGAAAGTCAGTGTCCTTGGAGAGAGCTGAGGTTTGAAATAGGATCTTTCAACACAGTTCTTTCAGTTCATAAATCAGACTCTCACTTCCCGACAGTTGATTAAGGAAAGCCTGCAAAGGCAGGAGACTTATCTCTGGCTCCAGAAGAGTCATTAATGCCCAGGTGGTGTCTGGGATATAAATGCACCAGTGAGATAACTAACAATGTACATTTTAACACAAAATGGTTGCTAATCATTTTACTATGAACACTGACAAATGGGGTTACTGCATAGTTTTGTTCTGTGGTAGGTGTAATATATGGATGTAGCAGGAAATGGGATTAGCTTGATTTAGCTGAATGAAATAAAGATTGAGTGCCTGCATGATTACTATGAATTTGAGTGCTGCAAGTAAACGTTGTCAGGGGAAAGTGCTATTTAATTTGAAAGACAATTTTGATTTCCTAACCAAATCAGATAGATTTAAGTTGGCCAATTATTCAAGTTAGATTGAAAATTAGATGAATGTTTCTGAGAGAACAATCAAATTTTGTATTAGTTCTTCAGTGGGATTAGTGAGAGAAAAGAAAATCCCAGCAATAAATTGGCTTCCTTTAAGTCAGAGCCTAATATATTTACAGGAACTAGCTTTTAGGATGATATCTGTGCTTGTAAGGGGCTTACCCCCATGATCCTTTGATGGTCCACGTTCCTACTAAATTATATACCTTGAAGAAGACCTTAACTTCATGTAATCTGATTTTCTCTCTTTTTGTAGAGAATATATCCACATGACTAATTTGTAGAAGTTGCTATGGTAGAAGTAAGATGACTTGAATGTGACCCTGTATAATTCACAAAATCTACTTTATTATGCTCGAAGTGGAAAATGCCATATGTGCTTTACTTCTTATTTTGTGCTTTACTTGTACTCTTGTGCTTTACTTCTTATTTTGTAGAACTCCTGCCTGTAATATGGTATCCAAAATGGTGCAGGTATTCCAGTTTGGTCTTCCTGGCTTTTAGTAATATGTTAGTACAATCCTTTTGACTACATTCCTGATGAAGTGCATTAATTATGTGTTGCAACCAACAGTTACTCAGTAGTTTGTAAAAGGCTGAGATTTCATATTGCTTTAAGAATTATGTGGCTAATAGGTCCTAACATAGGTATCTTTTTGTTTTCTTTTGATTGAATGAGAAGATGCCAGTAATGATAAAATAAATATACTATTCTCAAGTTCCTCTCCTTGCCTTTTTAGACAACCAAGTATTTTATACCTTTATTAATAAACTTCCCAATTAATATTTACTGTGTGTATCTAATTAAACAGAAATACTAAAGTAGAATTATTAGCTTCGTCTGTTACGATTAAACATATTTATAGTGTTGTGCTACAAAAACTAGTTTTAATTACAGAGCCTTAATTTTAATTAACTGTAATTGCAACTGAGCAAAATGGGATTTTTTATTTTTTTTGGTATGTATAAAATATATTGTTTGAGGGAAAAACAACTGAAAATGTATTACACTGAAATTCTAGAGCTCCTCATCAAAGATATGCTACAGCAAACAGTACAGTATTCTATTTCAGTCTATAATAAGTCCTATGCCAGAAGATGAGCTTGTCCCTGGGGAATGTATTGCTAATTTTCCCATTTAAGCAGAGATTTTCTTATATATTCAGGCAAGGAAAGAGGAAATTATATTGGACAAAAACCCTAATTCTGAGTGTTTTTGATGGGCAGTGATTACTCTTTGTTTTGATAAACCATACTGAATATGTTTCTGGAATACAAATATAATCAGTTTCTATTATTTAAGAAATGAAGGAGAAAGTCTGTTAACAAACTATACTTTTTGCTAGTTAACTGAAGTTCAGTTAGCCTATCAGGAGACAAACAGCTGCTAATCTTGTTGAACTCAAGGGTTTTTTCTTTGACTTTACAAGGATCAAAAGTGATCAAAATCATTTCATTATATTGGGTTAGTTTTACAGAGGAGGTAAAAATACATGTTTTGAATTGTTATGGTGATTGTCATTTAGTTTAAGTAAGGTGATAATATACACTGAAGCTAATGCGGAGCTAAAAACTTAGGCACATCTGTTTCCCATGGATAAAAATTTCTCTAGTTACCGTGCACTGTCATCCTGGTGGTGATGTCTGCCAGCTCCCTCTGTACCCTGGATGCAAGGTTTCGTGGCTGTGGATCCAGCTGGCTTACTTGCAGTCTGGGTCAATCTTCCTCAAACGTAGGGATGCTTCACTTTGCAATTTGGTTTATGGACCCATGAGGTCTGGTGTCAGAACAGTAAAAAGTGAAGCAGAAAAACCATCATCTGCCTGCCTTACTCATGATGTCCTTGGTCACTAGGTCCATCACCCTGTTGAACGGTGGCTCTACATGAATTTTTTAGCCCTCCTTTTGCTGCAAGTTTATTCTCAGCTGTTTGTGCTGATTTTCTCATACTCTATATACTACACTCCTATAATCTGTGAAGAGATGAAGTTTGTGCTCTGAATCCTTGTGTAATGGTGTCTGTTTGCCTTTATTGATTGTAGGAGCCGACGAGATTCGCCTTATTAAATTGAACTTAGTCTTTATGAACACTTCCCTTGATAGAGAGTGGCATTGTGGCTTTTTGGAATTTAGATTGATGTGCGCGCTTTCAGCACATACGGGAAGAATGGGAAGAAAACTGATGGAGGAAGGATTGAGGAAGATACTGTGAGATGATCTGGGGGAAAATAAATACTAAAGAGTGTTTGGATCTTTAGAATGAGTTGAAGTAAAATAAGGTAGAGGTGATGTGATTGCTCTGGGAATTTGAAAGTGAGAGGTGTTGCAGTGTATTTATCAGCAGATAAGCATCTCATCTTAAGGCCCACGGAGGCCATGGAGGGGGAAACTGCAGCAGAGTTAGTGTAAGCACACATTGTATACATAACAACATGTGTAGTAGTTGATGTGCTAATTAAAATATTTCAAAATTTTTCCTTTGCTAAACATAAGAAATAGATTAAAGGTCAGTACATGCCACTTGTTACCTTACTCATTGCCCACTTCTGCTGCCTGTTGAGTTGGGCAGAACTCATGCTGAGAAAACACCTACAACGACTTTTCCTAAACAGAGCAAAGAAGTGCTCAAGGGGTTAAAATACTGCATAGTTTTAGAACTGATTAGAGCATTTTTACTTTAAATTTATTAACTGGATTAGAAACTCAAACTTCTACAATATGTAATTCTATAAAAGTGCCTTGCTGTTGCATTTCAGTTGGAGTTTTGACTCCTTAGCAACCATTGTAAAGAAGTACATTTAATTTGAGTAATAAAACTCTCATTCATTTATTATTGTGAAAATATTTTCATTTGTCATCGAACAACTAAGTTGAAGAGAAGCTGAGCAACTGATACTTTCTGTTTGAAAAATGAGTAAACTGTTTATTTAAGTCAGAAGCTAAATTGCCCAATGATTTCTCAGATATAGATGAAAGTTTTCACCTCTGGCTACCCTGTGTCATTGGAAATGGGGAAAGAATTTTGGCAGGCAGTATGTCTCCCCACATTCCTCCCTGTATTCCAGCTTGTCCTCAGATATTAGAGGGGCTGGGTGTGGCTGAGCTTGGGTTCTGAGTGATGTCCAGTTCAGCACTGTAAGTCTAGTCTCATTAAAAATATGAACTATCACAATTACAAATAGCACACTGTCCAGTTCATCTGGTTGTGTTCAAACTGGCTCTCGCAACCAACCTCAAGAAATATGGCTGTGTGCAATGAGAGCTCTTATGGCTAAATGAGTGAATAGTGCAGTTAATTAAAGCAACAGATTGCAGATTCTTTTGAATTGCCAGTGATAAATGTACAGCCTACATAACATGTGAGGTTAACCAAGAGCTTCAGTAATACAGTCAACTGCAAATGTGTTAAATAATGGAATAACTCTATAGAGATTTCTAAGTTTCCTGGGGAAGAACTCCGTGTAGCTTAGTGTGTGTATCTCTTCCAATAGGTGCCCCTGTGTGGGAGGAATAGAGGCTTAGCCTGTTGACTGGTCCCAGAAGCCAGTGGTGTCCTTCTGACTTGTCTGCAATGGTACCTTCCCCAAAATTCCTTCAGTCTAAGGTCATTTTAATACTATTATGTTACACTGAAGTGCAGCTTGGGTGACTATAGTAAAAAATGCCTTTGTTTTGCAAAGTTTACTCAAAGAACATGTTTTTGACAGAAAGATGGAAACTGCTGTCTGAGAGTTGGCTCTGGAAAACAAGATAGTTGACCACTCCCAATAGTTTCATCAAGAAAGAAACAGACTCTTTAGTAGGGTCTGTTGTGATAGGGCAAGGGGAAATTGTTTCTAACTAGAAGAGGGGAGGTTTAGATTAAATATAAGAAAAAAAAAATACGATAAGGATAGTGAGGCACTGGGAATATGTTGCCCAGAGAGGTGGTGGAAACCTCGTCCATGGAGGCATTCAAGATCAGGCTGGAAGGACCTCTAAGCACCCCTTATCTAGCTGCAGGTATTCTTATTCACTGCAGGGGAGCTGGAGTAGATGGCCTTTAAGAGTTTTTTCCAACTCAAATGATTCTATGATTTTATGATCAAGTCTTCATCCCCGAAGGATGTCCATGGAGTTTGACCACAGTACCTCCACCCTGCTCCAGACTTATGCTGTTTTTGTTTTTTTCCTAGAGTCAGCATGGAAGGCTCCCAAGGTGTTTGCAGACACCTAAGGTCACATGTCATGTAGCTTTCCTTGGAAGTTTACCTTCTCAGAAGAGATGGGACTTTCAATAAGCTACCTCCTGTGAATAGTCCACATAATCTACCCTGATACTATAGGCGCTCAAGCTTAGAAGGAACTGGGGAGCTCACATGCAGCTCTGTCATTAGGATTAGAGCTCTAAGGGCTCTTGAGCTGTTCTCTGTTTATGGGGTAAGATGATTGACTCATAGTCATAATATTTAGCAAGACTTTTACCAGTCCTGAGCAAGGTCTTAGGCATAACAGCCAGTGCAAAGGAGGAGGAAATAGGAAAATGAAGTGTAAGTCAAGTGAGTGATTGACTGCATAATATCAAAGCAATTTAAAAGAGCAAGCACAGTTATAGCTACATGTAACTGTAAGATAATATGTTTAAATATTTGCTATTTTGTAATAAATAGCTTTTTTTTGACAGGACAGTATTTAGTTCTATGTGTAAGTTAATTTTGAAAGCAAGCTCTTTTATTTTTAATATATATAAAAGCATTATGAACTGTAGAACTGTAGCTGAGGAAA
Organism: Gallus gallus; assembly: GCF_016699485.2. NCBI lineage: Eukaryota > Metazoa > Chordata > Aves > Galliformes > Phasianidae > Gallus > Gallus gallus. Next base: position 182,946,686 of record NC_052532.1, read on the forward strand.
AAGTTATATGCTCTTTATTTTTATATTTATCCTAATTTTCCTGTCTTGAACTTTGTAAGCTTCCTATATTTTTCTAAACTGATATTTAAGCTATTCCTTTTTTAAGTAATCACCTCAGAACATCTTTTCTTCTTCTTCTTCTTCTTTTTTCCTGTATTTCATCTAGAAGTGCGGGTTTTGACTAAATATTGCTTTATTCTTTCTGCTTGTTTAAGATTTCCTCCTATGATTTTAATAACTTCTTGCATTTATAAATCATTCAACTACAGAATAAAAAAAAGGACAAATCAGTATGCATCAGAGAAAGAATATGTTCATTCATTAAAGTGCAGTGGAAGAAAAGAGTAATTCAAAAAAAAGGCATATAATATATCTTTCTGACAATAATCTGACACAATGATACTTGCTTTTTTAAATGTCTCTTAAGAAATAATGGCAATTCACAATTCAGTGAACTGGCATGGCATCACATTATAAAAAGTCTTAAAAGCAGTGCAGCCAAGGTTTTTGTATTTGCTTTTTGGAAATTTGTTTTCTTTCATTAGCAAAACTTACTTTTTATTAGTTAAATTCTAAAACCAACTGATGCTAAAGTAAATTTGGTGGAACCATTTGTGTACAAGATGCATAACTACACACTGTATTGCTTCTCTTTTCTCTAGCTCCAGTTGATTTCACCACAAAAATGTATTTTTTTTTTCCAAGCATTGCACAATTCTGATCATTTGATAAGAATTAACTATAACTGTCTTGTTCAAAATTTTATTATTATTTCACAAAGCCTTTTTTCCAGGAAGTTACAAGACTCAAGAAGCATAAACCCTGGTTAAAACCCTCAACTGTAACTCTGCAGAGGACATGTGTGTCCTGGTGGACAACAGGTTGATCGTGAGCCAGCAGTGTGCCATCATTTTTGTGGCCCTCCTCTCGATGCTTTCCAACAGGTTCATATATTTCCTGTACTGAGCACTCCACATTTGGATGCAGTACTGCAGGTGAAATCTCACCAGTGCAGAGAAGAGGGGCAGGATCACTCCCTCACTTAGGACCTGGTGGCCACACATCTTTTCATGCAGCCCAGGATACGGTTGGCTTTCTGGGCTGCGAGAGCACACTATTAGGACCTGTCGAACTTGCCATCCACCAGTACCCCCAGGTCCTTTTCAGCAGGGCTGTGCTCCATCCTTCCATCCCCCAGTTTGTACTGATTGCATGAGTTGCCACAATCAATGTGCAAGGTGTTGTGCTTGGATTTGTTGAACCCCATGTGATTCACCTGGGCCCACTTTTCAAGCCTGCCCTCTGAATGGCATTCCGTCCCTTTTTCATTTTTTTCCCATACTTGTCTTTAACATCCTTCTCTTTCATATCTCCTTGTTGATTTTCATCCTACCAGCAGACTTTTATATGTTTGAACTTTTCAGGATAAGTCCTTTAAGGCACCTAATTTCTCCACCTAAATTGCTTGCAGGTAGGTAAAAAAAACTGACTTCTATTTAATGAATTTCAGCTTTTGGCACCAATATTTTTGCCAATGCTAGTAACATTATCATCTTTCAGTTTTCATGTTTTTTTTTTTTTTTTTATGAAACTTCTCCAGAGGAGGACTTTTGAACAAATATGTATTTTCTTTTAAGATTTCTGGAAATATGAACAGAAAATTTTCTACCAACAATGTAACATATTTATCTGTGAGACGTTAGCATATATATCCATGGCCTCTTATATGCTTTGAAACCACAGGAACTGAGACAGCCCTTCAGAGCGATCTCAAGGAGTAGAAGATGAGTTGTATTTTTATTCTGTACTTTAACATAGTCCCAGCTAAGGCTTTGGGGCCTTACAACCTTACCGTTGTTGTACATTATCAATACTGTCTGCATATTGAGCAATGTTATAGTTATCAATTTAGAGATATCCTACATTCCATACCTCTAATTATCTTGCGAAGAATTGTCCTGTTCAGTTTAAGATGTTGTCAATTTGAAGTGTTTCCAGTGCTGCAGAGGACTGTATCTCTGAACAGAAAAGGCAAAAAACAGGAAGGAAATTTGTAGTAAGGCTAAATATAAAAAGTCTAGAAGATTATTCTTAGAAGATATTTAATAATGCTACTTCTCATGAAGAACTTTTGAGTCAGATTCAAATGATTATTTTACTTTGTTTTTTAAATACTCAAATTCATATTAATTAATACGCATTTAATGAATAAAAATATTGCTTGCAATTATTATTTTATGAGAAATACTGAAAATGCTGAAGTGTATGTGAGCATATGTATGTAAAGAATCATTAAGCTACTATTCAAAGAGGAAAAAAGATGAAGTTGCAGTGAATGTTGAGTAGTTTAACAGAGTAATTTTAGGAGCGAAAATGATTTGCACTTGAATTTCTGTTGAGGATTAGGATTTTAGTTGGCAGAGATAGCAGTGTCATGAATTACATTTTCTTCTTGTTAGAGAGAATGTAGTATATTTTGCACTGAAAAAAAATAAAAGAACCACAGCAGAGAATTCAGTTTTCCTCAACAAGCTTAGTTTTGAAATGGTTCATTTTATGTTGTAATAATTAAACGGTTCGTGAGTAAGACAAGTTAAGTGAGGGATGGATGACAGTTTCAGTAGTAGGAATACTTGCATTTCAGAGCTGTCATAAAGCTAGAATAATTTGGTGGCAAGCCACTAAATGGAGGAATTAATAGGAGGATATCAGTGTTCTGAACTGTAATAATGAGAAGGATGAGGAGATGGGGAGGAACAGATGTCATACAGCATAGTAGGTGTGCTTTTATCATGTAGAGTTGCAATTCATGAATGAGCAGTTATTTCTAGATATTAGAAAAGCATCAGCAAGTCAGATGAGAAGCCTCCCCCTAAACGTAGGTTAAATAGTTGATGATGTAGTAACAGCACTAAGGATAATAAAAGCAAGTGCAGTGTGCCTGCGTGCTTTTCTGAGGCAGATGGAGCTTTGGAAAATTTCTTTGCCCACATACCCTGCTGTGATATGCAATCCCACATCCCATGGCTGCTGACCCCTTTCACACTGCGAGTTGGCTTCACTCTGAGCTGTGACTTAGCACCAAAGAAGGCTCAGGTTCATGTGGTGTCACTGGGACTCCTGCCAGCTGAGTAGACATGGCCTATTCTCTTTATCATGTGCCGTTGTCATCATCTGTTTCTGGTTTGAAGGCAGTCATTGCATGTATTAACACCTAAATACTATTCTTCAGGTAATCTTTGTATTTAAAATATACATTTAAGCAATGAACTTGAAATCTGATGATAGCCAGCTGTTGCAGTGTAGTCCTTCAAAATATCTCTGCTAGAGCAAGTGAAGATGTCACAAAGTGGTACATCCATCCAGCAAAATGTAATTTTGCCCTTCTTGAAGCAATTCTCAAACATAGCTAAATGTTTTCTGGTGAAAATATTCTTCTAACCAGAAAGTGGAGTCAACGTGTACAAATGTTATTGAAATGAGTCTTTTTGAGTTGTTTCAAGATTGAAACAAAAAGCATTGAGTTACTGTGCATATTGGAGTGAAAGGATATGAAACAATAAGATGAGAAGTTCAAATAGATAGAGAAGTATTAGAAAAACAGAGGATGGTCTCTGTGTCGACTTGAAAAAGAACCTTACCTTAAAAACTGTTACTCCACCCCTGCAATGTAAAGCAGAATTCAATTTTGCCAGAAATTACAGAAATAAGAAAAGGAATATAGCTTTAAATGATGATTGACTAGGGTATTTTTTTGTTCAATGAATGCATGACTCACTACTGATTCCAGAGCTGTTTAGTGACAGTGGTTACAAAATGCATCAAAGTCAGGGTTTCTGATCTCCGTACTGCATTAAAAATATGCAACAGATAAATGATTTAAAATATTTCATTTGTTATTATTTAAGATCAACATGCCCTGTCATACAGCAGAATTAGTACTTATTAATACTTTCTCTGTTTCCACACAGCCGAGGCAATGAGAACAGACTAGCACTACGACGACAGACCATTCTCCGGGAGAAGGGGAGGAGACAGGCCAGTCGAGGGCCAGCGTATATGTTTAATGACCACTCAACAAGTCTTTCACTTGAGGAAGAGCGCTTCTTGGATGCAGCAGAGTATGGAAATATCCCAGTGATTCGCAAAATGCTGGAAGAATGTCCCTCACTCAATGTAAATTGTGTGGACTACATGGGGCAGAATGCCTTGCAGCTAGCAGTTGCTAACGAGCACCTGGAGATCACAGAACTTTTGCTGAAAAAGGAGAACCTGTCTCGGGTCGGGGATGCCTTGCTTTTGGCTATTAGCAAAGGTTATGTTCGGATAGTAGAAGCTATCCTAAACCATCCTGCGTTTGCCGAAGGCAAGAGGCTTGCATTAAGTCCTAGCCAGTCAGAGCTCCAGCACGATGACTTCTATGCATATGATGAAGATGGAACACGGTTTTCTCATGATGTTACACCAATCATTCTGGCTGCTCACTGTCATGAGTATGAGATTGTCTACACTCTACTGAGAAAAGGGGCTCGCATTGATAGACCACATGACTATTTCTGCAAGTGCAGTGAATGCAACCAGAAACAAAAGCATGACTCTTTCAGCCATTCTAGGTCCAGAATCAATGCCTACAAAGGTCTGGCCAGCCCTGCTTATTTGTCTTTATCTAGTGAAGACCCTGTAATGACTGCCTTAGAGTTAAGCAATGAGCTGGCTGTGCTTGCCAACATTGAAAAAGAGTTTAAGGTGAGTAGAGGGATACTTGTTCTGACAGACACAGAATTACAACCTTCAGTCAAAGGTCTTCTGTTCCTTGAACAGGAGAACTTTGGAATTATCTTCATAAATCAGTAGGATAATGTGAGAGGTGGGATGGTTTTGTCACTTGTGCAAGCCAGATGAAACAGTTCTGCTCATACACTCAATATTTTCTCATGGTTGGACTGAAAAATTTTGCTCTCTTCTCACAATATTTTACAGTTATTTACTAAAAGGATTCTAAATAGTGTCCTTTTTTTAATATGCTGATTTTCTTTGCAGTTTCTATATATCTCTTAATCTCTTTTATTCAGTTATATTTGTCATAGAATCATAAACTCATAGAATGGTTTGGGTTGGAATGGACCTTTAAGATCATCTAGTTCCAGCCCCCCTGAGATAGGCAGTGACGCCTCCCTCTGTATCAGGTTGCTCAAAGCCCCATCCAGCCTGGCCTTGAATGCTTCCAGGGAGGAGGCATCAACAGTCTAGCTGGGCAACCTGTTCCATTGTCTCACCACCCTCACAGTAAAGAATTTCTTCCTAATATCTAGTCTAAATCTACCTTCCAGTTTAAAGCCATTTCCCCTTGTTCTGTCACTATCTGCCCTTATAAAAAATCCCTCCCCAGCTTTCAGGTACTAGAAGGTTGCTATAAGTTTTCCTTGGAGCCTTCTTCTCTTCTCTAGGCTGAAGAGTCCCAGCACTCTCAACTTGTTCTTGCAGGGAGGTGCTCCAGCCCTCTGATCATCTTTGTGGCCCTCCTCTGGACCTGCTCCAATAGCTCAATATTATTCTTGTGTTGGGGGCCCCAGAATTGGACACAGCACTTCACATGGGATCTCATGAGTGCAGGGGGCAGGATCACCTCCCTTGACCGGCTGGTCACACTTCTCTCGATGCAGTCCAGGCTGGATGTGGCTCTGGGCAGACTGGTCTAGTGGTTGGCAACGCTGCCCATGGCATGGGGTTGAAACTAGGTGATCTTTGAGGTCCTTTTCAACCCAGGCCATTCTATGATTCTATGATATGGTTGGCCTTCTGGGCTGCAAATGCGTATTACAAGCTCATGTTGAATCTTTCATCAACCATCACTCCCAAATCCTTCTCCTCAGCGCTATTCTCAAGCCATTGTCTGCCTAGCCTGTATCTGTGCTTGGGACCCAGGTGCAGGACCTTGCACTTGGACTTGTTGAACTTCATGCATGGGCCCACCTATTAAGCCTCTCCAGGATCCTCTGGATAGCATCCTTTCCCTCTAGCTAGCTGCATCCCTCTAACTACATCACTCAGTTTGGTGCCATCTGCAGACTTGTTGAGGGTGCATTCAATCCCACTGTGGTGGTTTCACACTGATGGGCAACTGAATTCCATCATTTCATTTAGTTGTATTATTTCAGACAGCAATAGGCTCACAAATATAAGCTTTTTCTCTCAGTAGCTGAAAAGTCAGAACTTGTGCAAACACAGGTAGTGTTAATGGTGGATTGCAGTTGTGACTTAACCCTGCAAGCAGCTTAGCTTCTCACAGCTGCCCCCCAGTGAGATGGGGGAGAAAAATGGATAAGGTACACGTATGAGAACTTGTGTGTTGACAAAAAGGCAGTTCAATACAAAAGCACAGATTATAATAAGATCAAAATTAATTCAGCTTAATTCAGAGAATGAAAGTCTGCCCCATGAAGTTTCTGGCAGAAATCCTTGGGATCTCAGTGGACTGATATTTCATCCAGTGCTTGCACTTACTGTTTAGAGAAGAGTATTTAAACCACATTCTCTTGTTTCTTTCACTTTAGCAGCTGCTGAAGATGAGAACAAAAGGACATGATTAACTTAAAAGGGAGTAAATTTAGAACAGAACAGATAAACATTTTTATACACTGTAAGTGCAGCCTGTTAAGTTCACAGCTATGTTGATATAAGTGGCATGTCTGATTTGTAGGGACTGTATAGCTCAATTTACTGCACTTGGAGTGACACAAGTTAAGACTGATAGAGATAAATAACATCATCATCTCAAACTGTCAGCAAGGATTGTTCTTCAAATGTATGCTGCAGTACACAATTGGCAGGATGAACTGGGAGCACAGAATTTGGCCCTGATGCTACTATGGAAGGAAATGGAGCTCACCAGTGAGAAAAGATGGACTGGTTCAGTGCACTGGCTTCTGCATCCTGCACTGCTACACTATGCGGAGCACCTCGCTCTGTGTGACCACTCAGCCCTGCATGACCTTTCTTTAGAGTTCCTCTTTTGCCACAGTTGTCTTTTCTGAAATTAGAACTCTACTTCCAGGATAGTATTGTGAAAGAACTGCAAATTAGATTTCGAAGTAGTGTCACTCAGCAGAAACAGGAGGCTGAGGAAGAGGCAGAGCTGTTGTACATCAGCCAATCTTTGCTGGAGACATCCATGTGCTTTAGGGCAGAGAGTAAGTGGATAGGAGCAATGAGGAGCAGGAGCACAGGACAGTGCAGGAGTTTAAATCACCATTTATTTAAAGTTTCACCAGAAGCAGACAGCTGGCAACATAAGGTTTGGTACATTTTTGCAAGTAATAAAACCACATCATGAATCTGGATAAATATCAAAGACTACGGAGTATATTTATATGTGCATTGACAAGTGATAACATTTACACTATTAACAAGTGGTAACATTTACAATATCAAGACAGGATGGGGGCTTGACTGAGGGCTACCTGGCTTTGGTTCATTGCAGACAGCACAAAGGTTATGTTTACAGAGCTGCAGGAAATGGACACTGTATTCTTATAGAGCCTGGGCTGGGCTGGGTTTCTGCCAGCCCACACCGCTACTCATATTCCAGCAATTTCTATAAAAAAACATCACTTTATTTTAGGACTTCAGTACTAAATCTTATTATCTGGCTAGTGTAGACTCTGTAAAAATGTGGATTTGATTAAAATATGCTACACATGTTAGTGTAATCAGTGCAAGAATATTTCTTGTGCATAGGTTAGCTGGCCATGGTAAATCTTTAGCTCCACCTAGAGTTTACCTGAGCCACTTAAAGTATACAAAAACTTGCCTAAATGAAAACAGAATTTAGTGGTAATACATCATTGTAAAATTCACTTGTTTTACACTACTTATGGAGTATTTTTTAAGGTAAAATTGAACATGAATCTGTGCTATAAACAGCAGAAAGTGGTGCTCTCTGGCGTAAATTCCTTTCTTTCAGACCTCTGTGGCAGTGTTACCTGGCACTATGTGCGTGTTGTGTTTGGTTACAGGCATTGTTCTTTTAAATGTTTTGCAGAATCATTCTTTATTAAAAGTAAATACAGAAAAAAATAGAGGACAACTTCTGAAGGAAGAGTGCTTGGACAGATGTGTGCAGTATTTCTGTATCAAGCGAGTAGTTAACTTAGGTTTCCTGAGTAATTTGGAAATTTCCAAGATTTTCTGAAAGCCATTTAATTTAGCTCTGGACAACATAGCCAAGCATGCAGCTTTAAAGCATACTGAACATTGCGGGATTGTTATTGTATTCCTTTTTTTTTTTTTTTTTTCCCATCTAAATTGTTTGCCCACCCTCAAGCAAATATCTGTCTGTAAGGATGGAGACGAATGCTGTCCTGCAGAGATGTGGCCTGGAGTTTTGAGAGGAACAGCTGTGGCCCAGTGCTGCTCTAACTGGATAAGATTCGTATTTAGTGTGAAGTCCTCTGCAACTATAATGACAACACACTGCTTTATTGTGTAATGAGGTGGAATGGAAAACTGCATTTTTATCAGTAAATGTCTGGTGTAAAGTAATGCCCCTAAAAAAGCCTTCTGAGTTTGTTTATCTGATGAGAAACAAACTCCAAATTATGATCTCAAAGCCTGATTTTCTGTCTGTTTTCAATTGTACACACCGACAGAAATCAGGTTGCAGTCTTTATCATAAGTAGTCTCAGCTCTCTTAGGGAGAAGTTAACAGTACCTTTTTGAGAAGAAGTGAGGCATGGGAGGAATAAGGATTATATTTGTTAAGGGGATAATGCATTTATCTGCCTTTGTAAATGCCTGTCCCCTCAGCCTCGGGGTGCCAAAGTTTGGCAAAAGAGATTTTTCTGAGCTGCTGAGGAGCCCTGAACCAGCTGTGTCGCATTCAAAGAATGAAGTACACACCTCCCTGGCTGCAGAGCTAAGGGCTGATTCTTTTTAGAGACTGCACATGTAAATTAATTGCAAACTGCCTTCTCAGTTCCTGAGGGCTGCTTTTTTAATTGATTGTGTTTACTATTTGCTGTAGAAGAAAACGTGTGGAATTCTCTGTGTGCCGCTGGCCATTCTGAAAAAACGAGTTAAACCAAACATTTTCCCTTGGCTCACATTAATGTCAAGAGACAGGATAACTGGGGGACAGGCAGAAGTTTCTGCATTTGTGACAGGGACAGTGAGACAGAGAGAAGCATGTGCTGCAGTTAACCATTTTGTCTGTTACCATGCATTTAAGTGGATGGAGGAAATAGTGGGCCCAAGGCGGCCATTTAATTGAGCATACTCGATTTGTTAGTGATGAAGTTCCCTGACTGGAGATACCTTCCCTGTGCTCAGCCCCTGACCAATCATCCTGCAGCAGTTTAAGATACCTAGGTAGCTCCAAAAGTAATGCCTCCAATTTCTTTTCATGGAAACTACAATTAATGCCAAGAGCACAATAACACTATTTGATGGAGAAAATTCTCAGCTACAAAACATTATTTGTCAGTGCAGTTACCACAATTAGCTATGTGTTTTTGCCAGTGATGAACAAGAGCCTGCACTCATAAAAATCTGCCCCAGCAGTGGTGACCCATTTCCATTGTTGCCACTGCTGAAATGCACTGCCCATTTGTCAGACTGCCCCTCTGCTGCCACCTGTCACACAGCAACAAAATGTAACAGAATGTTGATGAGAAGGTTCAGTCTCTACTGCCCTACCACCACCATCTGCCTCTGATGAAGACAGCCAACATAATAAAATAGGAGGCATTACTTTCAGGGCAGCCTTCATGTTATCATCCGTCCTGTCCTCCATAACCTTCCCTAAAACAATAAATGATGAATATACCTCAAGACAGCAAACTGTGAACAGAGCAGGAGCATACATTTCCTTTGACTACCTCTACCATGCAGCAGCCTTCCTGTGCCATGGGAGGGGCAGTGAGCATGGCTCCATCCCCAGAGCTCCTTTGTAACCCCACTGGGGAGATTTCAGCTCAGCAGCTGCTATTGATTGCAGCCATGGCAGTATTTCACAGAAGGGGGTACTGTTTTATCGTGCTCGCAAATGAGAAAATAACGTGATGGAGTTTGCTAAAATCTATTATGATGCTGTGTGCAGAGTGGAAATGGCAGCGGGCTAATTCTACAAAGTGTGAATGGGGGTATCTGGCTGCTCAGTAAACATTTCTGTAACATTTTAATAAAACTATTAATCTCAGCCAAAAAAAAAACACATTCTTCACTAGAATGGAGTATCACATCTGAATTTTGTTTGGAGAATACTGAAATACTTTGGAGACCACCATGGAGAAATTGTCTCCTCACATCCTATACTGAGGATCTATGTCCTGTCTCAGGCACTAGAGCTGGCAAGTATTGCTAACAAGCGTGTTAGTGTGCATATAAATACACATATTTAGAAGACATATCACAAGATATGCCCATACCAGTATAGTACAAAATAGTTACTTATGTAGGCCAAATTGTTTTATTCATAACTTTGTAAATGTTCCTTTTTTTTCATTTGGTATTCAGGTGTCAGACATCAGCCTAAATCTGCTCATCATAGCTCATGTGAAAGGGTACATAGGTTCATTCTTTGATTCTCTTTCATCTAGGAATCGCAAAAGGCTGCTTTCCCTCTAACTTTGAGGACATTTCACTATAACATGATTGAATACTAAATCTTATCTTAGATGCTGTTACAAAAAATGAAAGCCAGAGAGAAGGTGATATATTACTTACAAAAAATATCTTCCTGTACTGCCAAGAATTTAGGATTTGGGTTAATCTCTATAGTTATTCTTCTGAAGAAAGACAAATTAAATGATACAATAATAAAATACACATGTCACAGAAAGATTCATTTTATTATTATAGCTTCTTTCTTCTCTGTAGATAAATGACATTAAAGTTCTCTTGTCTGATAGATCTAAGCTATCTGGTTCACATTACTCTATTGAAAATATAAATCACAAACATGTAGTTATACACTGGTGTATATAAGTACTTGTCTGTGAATTTTTACATCCATCTAAGGGAAGTGAAATGTAAAATTCAGATGGAGTTCTTTAGTTTATCCAAGTAATTAACTGCTGTTGTTTTGTGGTTAATAAAGGACAAGCGTGTATGAAGAACACCCTCAGCAAACAAATTTGGGTGTTCTGTGTTAAATAATGTTTTGTCTTCCTGGCTGTGCATAAGATGGCACTTTGTATCAGGAAGTATTTAAAAGGAGGGGACTAAGCAGACAGAAAGAACCAGAGAAGAGAGAATGCTATGAAGATCAAATCAGAAGAGGTAGAAATGTGTTCCTGTAATAACACTATTCATAGAAATATACTTTGAACATGAAACTAGAGAAAGCATGGTAATGTTCTGTTTTGTTTCGTTTTGTTTTGTTATTCCTTTTGGGTTTTTTTGCATTCTCTTTTTTGGGAAAAATTACACTGTAATTCAATAATTACATCTTTAAGATAATTCCAAAAATCAGTAAATTAAAAGTAGTAAAAAAAAAAAAAGTAAAAATTAAAATATTGGAAGTTTTGGACGTATGCATGAGTATTTCTTTCTGAAGTTTTAGACAGAGGGCAGTATGTCTATACATATTATTTAGCTTTAGATTAACATCTACCTGTCTACCTACCTAATTCATCTTTTAGGACCCAAACACAGCTGCAAGCAAAAAGTTGTTAATGAACCATGGAGTACAATGATTAAAACCTCTTTTTCTGGTAGGATTCACACCTCCTGGTAAAACAAAAACGAATTGGTAATTGAAGCAATAATGAGTTGAATCTGCCATTAGAGAACGATATTTTGGCTAATTTGTCAGAGTCTATTGTCAGATGTTTGATCTAGAGAGTACTGAGTTGAAGTTAGAGATGTGATATTGGTGTACTACTGTTGAGGTGACTGCTGGAAAACAGCAGTGACGTCCTGTGTTTGCAAGCTAAGAAGTTGTTGGAAAATGACAGAGAATTCGGTAGGACTTTCAAGAATAATTTAAGGCCTAAGAAACAAAACATATTTATATAGTTCTCAAGTAAGCTGGAAGGTTGTTTAGTTGTGCTCCCTGTAGAATACTATTCTTGTCCAATTTTGTTACCTACTTTCCACATTTGAGCTAGTTATGTAGATTTCTGTGGTGAATAGAAAAATCATTTCCTCCATGCTGTACAACTCAGCTTAAACTAGTCATTAAAATAATGTTATATAATATTTCTAATTGTTTTTTACTTTGAATTGGCTCTAAAGCGAGTCTTGCAAAGTAACTCAGAGGTAAAAATTGACAATCTAGATATCCAAGGTGACCAAGATGAGATAAATATTACTCTTGATGAACATTCAGTGGAAGTAAAAAAATGCTGTTTAATTTCCAGAAGAAAAGTAAGATGCCAAAAAAAAACCCTATCGATTCTCACAAATGTGTAACTGGAATGCAAAAGTGTTCCTCTGGTAGGTCTAAACATCAAGTCATCTTCTTTCTTTCTCTCTTTTCCAGAATGATTACAAGAAATTGTCTATGCAATGCAAGGATTTTGTAGTTGGACTCCTTGATCTGTGCAGAAATACAGAAGAAGTGGAAGCTATTTTGAATGGTGATGTAGAGACGAGCCACAACAGTAATGGAGAACACGGTCGTCCCAGCCTTAGCCGCTTAAAACTTGCAATCAAATACGAAGTAAAAAAAGTAGGCAATTGTGTTATCAAACATAAGTGTCATCATGATGAAATTAAAATGTGGAATTACTAAGTGTTTATGTTTTGATAGCTTTAGGACATTTAAATGAACATTTGAGCTCTTCTGTCCAGTGTATTTTACAAACAAAAGAATCTTTGCCCCACACAACTTGTAATATAACGAAGCAGGTATGCGGGGTGGATGCTGGTCACAGTGAGTATGAAATCTAATGGTTCTGAGAAAATGTCTAGGTATATACCAAATGTTCAGATATTTACTTGCTTTTACTTTCAATCTAAAAGAAATAATATTAAGAGAAATAAATTTGCACTAATTTTGAAGCCTGAAAATGAATACTCAGAGAGTTGAAAATGTTTATTGAAACTGTGTGTCACAGAAAATGTGTATTTTTCTCCATGGTGATCAGAGACACAGTGTAAGAGAGACAGTGCAGTGGTTTTTGCTTCTAAAGAACACTCGGCTGCAGGCAATGTCAAAACCACAAATTATGATATCTTCTTTGGCTTACTTTCTACTGCCAGTTTAAGACTCTGATCTGCGCTTGAAATATGCTCAGTTGAATACAATCTGGCTGAGTTAGTGGCTGCATGAAGGGTCTAAAACTACCCAGGAGCTTCTTCTGGATAATACAGGTTGTAAAGTTTCAGATGATGTTTATGTAAACCAGAAGTTATGTATATGTGATTCTTAGAAATGCGGGACACAAGGCTTTGGCTCAGGAATGCACTTTAAAAGCAAGTTACCCTAAAGTAGGGCTGTCTTCTCTCAGAGCAGCAAGACCTTTGGCATTTTTTCCTACACAGTGAAATAGAAAATAAGCAACTTCTTATTTAAAATAAGTAAGTAAATAAATAAATAAATAAAAAGGGAATCAGAATGTGTGAAAATACAGCATGGACTCAATACACAGACCTAGTTTTTCTGGGAAGACTCGTAAATTTTTAACAGAAATTCAATTCATATCTCTGGGGCAAACCTTGAACATTTGTAGCAGTATTTACTGTGTTCATGAAAAGAAGAAAATCATTTTAATCAAAGAGCACCTACTAGCAAATGAATGTGAACATACAAAACATTTGAAAAGGAAAACTCACTAAAAAGAGCTGAAACAACTTGCAAAGGGCAGATACAACATTGATTTGGTCCTTCATAGTGTTTGAGTCTGTATCTTGCCTTCAGTGGAAGTTCTGTCTCCAGCTGGACACCATCAGGCACATTCTCTAGCCTGCTATGTATAAGGACCGTTCTTGCACCTTCAACCAGTCATACCTCAAATAATGAAATTTATTGTAGAAGAAATACTGGATTGAGTTAAACTTCTATCTGTATTTCCAAATTGAGACTTAAAATCTAATGTGCATAAGAGCCTAACTTTAATACTACCTTTGTAAGATCCTTACACTCTTGAGAAGTTTTAACAGAACAGAAGGTTACTGGTCAGACTTCTCAGTTTTGCAGTGTTCGCCCAGAAGATTCCATAACCAAGTTACAGATAGCCTTTATCCAATGTCCTACCAAAATGACACCTATATTCCTACATCAGCTGAAAAAATGATATTTTCCACCTTAGTATATGAAGATATAGCATTTTTTTTTCTTTTATGACCAAAGACTATACCATCATTTGCAGAACAAAAGACTTTGTTTTGACATTTCTGAAGTTCCAACATGAAAATTTTAACTTTTGGAAACAAGTGGAGTTTGAGCAGATAAAGATGATGGATTATTACACTGAAGTGGAAATTAATAGTCTGTAATGGAACAGTGTCAATAAAATTAAACTGTTTTAAGGCTAATGCTTCTATTGTTGCTGATAGCGATGTGCCTGCACACTGGGAGATTGTGCTCATAAAAAACTTTTCTCTTGTAGCCTTGTTAGTGCTCCTTTGCATATTTGTTGAATTTTTTGCTATTCCCACAGTCTTAACACATTTACTATAGCTGCTATTTTAATCAGAATCATTTTGATAATAATATACTTCTGCTGTGCTCCTTCTCTTCTTTATAGTTTGTAGCACATCCAAACTGCCAGCAACAACTTCTTTCCATCTGGTATGAGAATCTGTCAGGTTTACGGCAGCAGACTATGGCGGTGAAGTTTCTGGTTGTTCTTGCCGTTGCAGTAGGACTGCCATTCCTTTCAATGGCTTACTGGATTGCTCCTTGCAGTAAGGTCGGTTGGTAGAATCTTTTAATGACTTTTTATTAATGTGTATATCATCTGCATGTAGATTCCTGACTGGTAGTGTTGAAACTACTTTCATGATCAAATAGTCCGTGACAACTCTGTTATTTCAACACTGAATTATGAATATAATGGCCTCAGGGATGTATGTTCTGACAATTGTAATTATGATAGGCAACTGTGTGTGTTAAACACAATGTATATTAAGTTAAATAAACATAGTGGAGCAAGAAATGTATTGTAATAACTGTAGTTTATAAACACTGGGTCAAGATATTCTTCATTTAGTTGTTACATTAGTAGTCAAACACTGAGGATCTTCATTTTTTATTGACATAGAGCTAGACTAAGCTTAAGCTGTGTTGACTCATTAACTCAAAGGCAATTTTATCTTTGATGATTAAAAATTAATAGGTAAAAATCATCAAAACATTGATGTCAGAAATTATCGTCATTGATTTTCTAGAAGTCAAGGTGAATGATGCTGGTTTTTCAAGATGATGCTTGTACTCATTATATTCCATGAAGTTCTTAAAGCAGCTGCTCAGCCTCCCCTGCATCCATTTACAACTTGCAGTTGTTTGGATTTGGATGCTACTACTATACATGCTTGAATGATGCATATACTGTGGAAGGCCTTTCTGCTGGAGATGGGTTACAGTCTCTGACCTCTCTAGAAGTTCTTCTGAAACTCTATTTCAGTTAGTCACTATCCATTGCAAATGGACACTGACTGAAGTTTTCCTCTGAGAGCATATTAGAAGGAACAAATGGATCTTACAGGGCACAGTATAACAGCCATTATTTTAGCAGGCCAAATCCAGTGTGCAGATGATTCCAGGGGAAAAGAAAGGTCAGTTGAAGACCCAAGTATTTGCTTTTCATTTTTTCCCTTTTACTTTTCTGTGATAGGAAAAAGTTGGGGCCTCTTTGTTTTGCCATGTTTTTCATTTCTTTCAGTCTGGCCAATAAAAATCAGTAATGTCATTTTCACATTCCTAAGTAGTGAATAGGATTTTTGTGAGTGCTTTGGTCTTAAAATTCACCTTGAAATTCAACATACTTCAGTAATTGTTTTTCAACCATAGCAGTGACTTATCTATTTGTCATTTCCCCTTTTCCGTGATTTATTGGATCTTCAAGCTATCTATCTGAACTGTCATACATTCTATAAAAGCTATTTCAGAGTAGCTTTTTAATGTCAAGTTGCAAGCAAAAACATCCTTTAAGTTTCACTTCATTTGTTGCATTTTAATAATCTCCTGCTGTCATCTGTGTACATGTTTAATTGGTTTTGTTTCATTATATTCTGCAAGTGTAAAATACAGTCTACCTTTTTACCAGTTGTGATTTCTTTTCTAAGATTGTGTCTTAGTTTCAGCTGGTGATCCACTTGGAGGCTCCTCAAAGTATTTATTCTGCTTTTCTAGCTGGTAATTCAGTGTAACAACAGAGATAATTAACCCAAAACTTCTCATATACTATTTAATAGCATGACATTTTGAAAGACTAAAAATTATTTTCAGGTTTATCTGAGACTCTTTATAATGTCCAAGCTGTTCAGCTATAATTAATAATGCAATTTATATTTTTAATGTTATGAATTAATACGTAATTTCTTCAGCCTCTGGCCAAGGTAGAGGATCTGAATTTGACATACAATCTTCTTTAACTGTTCCCAGCCCTTGGGATTGGGATTTTTGAAGTATTAATTTGATCAGTCCCTGTTTATTTCTAAAAGCACATTCTGTGAGTTATACCCATACTTCTTTTGCAGTGTGGCAGGGCAAAAGAAATCAAATTTTGATGTGCATTACATGAGTAGCTGGGAAACTGTCCCAGTAAAAAAGCATTGGCATTATCCCATTTTGTTACCAGGCCTCTTTTCCGTTGTGACACATGTACTACTCAGAGTCCTATTTTATCTTCTCTATAACAATGCCATGCTCTGTAGGGTTGTGTTAATCATTGTTTCTTCAGATATATGGGAGAAACAATGTGAATCGCTGACTCCAGTCCTCAGCAATTTCATGTTACCCCTATACAGGGGGTAGACAGAACCACAGTGTAAGTGTTATATACGGATCTAGAATCATAGTATCTTAAAGTGTCCTGAGTTGGAAGAGACCCATGAGGAACACTGAATACAGCTCCTGACTTCACGCAGGGCAACTGAAACCTCAACCAATGTATAAAACACTCTCCAAAACAAAGACCGTAGCACAAAGAATCAGAAACCTGCAAAAGCACTTAAGTTACAGATTGAGACCATGCCCTTGGTCTCTGCAATGGCAAACAATGCGTTCCGTCAGACCCTCAGTGGAAGTGCATTAAACAGAGTTTAGCTTATAGAAATGTCTCAGTATCCTGAAAGATTATGCTGTGTCTTTATATTTTTTCTCTTTACCTTATTCTTATTTTGTGGCATATATGCTCTCCCTAAGAAGACTGCAAATTTTAAAAGTGCCATTACAAGTATTTCCTGGCTCTCTAAGTAGGAACATCATAATAACTTCCAGGTTTTGTGTAATCACTTCAACTGTAGTCAGTCCTACCTCCAGGGAGTTTTTTGCTATCTATTGTAAAAATACTTTTATGTCTCTTTTGAAAGCAGTGAGGGGCTAGGAGTTCAGTCCTTTAAATTTAGTGGTTTTTAGTCAAGAGTTATATTAATATTACTTCCTTCAATATATATATATTTTTTTTCTCTGGCTGTGACTCTTTCTGGCATCTGTCTCCTAATCTGTCTTCATTTGTAAACACAAATTTAATACATTTAAAAGGGCACCTTTAAGTGTCAACGTACTTTATCATTTTCCAACTCTGCTTTATTCTTTGTTGTTCACAACTGTTCCTTGCTAGCTTGAAATAGAATCTTTTCCCATGATGAACACCTTCTCTCTTTGTAGGAAACACAAAACAATTGGTTGTTGAAGATCATTTCATTAGGCTGAAGAAATGTTTATTTATTTATTTATTTATTTTGAGTGAGAAACATAATGTAAGGAATGGATTTGCAAAATAACATATAAAGGAGAAAGATCAAATTTTGTGCCTGCTAACCTTGACAGTGTTCCTTCAAGAGTATCTTCTTTATATGTATCTACTTTTCTTAATGTGTTTGATACCTTACCATTGCATCCTTATTCTTTCTTTCTATGAAAGTTGATTGTAAAGTCAAAAATATTCTGTTTTTGCTATTGAAAAAGTGTAACAAAAATACTTGAAGTGATAATTTAACTCTTTGCCTTCCTCTCCCTTTTCCTGACCACAGATAGTAATATATTTTGTCTGGGATCTGTGATACTTACTTTCAATTCTTACCATGAGATTTTCGTCACAAGGCTAAAAGAGTATTTTCCTACTGTTGCCAACTAAGTGAACTAGCTAAGACTTTTGCTATTTTTACAGGCACTTTCAAGACATCTCCTCTAGTAAATAACCACTAAAAGTTCAGCCTTGCATAAGTCTGTATGGAACTTTTAGGTTTTTTAGTACTGCACTACACTGTTATGCAGTAGCGCTTAGTCATCGAGAGCAGAGAATGTTTCCATCAAAGGAGTCAGGAAGGATATAAAGACACTACAGAACTATAAACATACCCTCTTGAGGCCTAGTGACATTTTTTAAAAGGGGGAGTAAGTTGAAAAAACTGCAAAATAACCGCCAAATTGTGCATCATGAATGTTAGGAAACAGAATTCTTTAGTCATAATGTGCTCCTGGTGATAATTTAATGCTTTTAGTAAGCGTCAAAATCCCATTTTCTTCATTACCTCATAAAGATCACTGGAATGTACATTTGAAATATATTTAACAACTATAATAAATACTTCTCTTGATTACCTATAATAGACATAAAGATGCCCCAAAAGAATTATAGAATTATTTCAAAACACTGAGCTAGAAACACATATATGGTGAAAGTCAGTAACAAAATTATTCCTCTGGAGACAGCAAATAAGGAGAAAATTTTAAATGTGGTTGTCAGCGTAGAATCATGGTACAATTTCTTTCCAAATCTTTGTTCCTTTCTGTTATTGAAACATATATTTCTCTGTGTTCCTGTTCCTTTTATTCATTTTTCTTATTTTGGAAGAAAGCAATGCAATATCTTTTTGTTTTATAATCTCTCTTACAGCTGGGAAGGATAATGCGTGGACCATTTATGAAGTTTGTAGCCCATGCAGCTTCTTTCACCATTTTTCTTGGTCTACTTGTCATGAATGCAGCTGACAGATTTGATGGCACCAAGCTCCGGCCCAACGAAACTACAGGCAATGTAAAGCAGCTATTTAGAATGAAAACATCCTGTTTCTCATGGATGGAGATGTTAATTATTTCTTGGGTAATAGGTAAAGATTAATTTTTCCTTAAATTTGTCTTGCTGTGATTTCATTGAAGCTAGACTCAAATTAATCCTTTGCTATTAAAGATTAATATACAAATTTGAACAAAGTGAATTTAGTCAAATGGTTGCATTCCCACACTGGCCTCATGTTTCTTACTAGATGTCAGTAGGCCTTTACATGTGCCTTGTTAATCACTAATATTCAGGTAAAGGACTTAGGCAAAAACTGCATGTCTGATATGAATGAATGAATGCAGTTTTATGAATAGCTTATTCATATGAAAGGAAATTATCTACCAGTTTTCTGTTGGTTTGTTTCTTTGAATCACGTTGTGTCAGCATCCATGGGGGAAGATTTCCACATCTGTGGGTCAAGATTGTTGTGTCCAGTTCTCCATTTCTGCTAATATTCTCTCATGTTGCAAGTATTTCCTCAGAATTAATACTACATATAGCTTAATGAATTATTATTTGACTAAAGAGAATCAGAATATAGGCTGCACAGTACCCAGTGGTAGACTTTTTCCATCCAGCATAGGAATGAAGTGTAAGCTATGAAAAGTATTCTGAGCTGACCCATTCAATTCTGTGATGTAGTACTATTTAACAGAAAAAGCTGAGCAGAGTCTCTCGAAAATATTTTAGCTGTCTGATTCAATTTCTTTAATCACTCCCATTTATAAGAAAGTGAGGAAGGAGGACCTGGGGAACTACAGGCTGATGAGCCCCACGTCCGCGCCTGGGAAGATCATGGAACAGATCCTCCTGTAACACACGTTGAGGCACATGAGAGATGAGTAGGTGATCCATGACAGCCAGCATGGCTTCACCAGGGGAAGGTCATGCCTGGCCAATCTAGTGGTCCTCTATGGTGGAGTGACAGCATTAGTGGACAAAGGGAGGGCAACTGATGTCATCTACCTGGACTTGTGCAAGGCCTTTGACATGGTCCCCCACCATATCCTTGTCTCTAAATTGGAGAGATATGGATTTGAAGGAGAGACTATTTGATGGATAAGGAATTGGTTAGAATATCACAGCCATAGAGTTATTATCAGTGACTCTGTCTCCAGGTGGAGGCCAGTGACAAATTAGGTCTTGGACTGTTACTCTTTAGCATCTTTGTCAGTGACATAGATGATGGAATCAAGAGCACCCTCAGCAATTTTGCTGCTGACAGCAAGCTGAGTGGTGCAGTTGACATGGCAGAAGGAAGGAATGCCATCCAGAGGGACCTTGATAAACTCAAAAAGTGCACCTATGTGAAGATAATGAGGTTCAACAAAGCAAAGTGCAAGATTTTGCACTTGGATTGAGTAATCCCAAGTATGTATACAGAGTGAGAGAAGAACTTGACAGTAGCTCTGCTGAGAAGGACTTAGGGGTCCTGGTTGATGAAAAACTTAACACAGGTCAGCAGTGTGTACTTGCAGCCTGGAAGGCCAATGTTATCCTGGGTAGCACTGGAAAAAGGGTGGCCAGATGGACAAGGGAGATGATTGTCCCTCTCTAATCTGTCACTGTGAGGGCCCAGCTTGAGTACTGTATCCAGGTCTGGGGCCAACACAGGAAAGATGCAAAGCTTTTGGAGAGGGTTTAGAGGAGGGCCATGAAGATGATCAGAGGGCTGGAGCACCTCTCTTATAAAGACAGGCTGAAGGAGTTGAGCTTGTTTAGTCTGGAGGAGAAGAGAGGTCTCCCTCTCTCTCTGAGGGAAGACCTCATTGCGACCTTCCAGTATTTAAAGGGAGATAATAAACATGAGGGAAATCAACTTTTTAGATGAGTTGATAGTGATAGGACAACAGGGAATGGTTTTAAAAAAAGGAGGGAAGTGTTAGATTAGATTTCAGGTGGAAGTTTTTCACTGAGAGAGTGGTGAGGTACTAGAACAGATTTCCCAGAGTCTGTGGATACCCCATCCCTGAAGGTGTTCAAGACCAGATTGGATGGGACCCTGTACAGTCTGATCTAGTACTTGATCTAGTGGCTGGCAGCCCTGCCTGTGGCAGGGGGATTGGAACTTGATGATCTTTGCAGTGCCTTCCAACCCAAGCCATTCTATGATTCTATGATTCCAGTGAGGTTTAGTTGCACAAATGTTTTAAGGATCTAGGTTCTGGTTGTTAATTGAGTAGTATGGGAGAGTTACTTCCAAGCTGAACAAAATCTGTTTCCATTCATGAACTCAGACAATTAAAAGTTTGTGCTTTTATGAGCTCTATCTTTGTTTGAAATTGGAGCTGTTTTTACATCAACTGATTCATATAACCTTAAAAGACATTGACAATTGTTAATTATTTCATCAGATAGCTGTATAAATGAGCATGACTGTGTTTTGCATATATAACACTTAGATTTCCAAATATTCTATAAGTGTTTAAATTTGATAATTAGAGAATAAACAGTTTTTTTTTCCAATTTGAATGTATAGTTTTCTAATTTAATCTATTTATTTTATTTCTGTCATGCAGAATTATTTGCTGACTTATGAAAAATTAATTCAGTGCATACAGATGTAGCATTGAATTTATTTACTATAATTAATATTATATTAAAAAGGATAAAAAGATTTTTCAGCCAATTTGGAAATGCAAAAAAATGGTAATGTTCTAGTTTTGTTTTTTTATTTGCTCAGGAATTCTAAAAATTTAATTCATGATTAAATATTTTTTTCTTGAAAAGGGGAAGGATTTGCTCAATAAAAAGGATGCCAGAAATGATACTATATTCCTACATTTATTTTTTTAGAGCTATTATTTAATAATTAATATTAGGAATCAAACAGATACTTTCCCTGCTCACAAAGCATTGGATCTGATTCCTAGCTGCATGCTCATTTGTCACACAGGGTCCTCTGCAAATGAGAATATGTGAGTTCTGCTACTAGTTCTGCTACAGTTATATGATCATGCCAGAGAATTTCTGCTCTTTCAGTCTCTTTCTGTGTTCATAACAGATGGACAAACTCACTTTCCATTCTTTTATTTGAAAGCTTTTGGAGTAGAATAGGCAAAAACAGTATGAAAGACTGCTATTATTACGCACATGAAGAGGAACTACTGACGTGTATGTGAGTGAACAGGTTCAAAGCTTTTAGTGTCTATTCAAGCTCCCAAAGATCAAAATGGTTTTGATTTGATTGCAACCAAGGCATACCCTGTACATAATAAAATATCCTATAAAATGAACATGAAGTTAAAAGAATACACTACTTTTTCTGTTCTGTTTTACCAGGCATGATATGGTCTGAATGTAAAGAAATTTGGTCCCAAGGTCCAAAGGAATATCTTTTTGAATTATGGAATATGCTTGATTTTGGTATGTTAGCAATTTTTGCAGCATCATTCATAGCAAGGTTTATGGCATTTTGGCACGCGTCCAGAGCCCAGAACTTGGTTGATGCAAATATGAAGGATCTGTCAAGTCCAACACTGGAACCCAACATAAAATACTACACCCTGGGTGAGTTGAATGCATTTGGTTAAAATTTATTGATAGATTTTCTGTTAATTAGTACATTAAGGAAGAAATGGATATTGGGGTGCTAGTCAACAGCTGTCTGAACATGAACCAGCAGTGTTCCGAGGTGGCCAAGGCCACTGGTATTCTGGCTTGTAACAGATACAGCGCAGCTAGCATGAGCAGGGAGGTGATCATCCCTCTGTACTTGGCACTGGCATAGCCATACCTCAAGTTCTGAGTTCAGTTTTGGGACCATCATTACAGGAAAGACACTGAGGCCCTGGAGCATGTCCAGAGAAGGGCAATGAAGCTGTGAAGGGTTTGGAACCCAGATCTTATGGGGAGCAGCTGAGGGAACTGGGATTGTTTAATCTGGAGAAGAGGAGGCTCAGGAGAGACTTTAGTGTTTTCTGCAACTACATGAAAGGAGGTTGAGGTGAGGTGGGGGTCAGTCTCTTCTCCCACATGACTAGTGATAAGACTAGAGGAAATAGGCTCAAGTTGTGCCAGGGTTGGTTTGGGTTGGATGTTAGGAAAAATTTATCCTCTGAAAGAGTGGTCAGGCACTGGAATGGGCTGCCCAGGGAGATGGTTGAATCACTGTCCCTAGAGGTGTTCAAGAAACATGTATATATGGCACTGAAGGACATGGTTTAGTGGATATGGTGATGATGGGTTGCTGGTTGGATTACATGGTCTTAGAGGTCTTTTCCAACCTTGATGATTCTATCATTCTATGATTTTATGATTTTATGATTAGTTCCACAATGTACTTGTTAAAGAAATTTTGACCTGTGCTTCTCTTTCTCGTCCCTAGTGTGCTCATACATCTTGGGAACAATTCTAGATATCAAGCACTGAAATAATCTGAATTCATAAATTTTACATTATTTTAATCCTGATCATTTAATCTTTTCAGTCACACAGTGTTATCCTGCAAACATTTATATTGGAACAACTGAGAATAAGATGTATGCAATTTAATGAAGGGGGAGAACTAGGCAATGAGATGTACTTTTTTTGCCAACGTAAGCAGTGTATCTTTAACTACAGTTGAATACTTTGTTCAGAGACTCTATTATAGTAATATTTTTAATATTTCAATAAGAAATAAACATGTTAGTAAACTTGCTTGTCAAGAAGTTGCAGCTTTATTTTGCACTTGAGCAGCACTGAGCAATTTTTTAAGTGCGTGTGTGTACACTTAAGCCTGCTTGGAGAATATCTCTGTATGGTAAAACTCTTGTCTATGGTAATAATGTATGTATTGTAACAGCCTATTAGGAGACCTGGAAGATATCTGACTACTAACCCATACCGAATCATCTTCCATCTTTGCTTTCACTTATCTGAAAAAACTGAGGTAAAGCTTACACAGCTATGTCTGTTTATAGAGAAAGGGACAGTATTTTTATACAGATAAAAAATACAGATACATCACGTTTATACAGATTTCTAGGCATTTACATTGAGTCACTCAATGAACAAAACAATCTGCACATGTTCACAGGAAGCACACAGCAGTTAAGAAATTGAATGATTGTACTGAGACTTGCTATGTCTAAAACCACAGTCATTCATTTCATTGTCATGACATGTGAATATGGGCAATGCAGTAAGTTCCTTGAAGAAGGACATTTTTGGACATATGGAGGAGATTTTGAAGCATTGTTGCTCAGCATCATTGAGAATGGATAAAATATAAAGCTATTCAAATAATTGACTTGTATTAAATAGTTATTTGTTAGTTAAAAGCTCAGAATAGTACTTTTTCAAGAAGTCAGTGGTTGCCTTCATTTCTGTATAAATCACTTATTTTCTGGCTTCTACAGGAGAATAAACACACAATGACAACATTCTCCTGGGAGGTATGAAATCCATGCCGGATTAACCTCTTCTCTTTCTATGAAGCACAATTGTGAATTGAACTTAAGCCTCCTGAACTTAAGTATCCTGAAGGATATTGCTTTGGGTTCTCATTCTGACATTTTTCTAAAAAGATTTATTTAAGTACAGATTCAAATTTGAATGTTCCCCCACTTCAGATGAATGTTTCCTATCAAATGGCAATACCACTGTTCACTCACTCATAGAATTATAGCATTGTAGCATCATAGAATCATGGAATCATAGAATGGCTTGGGTTGAAAAGGACCTTAAATATCATCTAATTCCAACCCTGTGCTGTGGGCAGGGTTGTCACTCAGTGATTCAGAGAGCCTTCAATGAACTTACACAACTGGATTGCTTCAGAAGAAGGGTTTAGTAGAAATGATGATAGAAAAGCTGAACTTAAATTCAGTAACAGATTGGGAAAGTCCAAAACAGTCCAAGAAAGGTACTTTAGTGATCATACAGACTGTTTAAATTGCTTGCCTTTCATTTATAATCAGTGGAGATCTATTAAGTACAGTAAGTGGAGCCAGTATCCTACCTCTACGTTAATCTTAATCAAGTATCTTCTTTTTACTTTTATTTCTGGTGACATCTTCATGTAAGGCATTCACTGAGACTGTGAAGAGGTGGGCAACCACTACTAGCACTATTTGAGCACTATTGAGTTATACATGGCACACTGAAGCTAGATGAATAACTAAGTATTCACAACTCTTGGTGTCTTCACTTACAGGAGGACACTGGTTTTCTACGTGGTTTTTAAGTTCAAAAGGGTAAAAAATAACTGCTCCTTACTTTTAGTCAGCAAAGTTCTATACTTTTTTTGCTAATGAAAATAGCTGAACACTCATGATGCAATGTACACTAAAGGAAAAAATAAAATGTAGATTGTACCTTGACCACTCCAAATATGCATCGCCCCATTGAATTCAGATCCAATTTGCAATTATTCTGGTTCATTGTTATGCACCTGAAAAGAGCACTTCAGTGAATAGCCTAGGGTGAACTTCATATGCTAACAGAAATTCTCATCTTTCATTTCTAGCCAGAATCAACTGGGATCCGTCTGATCCGCAAATCATATCTGAAGGCCTGTATGCGATTGCAGTAGTGCTGAGTTTCTCCAGAATAGCTTATATCTTACCGGCCAATGAAAGCTTTGGACCCCTGCAAATATCACTTGGCAGAACTGTGAAAGATATCTTCAAGTTCATGGTGATATTTATCATGGTGTTTGTAGCTTTCATGATAGGAATGTTTAATCTCTACTCCTACTATCTGGGAGCAAAACAAAATGAAGCATTTACAACGTAAGTACAACTGATTAAACTTTAATGATTGTGGGCTGTTTTTTAGAGGAAAGATAGTTGATTGCATTGTATATATTACGTTTACTAATTCTTGTATAAGTTTATAATTGTTTTTAAAAATCAATTTATGTTGGATTAAGTAGTTATTTTCTCTCTTGTATGTTAGCGAATGAGCTCTTAATCCTGGGCCTGCAGGACAGATCCTGCTGTAAGGGCAGTCAGCATTACAACTTCAAAGCACAGCATGGTGGCTCCTTGCAGCATGTAGCAGCTGGTTCCTCAGTCAGCTGCCACTGTCCTCTCACTGAAGGAGGCTGATCACTACAGTGTCATACACACTATAAAATACTTCTCATTTAATTCAGTCAGTTCTGTATATTCTTACTGGCCAAAGGTCTAAGCCATCTGTCTCTCCATGGTTTCCTGTGGCAATAGATTGTTCTATCTTGGGAGGAAAAAGTGTACTTTTGTTATCCCATTATTATTTTTTCTTTTCTACCATAAGAAATGGAGTTCTGAATTTACTCTTTCTGTCTCTGAGGACTTATTGTGTGTAAATTTGTTATGACATCTTATTTCTAACTGTGGTTTTAAGATAAATCACTTGAATGAAAACTCATTCTTTTCCACGCCCATTTCATTTTGGACTGTAATGGTATTCAAGCTGTAGCAATTACAAAACATATGCAGCCAAGAAATAAACTTGGACAAGAGGGAAATTTTTTTTACTAATTTTCTTATTATTAGTAGTAAAAGCTCAGCTTCAGGATTTCAGTGTGAAGGACACCTTTTTTGAAAAGTACTGCTTTGCAGTCAGAGAAGCTGACGTCACAGTTTCAGAATACCATTGATATTAATGGTGTAATAATTAATACCAATTATTACCATTACAAACTGTTCATGCAATTATAATGAAGTGTGTAAAGGTTAGTAATTTTTGTTATTTATGTTAACATTACAGGCAAGTATGTAGCATATAGAATGCAGTTGTTTACAATGAATCATTCTAATATTCTTTTGAGGCTGTGCATATAATTCCTTAGCCGAATCAAATTTTTTATTGTCATTCTTAAATATTAGGAATTATATTACATTATAGAACAGCATATACATATCAAATCAAATAGACAACTTTTTCTGCATAATTTTACGGTGGACGAATTGTACATTATGTTAATAGAAAATTTTATACTCTATCTAAAAACAATTGCTGGCAATTTGTACACTAAGGCTCTGCAGTTGTTCAGTAATGTGCATGTGTTCAATTTTTCCTTTCAGTGTTGAAGAAAGTTTCAAGACGTTGTTCTGGGCTATATTTGGACTTTCAGAAGTTAAATCAGTTGTTATCAATTATAAACACAAGTTCATTGAAAATATTGGCTACGTTCTTTATGGAGTCTATAATGTTACCATGGTCATTGTCTTACTGAACATGCTTATTGCCATGATCAACAGCTCATTCCAGGAAATTGAGGTAAAAATTCAGTTTGCTATGAAATAGTTTTACATCTGATTGTCTACATCTCCTGGAAATGCTATCTAGTTGTCATCTTATATAAGAAAAATAACACAGGATTTTGGAATGTATCACTCAAAAATATTAATTCCAATGTTCATTTTTATTATAAAATACCTGGAAATTGCTCAGCTGCTTTTGCTTGAGGAAGTAAGAACTAGACTGGATCAAGGAACTGCTACTGAACTGTCTTAGGGTCTTAAAAAGGATATGCTGTATTGTGCAACTTAGTAAATCTTCCCTACACCTTGTTTGTAGTTACTATTTGAGTAGTGAATAGTGTCCCTCTTGCTGCAAGGATGTTTTCATTCCTATGCCTTGACCTTGCCAGTCTAAAACATACTGTTTCCTTCTTTACTTTAAACAACCATTTCTTTAGTCCTCTGCAGTGAACAAAACTTTGACAAAGTAAACAGCAGAGCTACTGACAATCAGCATGACCCTTTGCATGCCATGCACTAAAAAGATCTAAATGATTATCACTGCTTTGAAAAAAAAAAAAGAAGCATGTCTCCAGAGGCTAGCCCATCCCAGCCTTTTCCAGATGATGCTTTGTGACAAAGCAGCATGCTCAGGTTGTTAGATGCTGATCTGGTCCCAGGATCTGGGCTCTGGCTTGAGGTCACAGCTTAAGCAAGAGCAGCACACGTTCTCTAGGGAGTTTCAGACTTCTCTGACTAAGAGGACCACAGAACAAACAGTCAAGTTCAGAGCAATAAAACCCAGACTGTTATCCATAAGCACTGTAAATGAATAGAAACAGCTTCTAAAACCAGATACAGCTATATTGAGTCATGTCCTTGGGCTTGACCTCATTTCTTTCCGCAGAATGGACTTCTCTTGAACTTTTATCTTGAGCTCTGCAGAGAAGGACCTAGGTGTCCTGGTGGTTTAGAGGCTGACCATGAGCCAGACATGTGACTTCATGGTCAAGGGGTGAATGGGCACAAACCGGAATAAGGGAAGTTCCATCTGAACTTGAAAAACTGTTACTTTGAGGTTGACAGAGCACTGAGACAAGCTTATTGAACAAGCTATGGAGATGCCTTTTCTGGAGATATTTAAAACCAGCCCAGACACCTTCCTCTACAACCTGCTGTAGGGGACTGTCCTTGGAAGGGGGATTAGATTAGGTGGTCTGCAGAGGTTCACTTCCAACTCCTACAATTCTGTGATTTATACAAAGGAGTAAAATAAGTGCTTTGACCATTATAAGTGTTAAACATAAATTGTGATGATGATAGCATACCTGATTTAATCACATTTTTAAGCAAGTGGAAGGAATTCAGGAAGAATCCCCTAATCTTTTATAAGCTCGTGCTTAAAGTCAAAATTATCTTAGTCAAAATTTTGATACTATATACTACTATTTCTTCTTCACAAAGAAAATAATAGATTAAAGAAGACCAGTAAAATAAGAAATCAGCGCTCACTTTCTCATTGAGCGTTTTACATTTATGTTAGCATAGTAAATGAAAAAGAAAAATCCTAAATACAACAGAGTGCCAAGCAAATGACTACTCAGTCAATCCCAAGAGTATGAAGTTGAATGTTGCCATGTTTTTTTCATTAGGCATTGTACTGTGTGTTTTTAAGTTTTAATTCTTATTACTCTTACTCTTAGAGCACGAGCAAAAAGTCTTCATGTTGCTGTAATGCAGAATATTAGCACTCATTCTTCATTAACCTATGTCTAAATCAAAGCTACTTCTTAAATTGCATTATTTTAAATGTATTGATAACAGTTCAGTTATTTATAAGTGATTTTCACATATTATAAACAAGCTCTTGATCTGTTTGAAATTAAATTCAGCAAACTGCATTAAAAGCACACAACATTACCTAGAGCATCTTCAATAGTAAAGATGCTATTAATACATATTAATAGTAATGTTTCTGTTTTTCAGGATGATGCTGATGTAGAATGGAAATTTGCAAGGGCTAAACTTTGGTTTTCTTACTTTGAAGAAGGGAGGACTCTTCCAGTACCCTTCAACTTAGTACCAAGTCCGAAATCTTTGCTGTATCTCTTACTTAGACTCAAAAAATGGATCACTAAACCATTTATGTGCCAAAAGAAAAGCTTCCAGGAAGACGCAGAGATGAACAAGGTAATTTTATAGTACATATACTGACTACTAATTTCAGAAGATAGAAACAAGTTTCCATTGTCAGTGTTGATCATTTTTTTCTGATAAATTTCCTGATCTGCTTCGTCCAGACTGAAATCAGTCACTAGGTACAGGCTGAAATTCTTACTTTGTTTTTTAAAATGAATATTTGTCCACTTCTATAATCAGTTAAGTTCCAAAATAACACTGTAAATGTACAGTTCTTCCTGTTTTCTGTCACAGAATCAGAAAACACTCAGCAGTGTCTGGTCCAACTGCCTCCTCAGTTCTGAGGTCAGACCAGGCTGCTTAGGACTTCATCTAGTCCAGTCTTGAAAATCTCCAAGGACAAAGACAGCACAACCTGTCTGGGCAGTCTTCCATCCAGGATGAACTTCTCTTGTTTCAGGCTGAACAAGCCCAGATTCTTTAGCCTCTTCTGATAGGGAAAGTGATTTAGCCCCCACCATCTCTGTGGTTCTCTCCTAAGCCTGACGGGTGCACTCCAACACTTCTTCTGACACCTGGCCATTGGTAAAGATACTGGGAACCAATAATGAGTGTTGTCCCTCGAGCGTCCGTACTTGTACCAGTAGCATACGATATCTTCATCTATGACAGAGATGGTGGGATCGAGTTCACCCTCAGCAAGTTTGCAGATAACACCAAGGCGAGTGGTGCAGTTGAGATGCAAGAAGGAAGGACCAGAGGGACCTGGGTAGGCTTGGAAAATGGGCACTCATTAAGTTCATAAAGCTGAAGTCCAAAGTCCTGCACCTGGGCCAGAGCAGTTTGCAATGTCAGTACTATCAACAAAGAATAGATTTGAGAGCAGCCCAGCAGAGGACTTGGGGTTACTGGTGGTTGAAAAACTGGAAATGAGCTGACAATATGCGCTTGAAGCCCAGATAGCCAGTAGTGGCCTATGCTGCATCAAAAGAGGCATGGCTAAACCATCCTGATTTATAGATTCACAGATTCTGTGTTAAAAAGTGGGAGCCCCATGACAAGAACCCTTACTACACTCTGAGTAAAACTATCCAGCCAGAGTTTTGCCCACAACATCCTAATGTTGGTAAAAAAGTATTCTGGAGTACAGTGTTAAAACCATAGAATCAAAGAATCTTTTGAGCTGGGAGGGACCCTTAGATGTCATCCAGTTCAACTCCCCTGTGATGAATAGGGACACCTACAGCTGGATCAGGTTGCTCAGAGTCCAGCCTGACCTTAAATCTCTCCAAATGTATCCAAAACCTCTCTGTTCCAGTGCCTCACCACCTTTACTGTATAAACTTCTTGTTTATATCCAATCTAAATCTCCCTTCTTTTAGTTTGAAACCAGTTCCCCTTCCTTCATTTCCCAACACACCCTGCTAAAGAGTCTGTCCCCTTCCTTCTTATAGCCTCCTTTTAAATACAGAAAGGCCACTCTCAGGTCTCCCCAGGGCTGTCTGTTCTCCAGACTGAACAGCCCCAGCTCTCAGCCTGTCCTTGTAGGAGAGATGTTCCATCCCTTGAATCATTTTTTGTGGCTGTTGGACGCACTCCAACAGTTTCATGTCTCTCCTGTACTGAGGACTCTGCATCTGTATGCAGTACTCCAGGTGAGGCCTCACCAGTACAGAGCAGAGAGGCAGGATCACCTCTCTTGCCCTACTGGCCACAGTTCTTTCAATGCAGCCCAGGATATGGTTGGCTCTCTGGGCTGTGAGGGCACACTGCTGGCTCTTGTCCAGCTTGCCATCCCCTGCTACCCCTGTCCTTTTTGGCAGGGCTGTGCTCCATCCTATTGTCCCCCAGTGTGTACTGACAGTGGGGGTGGCCATGAGCCAGGTGAAGGACATTGCACTTGGAGTTGTTGAATTTCATGAGATTCACCTGAGCCCACTGCTCAAGCCTGTAACAATCTTGTTAAAGTAAAGATAGATTACATCCCCCAGCTCTTCCTTCATCTGCAAATCCAGTCATTTTATCAGAGGGCCATCTGGAGTGTCAGGCAGATTTTAGCCTTCATAAATTCACACTTACTGTTCCCAGTAACCATATGCTCCTCCATGTACCCAGAAATGTTCTCCAAGAGGACTCAATCCATTATTTTTCCAGTTACCAAAGTGAGGCTGAGTGGCCTATGGTTGCCGAGATTATCATTTTGGGTTCTTTTGAAGATGAGTTTGACATCTGTCTTTCTTTGGAGACTTCTCCCAGTTTCCATGTTCTTTTTGTCATCTTTGCAAGGACTCCATCTGCTCTCAGCACCCGTGGTTGCAGCGCATAAGATCCAACAAACATGCCTAGGCCAATCTCTCTCAACTTACCCTGACTCAATTCTCATCCTCAGCCAGTTGTTGGAACCCCACATCAAAGCCCTTCACTAAGCACGGTATCCTGGTAGGCCAGTGGTGAAGCCTGAAGGAAGGAAAGTGCCAAGTCCCTCAGCTCTACTTGCGTCCACTGTCACTAACCTCCCTGCTCCACTGAGCCACAGACCCACTTTTTCCCTGTTCAGCCTTTTCCTGCTGTCTCAGCAGTAGAAACTCTTCTCATTGCCCTTGCAGATGTCAGTTTGAGGTGAGTTTTGGCTTTACTAATGCCTCCCTCATGCTTGGGCAGTGTTTTGAATTCCCCTTTCCAGCCTGTCTCTAAGCCTGCTCCCCAAGAAAGCAGTTTGCTTTTATTCTAAAGCATTCTGATATTTGTTTTATACAAGTGTAGTAAAAAGCACTTGAGTTGATTCATAGCTGTATAGCTATAGCTTGTTTAAAGAGTTTATAGTTGGTCTATTTTTCTTGCAGTGGTTTGGAATGAATTAATTGCATTAGGAGAATGTAGGGTTTTAGGTGGAGCTGGAAGTCTAAAGACTAACACTGTTATAACGCATTGTGGAAGAAAAGCTTTGTAAGCAACCAGTGAGACTTAATATGTAGAAAGGTGAGCATATGGCAACAGTCATCCATAAATAAATAAATAAATAAATTTAGAGTTTATTATTTTGGCAGAATTAAATATGTCCTTTATGACACTTTTTAATGTGGGAGAATCACTGTTAAAATAGGCAGCAGACTGAGCAGAGGCCTGTTCAAGGTTAGTAATTTTTGAGATGGTGGCTATAGTTTGGCAGAATGGGGGCCAGTGAAGAAATCACATGCCTCTGTGGGTCCTTAGCCAGTCTGACAAGCACTTCTTTCATAACAGATGAGGAGTAGCAGTGAAAAGAAATTCATTACAGTCCTAGAAGGAAAGCATGGAGCTACAGTGCGCCCCTGGCAAGCCCCTGCCTCTGGTCAAGTTCATAATGGCTTATAAAGGCAAACACAGATGTTACAAACAATGCCACCAAAGGCAGCCTTGTTTTTAATTTCAGATGTCTCATGTGCTACAGGTAAATCTTCTAGCACCTCAAAGATCTTATGGAATATTCTGAGTTTGACGTGACCCACAAAGGTCACTGAGTCCAACTCTTGGCTCCACGCAGCACCATCCAGAAGTCAAACCCTGTGCCTGAGAGCACTGCCCAAATGCTCCTTGAGCTCCAGCAGCCTAAGGCCATGTCCACTGCCCTGGGGAACCTTTTCTGTGCCCAACCACTTTCTGGCGGATAATCTTTTCCCAATCCTCAGCCAGACCCTCCCCTGACACAGCTCCATGCCGTTCCCTCAGCATTTGCTCTAGGTTTTAGTGACTCAGCATTTTCAAAACTTCTCATCAAGCTGCTTGATGAAAGTTGATTTCACCACTGCACTGAATCTCTCAAACTGAGGAAAGATTACATGAGAAGCAAGTTTAAACAAGAACGTTTTTTTCTAAGAGCAATGGCATGTATGCTACACTTCTTTCACACAACACTCCTGGAGGAGACTTACTTTTGTTAGTTTGTACCAGTGGTGTATTTCAATTACCTTTGCTTCACTCTTCAGTTACTCTTGTGCAAATTTTTAATTGATATTTCCAAAAAAACACGTACTAGCTCACTCATTAATGTGACGAGCTGAGTTCATTACAGTAGTAGAAGTTTTTAGGAGAGGAAGAAGCCATAGGCAGGATGCTTAACAAATCAGTGTGAAAATGAAGTTATATGGAAATCTTGGCAGTTTCTGCCACCAAGTGGTCAGTCAGCAGTATACAATCAATGCATAGTGTGTGAAGCACAAATGTGCTTTTTGCAGGGGAAACAAACTCTTCATTTTATTCTACTACATTATTACCAGAAATTGTTCATTAGGACACCAGGAGCTGAAGACACAGGAAGGTGTTTTTTTCTCTTTTATTCTAATAGTAAAGGTGAGACTTGGAAGAATATGTATTAGTTTTCAAACCCTATAAAACTTAGTGATTATACAGTGATGTGCACACACTAGTCAACGTTTTTGTTATAAATCACATCATTTAAGTTACAGCATGTTAGATAAACTTATGTTTCCAATATATATTCAAAGTATTTAAGGTATCTTTATTCAAGCAAGAAAATGCAATATTAGCTTTTTATACATCTTTAATTCAGTTTTCATCTGAATTCAACCTAGAATGTTAGATATAAATAATAATTATTCACTATATATCTCTCTATACACTGTACAGTTGTTTTTGCCTATTTAAAATACATGTAATCCAAAGAAAACCTCCCAGTTCCTCCCTTTCCTACAGCACAATCTGGAAGGGCTTGTTTTAGCCCCTGTGATGGAGTTCTGCACAGGTATGAAGACTACCACAGTAGTTTCGTACACCCAGAACAGAGCTCAACAGTTAATGTTTTATCATACAATATCTGTGCAAGGTAATTTAACTTAATATTGTATTCATATTTATTTTGTCTTATAAGTAATATTTCCATTTCAGCTCGGTCAAAGGAAGCAATCAAGTATAAGAAGTTCTGATGAAATTCACTTAAACAGTTTAAACAATCCTCCAAGACAATATCAGGTAAAAAGCACTTCATTTTTACACCTGGTCAAGAAGCTGTGTAATGAGAAGATCAGACCAACAGCATGAAGGCAGTCTGAATTTATGCTAAACAACACAAATCAAGAACAAATCCATAGACTTTTGTAGGTCAGAAATGAATGCAATAATACAATAAAATGTAAATGTTTGTTTTGTTTGTTTGTTGTTTTGTCTTTGTTGTTTGCCCTTATAGTGCAATATTTTACAGTGTTTGAAAATATTTTTAATTTTAGACACGGGTTGAGTCTTCAACTCCCTCAACTGCACAGCGCAAACTAAGAAAACCTAAAACACAAGGGGGAATGGGAATTGGAATGGTATTAAACTGGGACAGGGGAGATTAATCTAGATATTAGGAGGAAATTTTTCACCCAGAGGGTGGTGACACACTGGAACAAGTTGCCCAATGAGGTTGTGGATGCCCCATCCCTGGAGGCATTCAAGGCCAGGCTGGATGTGGCTCTGAGCAGCCTGGTCTGGTGGTTGGTGACCCTGCACATAGCAGGGGGATTGAAACTCGATGATCATTGTGGTCCTTTTCAACCCAGGCCATTCTATTATTCTATTATTCCAAAAGAAATGCAAGAGATTCCTGATATGTTTGCTGAAGCAGCTTAGCTTATTGTGCCGTGTTTCTATATTCTAATACCTCAACCATGGGAAATATCTTCCAGCCTTTATGTTTTCATTAGTCTCTTTATTTTTTGTCTCCTGATAATCTTACTATCTATCACTGCATCATAATGATACCGGTCATAAAAAAGTGAGAATTTTTGGAATAGACTTGTATAGATGCTGCGTAATAACAACAGTGGTGCAGAGCAAAGAAACCAAGTTTGTTTCTTCAACAAAAAGGTATTGAAAATAGTGTGAAGTAAAGTATTGATACCTTTTCTAACCATAAGGCAAAAACAAGTCGCTTTCTTTGCTCTACTGTCAGGTTATTAGAATAAACAGTAACACATCTGAACTTGCTAGCATGACTGTAATGATGGTCTAGAGCCACTAAACCAGGATGATTCACTTCTCAGCCACCTCTGTTCAGATCCATTCCTGTGGAGACAAACACAAACAAAAAATCCTATATGTATTTTCTATCCTGTAGTGAAAAACAAAAAATATTGTGTTGCCATGGTTTAAACGATATGAAAATATTAAAGCCAAGATAGCTATGCAGAAGTAGTTAGATAGCTTTTTATTTAAGTAATTTAAACTAATGGGAAAAACAGGGCCAGAATTCATCCATCCTAGGAAAGTAAAATTTACATCTAAATTTGCTGATATGGGACACCTGTCTTATTAGTGGAGAGGGTAGTCGTTCACACTGTGTGATTCACTTACAGTTTTAGCTGCCTGAGCTGTACTGCGCTCTCATATTTGCCTTTTGTCTTCATAAAAGCAGTTAAAGGTGACTGCCACAGATATGCATATTTACATTATAAAATTCTGTGTTTGGTTAAATGAGTAATGGCTGAGGTGCTTAAATGACTCTTTTGTGTGTCCCATTTTCTCCAGCATTCATATTAAAAAAGATAATTAGTTATCATACTAAAAATAGATTAAAATAAACATTGCAAAAGATCTTAGAAATTAGCCTGGTTATTCACAGTCGCTATCATCTGGTAGCACTGAAGGCCAGATGTTTTCACCTATGTGGAGATCAAAGCTGCAGCTGTATTAATCATTCTTATAGACTTCAGTAGTGGTCCAATTAGAGCTTTGTGAGTAATAACATTAGGAAGATAATACTTAGTTTTCTAAATTTCATGTGCATACTTGACTTGAATAATAATGTTTACATCCCTCCTTCTAATCTGACAAGTCCTACACTGTGAAAAGTCTGAAAGTAAGAAAAAATAGCATATTTTCGTAGCATAGATGTTGAAATTTTGCAGCAATAAGCAATAAACATTTTTCTTACTTTCTTCTCTGCAGAAAATAATGAAGCGTCTGATTAAAAGATACGTACTGAAAGCTCAGATAGATAAGGAAAGTGACGAAGTCAATGAAGGTGAGTATGTTGATGAATTACATGTTTACCTCTAATCAGAGAACCAAAACAAACTAATTAAAGTGGTTACATATGCCACTTGAAAAAATATTCCCCAAATACTTAGTCCACTTGACGTATTTACAACTGCAAAATGTAAAATTAGCATTACATTGAAGTTAAGGAAGAGATGTGGCTTTCTATTTCTCCTCTCCCATCAGGAAATATCACTACTCTGGCACTGTCTCGTGAAGTGATGCCATGTCTAGTACAGACCATGCACTTCCTGCACTGGGGCTGATTTAATGCAGTGGCTGGTTTGGGGCACTCCCTCCTGTGGCTATGTGTTCTTATTAGGGATATACGCAGGTGGATACACGTACCTTTTTTTTTTTTTTTTTTTTTTTTTCTGCTCTATTATCTGAAAACAGCTGGTGTGTGCACTTAGCAGAGATGTTCACCTTTGTTTGCTCATCTCTGATGCTGGAAAGGCACTTAATGCAGAAAGAAAAGAAGAGGACATCTCTTCTGGGTAGTGAGAGGCCTTGTGGCTAGCCAGGACAATTCAGGCACACAGCCTGAGTGATTTCTCTTACAGTAGAGTAAGTCAGCAACTTGAAGGATCATTAAGGTTTTGTGAACTGATCTGAACTCTCACACTCCCACCTTTGGATTTGTTTATTTCTCGAACTGCTTCTTTGTATTCCTATCCATAACCCAACATTCATCAATGGGCTACGGACACCCACACACTTCTGGTTCAGTGAAGAAACCCAGAGAAAAGCCATGATGACTGAGAGATATATGGCTACATTACTCTGACCTTCTTTTCTTAATAGTATGACCTTTTAATGTCTATTACAGGTGAACTGAAGGAGATTAAACAGGATATTTCAAGTCTCCGATATGAACTCCTTGAGGAAAAATCTCACAATTCAGAAGATCTGGCAGAACTTATAAGGAAACTTGGGGAAAAACTGTCAATCAACTCTAAAGAAGAAAGCAAGAGATAACCAAACATTTAAGAAATGCAACAGAACATTAATCCACTCAAAGCCATATTTCTGTTTTTCTCAAGTCTAGCTCACGTTTCTACTATGGATTCAGAAATTACATCATTCCAATTCTTTATTACAGAAATCACAGTGGCAAATCCTCTGTGTATATGGTAGAGACGAAATACAACTTAATATTTATTTATTCATTACCTGTTGAAGAAATAGTTTTAGAACATTTTAATGTTCAATTTACCTCTTTTAGAATGTGAGTGGAATCTTAATAAGCCCAATCATGAAAGATTAAAAACACAAATCCAAACTTTTTCTACCTTAACTGGTTGTTTTTTCCAAATTTCATTTAATAGACATTCATGCATTTGTTTTAATGAAGCAGAAGAGGAATATTGTAGTCTTTTACATATTTATATCAAAATCTATTTAATTTTTCAAACATTTCCAATTAGCAAAAAAAAAAGGAAAAAAAAGCTAATTGCCTTTCTTAAATATGTGCAGGATATTAAAGTAATTTATTTGAGCACCTCATTGAAAGAGGTAGGTAGCAGAATACTCAAGAGGTCTTCCCTACTTACCTCTATCACTGCTGAGGTGTCCTAGAATATGCTTAGGTTCCAACAGGGGGCGGTGCATTAAGAAGGAAATATTTTTCACCAAGCTTATTGAAGAGCTGTTGCTGAGGCCTGGAGGAAATTCCTTTAATCCAAAACAATTAATCCTGGAGGTTGTATTCTGTTCCAGAATTCCCAAGTTCTGCTTTTATGTCTTGAACTAAAACTCACAAACTGCAAGGATGTTTGAATAAGACTTATTTAAGTTGGGAAATAGTAAAATATTAGATGCAAACCTTCTGAATTCTGGAAATGTTATGCACTGGGGACCACAGTTCCTCACAGTTAAACTTGTTTAAAATGTTGAATTTTTTTCAGATGTATCCACAGCAAAAGAAAACATGTTGTTTCAAAGGCACCAAATCTCATGTTTGGATGTTTTCATCCCCTGTCCTTTCTTTCTTTCTTTTTTTTTTTCTTTTTTTTTTTTTCCCCTGGGCAAATCTCCTGTGCTCTGTTTCTTAGGACTTCATTGGTGAAAAATCTTTTGCACGTCATCATCAGTATCCACCAATGCTTCCACCATGCCCACTTCAGTACTCCCCTGTCTCTGGCTGGAAGAGAGGTAGCATAAGCTGAGTCTGGTTGTCTGTTGCGTGACTTGCCTACTAATACCTACATGCAGAATGTTTTCCGTTTCTCGAAGTGGATGTGCGCTAAATGCCATCCCATTTTTCCCTCAATTAATACAGTAAGTAGGGTTTCCCTCTTCTAACAATCAGCAGTTCTGGGATTGTTATAAGCATTTATTATGTTTTTCTTTAAGCTTGTTTAAAGGAATCAAAAGGGCTGGGAAACATTTTAACACAAACTTCAAGATGCAGAACGCACCTATAAAAACCTTATGCTTAGGAAACAAATCTAGGAATGGCTTGACAGTAATTGCTTTTAAAGTAGCTTTGTGAAACTTATTTATTGTGGAATGTATTGGAATCTTTCCATGTCTCTCTTTTAGACTAGAGGTGTAAAAATGTTGTTTTTAATGGTTGCAGATTAGTTTCCAGCTGAATTTACTGAGAGTCCTTTCTTAAAAAACATTGGTCAAATCACTGTGTATTTTCAGGGGAAAAAAAAAATACTGAATGAGAACTGGTTTTGCAGCCAAGTAGAGATACAGAGAACTGAGGGGTTCTGTCCTGCCTGGAGTGTGGTCAGAGTTGTGCAGGTTGGTCTTCTCAGGCAGTATTAACTATAAGTTCGGGGAACTTCTCAGCCTTATGCTCAGTCCATGAGGTTAGCCACTATTGGAGCATGTGGGACACAGACACAATGAACTCAGGGTTTAGAAACTTACAAGGTCTCTTCTTCTGAGGGAGGAGAGAAGAAATGAGATTTTCAAAGGTACTAGAACAGGCTGCATTACAAACACTGTGTGTGACTGGAAAACTATGACCTACAGAATAGTCAATTTAATAACTTGCCTTTGATAATTTAAAAGCATTACCTCATAACCTGCCATATTTCCTGCAGTAGTCCACAGGGAGTGCTGCAGACTCTGAGATGGCCATGCTGGTTGTACGTCAGCAGAGACGCTCTGGTTTCTGTGTCAGCCACTTTGCAGAAATGAAAGCAGTAGGGGTGGTCTGTGATTGGAAATCAGCATGAAGCTATCTATCTTCACTGTCTTTTGGCTCCTAGAAGGCTTCTGTCCATCTCCTTGAGTCAGGATTGGCCGCTGATTTTGAGTTCCCACATGGATATCTGCGGCCTGGCTTTCTGAAATAGTGAGCACTTTCTACAGCTCCAGTTAATGACCACGTTAGAGACCCCACTGCACAAAGATTTTCCA
This sequence comes from Gallus gallus, assembly GCF_016699485.2. NCBI lineage: Eukaryota > Metazoa > Chordata > Aves > Galliformes > Phasianidae > Gallus > Gallus gallus. The sequence continues at coordinate 182,986,542 of NC_052532.1, forward strand.
CCTTTACAAAGTCTGTTGACCAGAATTCTGACTTGCAATTACAGTCAAAATTTGCTTTCATTAATTTTTTTTGTTCATTGTCATGTACAATTTGGATTTGCGGCCCAGTGCTGCATGATGGTAAAACCTTCAGTCTCCATAAATGCAGTGTGAGGAAGTGGCACTTAAGAAAATGTGTAAATGTAATTTAAAATCCTGGCACTTTTAAAGTGAAGATTTTTCTTACAGAGACAAAATGGACACTGTGAAATTGTTTAAGCCCAAATTTTGACTTATCTTAAAACTATAGGATCGTGATGTATATATTGTATTTCATGAAAAAAAATACATATGGATTTTTTTAATTCAATGAATATATTTTATATGTAGTTATTACTCATGGAACAATTTGTTAAATATATTTGAAGAGGTCTAATGCCAAATGTAGTGTGACAAACATTG